>NC_135627.1:12759545-13062575 GCF_053574225.1 Canis aureus
GTGGTAAAGAAAGGTTTTTATTTTGGAGACCTTAAATTAGCCAGTCCATACACAAAACACCCTTTGGGGCTAGAGGCTGAGATGAGCTAGTTACTAGGAGGCCAAAGTCAGTGGAGGCTAGGGGGGAATGGGGTGAAGACTGAAAAGCTGAGCCTTGGGGAGATGCCACAGCCCTGAGGACATCCCTTGTCACTGATGGGATTCCTTCCCAGGTGGAGAAAAGCAGGTGAGCAGGAGAAAAGGTCCTCCAGGTGTTCCTGCTGAATCTGTAACGTCCTGCTGTGCTTGGAGCCATCTCATGGACCAGACCACTGGTTCTCAACCTCGGCTGCACGGTGGATCCTCCTGGGAAGCTTGAAATAATAATTGGGATTTCATGGTCCAAAATGATTCTGGTGGGCAGCCCCTGTGGGGAGTCACTCCCCACATACAGCAGGGAAGGCTGCCCTGTAGGCCGCTGCCTGTGACTCCCGGGGGTGGCACAGCAGGTGGAGCTGCTGGTCATCATCGCACCCTTCCCCATAGCTTCTCCCGGACCCGTGTGCTGGTTGGTGTGTGGCTTTTGCTCACTTCTGAAGGAGGCTGAGGCCGTCTTGGAGATGGCACACTTCACTGTGTGTCTGCTCCTTCTGGCCACAACTCATCACTCTGTTTGCGCTTTGAGGGGTGCAGGCTGGCCAAGTAGGAAACTGTTCTGCAAATTTGTCCCTCCCGAAGAGGAGCCCTGGTGTCCTGAATCGGCGTTTGGTGTGAAACCAAAGTCCTGACCTTGGACTTTGTCGCTGAGTCAAAATGAGGAGCTCAGGGTTCCCCTGTTCTGTTTGGGTCATAATGTGTCTAGGGTTGGCTACAGGGGAAACCCCAGCGATCTGACTGGGGGAGATGTGCTAAATTGTGATGATTCAGTTCCCTGAAAGCAGGACATCCTTCCCAGAAGTATGAGAGGGGCTTTCCAGGCAAGGGAGGAGGCCGGGGTGCACCGCAAGCTTTCTTTGCTGCGTCCACTCCCAGAATTGAGGGGGTTTCAACATGGCAAAGGTTTCTGGTTGTAGGATTCCTGGGAAAATACTCAAGAAAAAATGTTCGGCTTTTCTGGAGTGTTCTGCGGGAATGGTTTTGAAGTGGGAGAGCTAGGTTCTTATCTCTTGAAGCTGAAGAATGAATCTCACAGACAGAGGAGAGTGAGTAAAGCGATAGAAGTTTATTAAGCAAGGATACAGAGAAAGCTCTCAGGAGTGAGACGGATCCTGACAGAGTCGCCAACGTGGGCCTCCTCCATGGACAGTCTTTTATTTAGAACTGACCAGGGAGCTTGTGGCCTTATCAGTCTTGTGGCATTACTTGGTTTGAGTAAGGACTAGTGATAACATCTTTAATGGCTTACTTCTTTGGGGTCTGGTTATTTTTTGTTGGTCACAGATGGCTGTCATAAAAAAAAAATCTTTTCCACCCATACCCAGGGCAGGGTGGTCTTGTTTGTTTCCTTATCTCTGATTTCCTTACATCTCAGCATTTTTGGGATTTTGTTTTGTGAGCCTGATTCCATGGCCCCCTACCTGTCTCTCCCTGCCTAGCCTTGCCTGTCCCTAATGCAGTTTATAGACATTATTGTGGCTTTGTATGTATATATTCCATTTAAGGGGCAGCTTTTTTTTTTTTTTTTTTTCCCGCATGGGGAGACATGGGAGTGATCCCAATAAAGAGTGAGCTTTAAACTTGTTAGAATGGGAGAAAACCTTATAGGGTAATAGTCTTGATTAGACAAATTCCCCCATCTTACTTTGTAGAATGCCTCTTGAAATGTAACAGATTAATTTGATGAGACAGGTGTTCAGGCCATTTTATTTGCTGGTAATTACCTATAAGATGTCTTATTTATGAGAATAATAATTTGTACTAAGAAATAAGAATATGAGGCACCTCGGTGGCTCAGAGGGCTAAGCAGCTGACTTGATTTCAGCTCAGGTCATGATCTCAGGGGCCTGGGATGGAGCTCCACATTCAGTGCAGAGTCTGTAAGATTCTTTCTCTCCCCCTCTCTCTGCTGCTCCCCATCTCTTTAAAATAAATAAATACGTCTTAAAAAAATAGGAGCATAAAGTTAAGCCATACTTGAGAATGACAGTAGTCTTTAAATCTCTCTTTGGGACCATGTTGCATCGTGTTATAAATGGTATGTTTTCAGTAAGTGTTTTGGCCAGTGTTTCAGTGATTTCTAAAAATGTCTCCCAAACTGAGTGCTATTTTAAAGATGACCTCACTTGTGCTTAGATGTGCTTGCTGAAGTCCATGCCAGCTCTAGCAAAGGTAACAAGTCAACCACTGGTGCGCCTTACTTTTTCTCTCTCACTTAGGCTAATTTGATCCTCTGACACCCCTGTGAGGTAAATAAATACTTAAAGCATCATTGTTCTGTCTTACTGAGAAGTTAAGGACTTGCTCAAAGTCATGCAGTAGTGTTGCTGCAGGAGGACAATTCGGGTTTTTTGATTCTTCATTTTTTGTTTTCGTATTTTGCTGTTGGAGCTTGGGAGGCGAGGATGGACCTGCTCAAAAAAAAATTTTTTTTTTTTTTTAAGTAGGCTCCATGCCCAATGTGGAGCCCAACATGGGGCTTGAACAGCATGACCCTGATGAGATCAGCACCTGAGCGGAGATCAAGAGTCGGAAGCTTAACTAGCTGTGACCTGCTTGAACTTTGGAAGCAAGTGGCCATGTGTTCCAGTTTAGGGCGTGTCGCATACCTGTGTCATTGGACTGATCACACAACTGCTGCAAATGGGAAGGGATCCCTCCTTCAGAGTGGGCACTCTGTCATTTTTCTTAGGGCTTCATTCTGCCCAAGACACATCCAAGACCAGAGAGTTTCACAGCCTCCAACTGCAGCTTTTCACTAACTTGTGAAATGGGGAAGGCCACGAGTTCTGGGACTCTGGCTCCTCTACGGGTGTCAGAATGTAGCTTTCTTCTCTGTTCCAACCTTCAGCTTGTTTTGCAAAAGATAAAATCATCAGTTCAAGTTTTCTGCTTAGGAATTTTTAGTGGGATGTGTCTTTCACAAACTGTCTAAAACTATGGGTGTTAAGATTTATTTATTTATTTTAGAGAAAGAAAGCATGCGAGCGGGGATGGGGGAGTTGGGGGGTGAGGAGAGAATCCCAAGTGGACTCCTCCTGAGCTCAGAGCCCAACATGGGTCTTGATCCCACAACCCTAAGACCATGACCTGACCTGAAACTGAGTTGGATGCTCAACTGACTGAGCCACCTAGGTGTTTTAGGGACACCTAAATGTGGGAACCACACGAGCCCCTTGGCAAGTTGCTTGGGCGTGTTGTGTCATGTGCCCCCCCTTCCCACAATACCTTTGCATCTTTCCTTCTTTGCTATCTCATTCTTCTTTTCCATTTATTTATTTATTTTTAAGATTTTATTTATTCATGAGAGAGAGAGAGAGAGAGAGAGAGAGAGGCAGAGACACAGGTAGAGGGAGAAGCAGGCTCTCCCAGGGGAGCCCAATGTGGGACGCGATCCTGGGACCACAGAATCATGCCCTGAGTTGAAGGTAGATTCTCAGCCTGAGCCACCCAGGCCTCTCCTCCTCTTCCATTTAAAGTTGCTTGTGCTCCTCTAACTTTGAATCTCTTCTGAGACTGCCTGTGGAGCCAAGCCTGCTTTCCATGTCTGGTTTATGGAGTAGAATAGCCACTGTTACAGGAAACTGAAGGTCTTCAGAAAGTTTTCATTGTTGATAGTTCCTAGCATTGTTTCTTAGGCCTCAGAGCCATTCATTCATTCATTCATTCATTCATTTATTTATTTTTTTATTAAGGATTTTATTTATTCATGAGAGACAGAGAGAGAGAGAGGCAGAGACACAGGCAGAGGGAGAAGCAGGCTCCATGCAAGGAGCCCGACGTGGGACTCGATCCTGGGACTCCAGGATCACGCCCTGAGCCAAAGGCAGGCGCCAAACTGCTGAGCCACCCAGGGATCCCCAAAAGAGCATATCTTATGTTCTCTCCAGTTTTTTTTTTTTTTTTAAGATTTTATTTATTTATTTATGAGAGACACAGAGAGAGAGAGAGTGTGAGAGAGAGGCAGAGACGCAGGCAGAGGGAGAAGCAGGCTCCATACAGGGAGCCAACGTGGGACTTGATCCTCCCAACTCTGGGATCTGTCTCTGGGCCAAAGGCGGTGCTAAACTGCTGAGCCACTGGGGCTCCTCAGAGCCTTTTAATTTGAGGTGGGGATGTTCTGTCTGTGGCTCAGTGCTCTCTCTGGAAGCTTCATGCTGGAACACCACTCAGGTGGCCTGGCCCTCTGGCTCCCTCATTGGTGGTTCATTGACCTCCACCACTCGTGGCCTCTACCACACGTGGCCTCCAGAGGGCTGGCGTCCACAGCCCTTAGCAGATGTTTCCTTCTCTCTTTCTGACGATGCTCTCTTAGGCCTCCTAGAATTTCCCTTATCCCTTTCCTAAAGGAAGAAAGGCCTCCTTATTTTAGTTAATTTTAGGAGAGTGCAGTGGACT
The DNA here is from genome assembly GCF_053574225.1 of Canis aureus. Lineage (NCBI taxonomy): Eukaryota > Metazoa > Chordata > Mammalia > Carnivora > Canidae > Canis > Canis aureus. The sequence continues at coordinate 12,764,079 of NC_135627.1, forward strand.
GTGCACTGGTTTTTGCATTAGGTGATTTTGGGCTTTATTTCTGTCTCCAGTTCAAGTGAAAAAGGCTTTTAAGAAACTGCGCAATCATGACCAAGCATTGTCAGAAAGGGCAGCTAAGTATTAACACCAAAAATAACTACAACAAAAGCAGTTTTCCTTATGCTCTTTTATCTTTTCAGCATCCTAGAAAGTGTACTATTAGCCCATTTTACAGATGTGGAAACAGACTTGAGTGGTTCAGTAACTTCTTGGTGATTTGGTAGAGCAGAGAGCTGAACACATGTGTTTGGACCCAAGTGCTCAGGGTCCCCTAGAAACCATAGTTTGGCAGGTAACCTAAGCAATGAGAAGGACAATATTGAATAACTGCTCAGTAGTTTATTTTGGGTCTTCTCTCTCCAGATCTTACATAGCCACTGCCCCAAATGAGAGACTGTGCAAAATGAGAGCAGAGCAGCAGCTGGGTGCACCCTGGGTCTCTTTTTAGGCCATGCCTACATTTTCCTGGCCTCCTCTCTGTCATGCTCTGGATTTGGGATGGGTTTTTGTTCTCGATTGTTTGAATATGTCTGTGACTGCTTTCTAAGGAAGTTTGGATCTTGTCTTGCTGCTTATTACTCCTTTGCTGGGTTAGGTTGGTGAGATGATAAGATACATTCTTTAGTGGTTGATCAGAATCTTGAGGGGGGGGGAAGGAAACAACCTGTAAAATGTTAATATACTTTTCCACCCACTGCGTAAAAAAAATGTGCTCTGGGAACTAGGAGACTGGAGCCGCTGCCTTTGCTCAAGGGAGTGGTCAGGTTTGTGTAGCATGAAGCAGTAAATGGGGATTTCCCACCTAGAGCCTTGGAATAATGGTGGCCTCTTCAGGTTCCAGAAGAAAGAAGGTGTCTAGAAGGACACAAAGTTGAGGTTGGGCACCTTTTTTCCCCCCTCAATATTTTAAGAATTTTTTTAAAAAAATATTTTATTTATTTATTCATGAGACACACACAGAGGGGCAGAGACCCAGGCAGAGGGAGAAGCAGGCTCCATGCAGGGAGCTCAATGCAGGACTTGATCCCAGCAACCCAGGATCACGACCTGAACCAAAGGCAGATGCTCAACCACTGAGCCACCCAGGAGTCCCAATTGTAGGAATTTTTACTAAGTTTATTCTTAAATAGTTTAAGACTTGCCAGAACTTGCAACAAACAACACTGTGTCGCTCCCATGTACCCTTCCCCTAGCTCTCCCCAGTGACAGTATCTCACACTGTATAAGCCAGGAAATGGATGTTGGCACAATGCTGTTAACTCACATGCAGGCCTAATTCATCAGTTTTTGCATGTACTTTTATTTGGTGGGGAGTTCTGTGAAATTTTATCATAGTCGGGATGCAGGACTGTCCCATCGCCACAGAGAATCTGCCTGTCACCTCTTACCTGGCATCCCTTCCCCCAGCAACCCCGCAGCTGTTCTCCATCACTTTAATTCTGTCACTTTAAGAATGTTCTATAAATGGAATCATACTCTGTGCAACCCTTGGTGTAGACAGTGTTGAGAAAGGTGGGTGATGGGAGGGTCAGTGGCAGAGGTGTCAGAAGTGGGATTAGGAAGGAGCCCTGGGGTTTAGATTCACAGTGAGTGGGACTTCAGTCTCCAGTTGATGCATTGTCGCCAGCTGTTCTGAGCAATGAAGGAAAACCATGAGCTTTGAGGAAGCTGCCATCTGCCCCCAGGGTTTAGGTAGGTCGGCAGTGGGTCAGTTGGAGGCGCAGCTGCTGTGGAGTCAGGCGGGGGACCAAACAGACATTTCAGAAGAATGATGGGCACAGTTTGCAGGTTGGGATAGGAGAGGAATTAGGGTGCTGGAATTTGCAGCTTTGGAAACGGGAGACAGTAACCTTAGTAGCATCGGAGCATAGGGTGGGAGAGTCAGGCAGATGTGGAAGGATAAGGAATGGTGAGCATCTGGGGCAGAGGTGTGTTGGTGGTGGGACTGTGCCTGGCTGGCACATAGGTTCCAGCTGTGTACCTGTCCACTGTATTGGTGGTGGCTGCGGGGAGGGGGGTGATGGTAGGGAGGGATTCTGAGGCCAAGCTCAGCTCCAGGAGGACAGATCTGTGATGCATTGGTAGATGCTAGCCCGATTCAGAGGTGGGGATGGGGCACACTTGCCACTGACTCCTCCTCATCCATCATTTTCTCCGTTGCTGCAGGGACAGTCATGTGATCAGTAGCAAGTGTTAGAACATATCAAACTTGGCTCCTTCTTCTTCTCAGAGAGAAACAAAGCGCAAAGCTTGGCTTTAACCCAGAGCGGTGTAGTACGGCGTGGCTATGCAAGTGGTACATCTGAAGCCAAGGAGCTTTGAAAGTTGATTAGTAATGCCAAGTGCATTTTTCATTGCCAGAAACGATCCAAAGAAAACAGTAATAGCTATTCAGGTTTAAAAATATAAAATACTTATCATAGAACTATTTTAATGAATTCTCTCAAGGGATTATGAAATACGATGAATTGTTGCAGAAGCTGGAGCTCCAGAAGGACATGGCTGAGTATTGGAGTAGGGAGCAGAATGCTGCACACCTGGATTTTCCTTCCAAAGGGATCCTGAAGGTGCAGGCCAGCCTGCCCTTGCTGTGCCATGTTGCATCGTGACACTACTCTTGCTGTGTGCATGTCTGTTCATTTCCTGTGGCCGGGGCTTCTAGGACATCCCAGGTTTTAGGGTAGCTGGTCACCTAAAACTTCCATATCTTAATCAGTGAGAAACTTCTTTGCAGCTGTTAGTTCTGGATTCACCTGGGCAACTTTTCTTGGCTTTACAGCTCTTCGTACAGTCCTTGAGCCCCGAAGGTTTTCCAGGCTTGTGGGGTCGGAGTTTGGGAGCTTTTTCAGAGTCCAGACGTGTGCCCCACCCTTGCATCTGAGGGAATGCATCTTCCACTTAGATTGGTCAGTTCTTAGGGATCCCTGCCTTAATATGATTAAGTATAACAGATGCGCTGGTTTCCCTGGATCTTGTAATTAAAAATAAAGAAGACAAGGTGTGAGTGCATAGGAAGGTCCAGAATGTAGCCAAGGTTTAATGAGCCAGACAGCCTGGTGGTGGTAGGAGGAAAGGGTGATGAACATGAGAATAAAGCAACCAGAAATGGATCCAGGTGTCATTTCCTGGACTGTTTCTGGACATAGAACAGTGGCGATGTGACCAGAGAAGCACCACAGCGTTGGAGGGCCTTCGGGGCGGACAGTGGGCTATGCAGGTGTTACATGGCACCATACACAGGCATTCGGGCCTGCTCCTTAGTGCTTTTCTCTGGAGACACCATTATTTCTGTTGTTCTCTATCCCCTTGACCCTTCTGTCGGAGGAGAGATTTCTAGATGTCAAGTAGCTTATGGGGTCATATCGTTTAGTAAACACATAAGTGAAATTCCTGGCTCTTCCATCATGAGAAGCCACCTCTTCCTCCTTTGCCTCAGAACGAGGATCTCTCTGGGTCAGCTGTGTGGATGGACATTTGCACTGGGTGCACTGGATCAGCATTTCCAAGTGAGGAGTCTAGCACCCGAAGGGCTGGATGTTTATGTGTAGGCAGCACCCCATCCTGGGCTACCGGCCCCCTCGGCCTTGTTGATCCAGGGAAGGCAGATGATGGTGGGAGGGTGCTGACCTTCCCCTGCCTCAGAGGAGGCTGAGCCACTGTGTGTCCTGACTCCTGCCTGGGATCTGGCCGGGGCTCCAGCAGTGGGGCCCTGCTGCCCATGAGGCAGGAGGGATAGGTGGAGTGAGACGCCGCAGGCCCTTCTCATCCGGGATGATGACCAGTGCTTTAGTTCAACATAAACCTTTCCTTTTCTTTTTTCTTTGTTTTTTGAGGTGGGGGAGGGGAGAGGGAGAGAGACTTTTTAAGCAGGTTCCACACCCAGCGCAGAGCCCAACATGGGGCTTGATCCCACAACCCTGAGATTGAGACCTGAGCTGAAATCAAGATCAGACACTTTACCAACTGTGCCACCCAGGCGCCCCAGCATAAACTGAAATTCCTCAGGATGGTTGCAGAATGGCACCTGTTGTACCAGGAGATCTACTCTGCTCATGGAATAGATTCTGGCAGCAGAATGCTGAAGTTCCTTTCTGAACTTCAGGTCATGATTGGCACTGATTTTCTTATGGCTGTGGGGCTATACGGTGTGACAATGAATTGCCAAAGGGCCAGGGACTCTGCTTGTTTAGTCCCCCACTGTCAGCGCATCAGCAGATGTCTCCCTTGGCACCAGGGACCATGTGTAGCCGGGTTTGCAGCTGCTAACATAGTGGCAAATAGTGACGTACCACACTCAAGCAGATGTGATACAGAGCAGCTGCCGCCAACCTGATGGGTACAGACTTCAGGAAGGAGCTTTGGGGAAGATGGGCAAAGCAGTAGTGTGAACAGCTGTGTCTTTGGTCAGGCCAAAGGAAAATCGGGCAGTTTAGTAAAATGAAATGCTCCTCCAGAGTGTAGAATGTCCATCTGCACCTGTCCCCTCTCCCACAAGTTGGACACGTTTCTCCTGCAGTGATGTGTGTGTTGAATTTGTCTCCTATTCTTTTTTTTTTTTTTTTTTTTTTGTCTCCTATTCTTGCATAACATGTCCCCAGAACTTTGTGGCCTGAAAGAGTGATGATTGAGTATTTCTCAGGATTTCTGGGGGTTGCCTGGGAGCTTTTCCCGCAGGCCTTGCCTGGGCTTCTTTATGCACCTGTGGTCAGTTGGAGAATTGTTGGCTGTCTGCAGTTGACCTCAGAGATGTGGCTCGTGTCTGGCTCCTCTCCATGTGACCTCTCCAGTAGGCTAGCCCAGGCCTAGTTTTGTGCTGATGGACACATTCCAAGAGGTCAGAGGCAGATGCTGCTGGGAGTCTTAAGGTGTAACCTTGGAAATAGCACAACATCACAGGAAATCCCAAGGCAAGCCCTGATTCAGGCCACCTCTTGGTGGGAGCAAAGGGCATAGTGGCTTTGGGGTGTGGACATAGGGGGATGGAGTTGTTACTATAATAATCTGCCAGCTTGCCTCTGTCCTAGAGAATCTGTGTCCCTTACACCTGCAGGATATACTCCTCTCCTGTTTTTGCCCTGCTCCCCTGGCACAGCATCAGCCTTGAAATCTGTGCTCTGCCTGCCTCAGGCAAGGATGGCCAAGGTGGGGCCACCAGGTTGCAGCTCCTTAAGTCTGGCTTCTCTTGATTCAGAGGGCTGTGAATTGAAAAGACAGTGTCCCGACACCATGCTCGTTCTAGGCACAATTGTGGTGTCAGTTGGTGGTGGTGAATAACCAACCCACCCAAACCTGGTGGTTTAAGACAACAGATTTACTAAATCTCATGATTCTGTGGATGACCAGGCAGTTTGGCCTTTGCTGGGTGCTGTCAAGTGGTTGCAGTGAGCTATTGGTAGTACTGAGGCTGGATGAGCTGGGGTGCTTGCAGACCCCGAGTGGGTCCCTCCCACACACGTTTATTCCCAGCCTCACCAACCAGCCCTTTGGGGTCTGAGTTTAGAAGTCCCCACATTTCTGTTGGCCAGACCATTGTCAAGACCTGCGCAGATTCAGAGGATGGGGACATAGACTCTTGGAAGGAGGGCCAGTCACCTTGCAAAGCGGTATGGTCATAGAGAGATGTGATTAATTGACAGGTCTCTTGGTAGCAAGCTCCCACGCTATTCTCTCCAATATTGTAGGAGTTAGGATACATTTTTGTTGGCTTCGTTTTCTATTCTTAAAAAGGAAATGCCATAGTTTTTCTTAGTATGGGGGGTGGGACAGTTAACAGAGAGGTGTCAGGTTAGATAACCTAAAACAAGCTATGCCTTGGTGGCATGTCAGCTTGTCAAGGCTGCTTTGCTTCTCTCCCCAGCTCTCCTGAGCTGTGGTTCTCAAAGTGTGGTCTCTGGACCAGTGGTGTCTGCATTACTTGTGTGCTCTCTGATTCTTGGGCCGCACCCCACCTTTACTGAACCAGAAATTCTGAGGGTGGGGTCAGGCAGTCTGTGCTCTAACAAGCCTGCCAGGTGGTTCTGATGCCCCTAAGACTTGAGAGTTACTGTTCCTGCATATTCCAAACGGCCCTTCCTACTGCTTCCTTACACTTGCAAGCTGGAGATGGTACCATCCTCACTCCCCCTTTCCCGGGCTCTCTGTCCCTCTGATATTCTTCGTAATACGTAGTCTGGATGGTGTTTGTGTCAGTGTAAGGTTGGGGCTTTCTTACTGCTCAGGGACACTTATTGGCCATCGGTCATTGTGCTCAGGGACATGGGTATCGAAGTGAGTAAGACACAGTCCCCGAGTTCCCTCAGCTTTTAGTGAGTGAGATTGTGTGCTCTAGGAGAATGGCCAGTTCAGGGAAATGACAGATGCAGTTCATGTAGGTTGAGCTTGAGATGTCCACATAGAAATATATATTTAGCAAGTAATTGATCTTAGGAGTTAAAATTCAAAAAAAAAAATAGAATTCAAAAAGCAGGGCTGGAGTTAGCAATTTGAAAGTTACCATGTACATGATGATTTAAAACCGTTTTTCCTCAAAGGTGGCTATTCATCAGAATCAATTGGAGTCTTTATTTTTAAAGATTTTATTTATTTAGTTAGAGTGAGAGAACACGAGCAGGGGGAGGGAGAAGCAGACTCCCCACTGAGCAAGGAGCCCAATGTGGGGCTCTGTCCCAGGACCCTGAGATCATGACCTGAGCCACCCAGGTGCCCCTATTTGGGGTGTCTAACAATATGGATTATGCACCCCTGCCCCATGTATGACAGTGATTTGGGATCTCCCACATGTTTCAGGTGATTCTGAGCAGCTAGGTTTGGGGAACACAATCCCAAACAATGAAAACTGTTTGAGGAGAGTAAGTAGAGAATGGGTGGGCAGCCAGCATGGAGCCCCCAGGGGCATGCCTGTGATGCAGCTGCCAGGGTGGAGTCTGTGCAGGAAGATCCTCTGGGACTGGGGGGATGGGGAGTAGACAAGTGGGAGAGCAGGGTTTAGATGCCAGGACTGGAAAGTTACCAGAGGGAGGGCTTCTTGGAGGAGGATCAGATTAGGCACTGCAGCGGTGGCCTCAGCTGGAGCCAGACTGTGGCCGTGACCAGCGAGGGGCGGGGCACCTGGCTGGTCTCGGTGACTTGCAGGGAACTCTCAAGGAAGGAAGGAGAGCGTGAAGGAGAGAGGTGACCAGGGAAGCCCAGTGTTTCTGTTTTTCTCAATGGGAGAAAACTGAGCAGGCTGCCAGGAGTGGTGGGTCTGTAGAGAGGGCTGAATGGAAGAGCCTCTGGTGTAGGGGGCTGATGCTGCTGAAGCTGTATCCAGGGGACAGAAGGATGGATTCAAAAGCTCAGCGCTCAGGACTGGCCTTGAAGAAGAGGAGGGCCACCCCCCATCATCCTGGAGGGATGGAGGTGAGGGAAGGGGTTTGGAGATGGGAGTTCCTAGCTGCTGAATGTGGACGTCTCTCTCGTGTCCCTTTTTCCTGGCAACCCCGGGATGCACTCCTTGCTTACTTTGTTCATTTTAAATGCTGGGGTTAGTGTAGTCTCAAAAACAGGGCCTCTGGGGTCTGTGAGACCACCCATGACTTAGTGTGTGCGTGTGTTGCTGGGGTGTGCTATTTCCGCGGGGTTCACGCTGCAGCACAGCAGCACCTCCGCGTTGGCAGTGGGCGGGCTGGGTTTCAGCACTTCTCTGGAGGCACTGCTTGGAACTCCATGTGTTTCACCTTGAAAGCAAGTTAATGGCTCGTGCCTGGTTAGCCCCTAGGGCTCACCTAGCTAATGGTGCTGCTGACCTTGCTGTAATTCTCTCTCGATCCCCTCATCACTCCCCCTCCCGGAGACCCCCTCCCCCCACCATGCCTGTTATACTCTCTCCCTTTTCAGCCCTCCTCCTTCCCCATCTTCCTTCCTTCTCCATGTTTCAGTTTCTTAGAAGGACTGGTAGACATGGAGGGTGGGCCTGGCATCCTCTTGTTCATGAGCAGCATTTTTGAGGGGAGGTGTGTGAGGTGGTGGCTCCCAGGGTCCTGTCTTACTCTGTGAGGTTTCAAGTGGTGCCAGCAGTATTTGTGCCAAGCTAGGCAGTGTCCCCAAGTCTTCTTGCCGAATGTCAGTTTCGCCCCTCAGTTTGTGACTGACACCCCCCGGGGATGACAGGCTGCTGCCTGTTGAGAGAACTCAGCTGCTCACACACCTTTCTGGTCTGGGAGCTGTGAAGATGGGTGTTGGAGTCCCTATGTCTGGACCCCTTGGAGATGTACACTGTGTGTATGTGGTTCACCTAATTAGCTAGTGATTGAGAGCTTTCAGAAGCTTTTCCAAGGGCATGATGTTTACAAGACAAAAGAAAACGGGTTCTTATTGTTTCCCAGGATTGGGTTAAAATGTTGAGGCCAAGGTAGTAGCCAAAGGTGAAGATGCATAGGACTGCATTTGCTGGACTTTAAACATGGCCTGTTACGAAATGATTATTAGTTAACTAGTTACAGTATATGCCTACCTAAACTTAGAAAATTTGTCGGGGAGGGGGAACAAAGGGAGAGAGTGGAATATTTGCGTAACAAGAGTGTTTTTCAATAAATTCATATATCCTAACACTTTGTCTTGGTTTTTACTTAATTATGCAAATACTGGAGCCTTTCCCAGTTTTTATAATCAGGGTTATTGTCCTTGCTTGCATACTTGCTGTGTTTCATAGAGGTGAGGCTTAGAAATCCCTGTGTCCTAAGTGTGAGGAGCTGTGGTCACAACCAGCCTGACCCTCAGATGAAGAAAATGGATCGGTTCTTGGAAGACTGTGTTCTGTGTATTTTTAAGTATGCGGGAAAATCTGTCCCTGTCTTGTGAGTTACTGAGGTCTCTTCTTTTCCTTTTCTCCTACAGAACCTGAAAGCAGATCCAGAAGAGCTTTTTACAAAACTGGAGAAAATTGGAAAGGGCTCATTTGGTGAAGTGTTCAAGGGCATTGACCTTCGGACTCAGAAAGTGGTTGCCATAAAAATCATTGACCTGGAAGAAGCTGAAGATGAGATAGAGGACATTCAGCAAGAAATCACAGTGCTGAGTCAGTGTGACAGTCCCTACGTAACCAAATATTATGGCTCCTATCTGAAGGTAAGGCTTGATAGTAAGAATGCGGTTTTCCATGGTGTAGTACTTGACCGAGTCAGAGCAGGGCGTGGAGAGGATGTCAGTAGCACAGCAGGCTGTCGGAGGAGGGAGAAATGTTCCTTTGATTCCAAAGGCACCTGGCTCTGATAGTCTTATCTTCAATGTCACCTATAGAAATATCTTTTGGTTAAAATGTTTGTTGAAGTTCCTTTCCAAGAAAAAAGCACGTCTGATTGGAACTTGGTCATCAGAGACACATTTCTTATGAAGGCATTACAACAACAACTGTGGACTTACCTAACCTTAGCATGGTTTTTTGTAAAACCTTATGCCGACCTGAGAATCTTAGCCTTTTGATATTTTCAGTTATCAAATGTAGTTTAATTTAATGTTAAAAAAAAACCTGCTGGAACTGATAATGTTGCTTAGTGAACTAGTTTATCTACATTTGACTTTGAAGAATTCTAGGTAAGTAAACAGTGACTCAACACCACAAATTGTCCTGGATTTCACCTGATTCTGTGAGTAGGATAAAAGAGCACAGCAAATGGTTTTCCAGTCCATAATGGGACCATTTTAGATGCTGTAGGGCACTCTAGTCACACCACTAAGAGAGCGGAAGTCTGTCCCTTGTGTTCATGTCCTTTGACATATGCCTGTTTTACTGACCTTAGCAATATAGTATCTTCCAAGGTGGTGTTTTGGAAATGTTAAAAATCAGTGGACAAAAATTCTAAAATGACTCTTGTGGAAACGAAAACTTCATAGGTAGAAAGTATTGCTTCCTGAGAGAGGCAGTAGTAAGCCTAGAGAACAGACGATGTGGCTTCTCCTATCTGGGGTTTATCCTCTAAATTCTTCTGTTGTAGCTTGCACTCTCTTCTGTCATCAGAAGGGACAGTGCAGGCTTTGATTTTGTGGAAATATGATAATATGTCAGCGGAAGGATGGACATTTTGAGAGCCATCGATTCACTTAAAATGAATATTTAAAGAAATAAAAATTGAGTGGTAAACCGATCTTTTTTTGGCACTAGGACATAGGTTCAAATGGCAAAGGATGGCAATCTGTCATGGGTCCAACACAGCATTTTGAAATGGGAAGAATACATTTTGGAGTCATGATGTCTTAGACTTGATTCTTGCTTGTCTTGGCATGTGGCTTTGAGCAAGTTTGTTTGTTTTTTAAGAAATTTCCCCACTTCCTCATTTGTAAAATGGAAAATTATGGTGTATATCTCACTGTTGCAAAGATTAAATGGTATCAAGTATGTAAAAATAGCTGGTATGTAGTAGGTACTTAATAAGTGTTAATTTCCTTCCTTAATTGAATGTATTCATACCCCATCTCTGAAATTACCTTGCAGTGAAGGACGTAATCACTGAGGTCAAAGCAAGGAGGAAGAAGTGCGCCAGTGATAACAATGGATGTTGTGGTGGGGTGTATCCATTTTGGGTTTTGACAGGGCAGAAAGGGAAGCACTGTATGTATTGATTCTTCTGGTCCAAGAGAACACGTGTGACTTCCATACGGGAAAGCAAAGGTCTTCCTGATGTTAAATTTCTATTGAGGAGAAAACAAACAGCCTAAGAAACTCGACTTGAACTCTGTCTGCTATATCACTTAACATCCATTGTGAAATGACTTTGACAGTAGTTTTCTAGTAAACTCAGAGTTGCTTTTCACATGGTATGTTGATGTATTTTAATACCAACTATGGTACCTTTGGCAAAGAAGGGTGGAAGATTCTCACAAATTTCTGGTGATTTATACCAGTTAATAGTTAACTATGGAAATAAAGGATCAATGGTTCAGAAGTATCTTTTCAACCCAATTCTCCAGCAAAATTTTTATTGCATGCTGGAACAGATTGCTTTCTTGTGGCCAAACATGGTCTTGACTATTCATATTTAGAGATTTCCATCTGGTATGTCATGTTCTTGCCTGAGTCACTAATTCTAGAACATATATTCCAAGTCAACCTAACCTTGATCTAGAGTTGTCCAGTAAATTTATTTGGTTAGCATAATGTCAGGTGCTAGAATACCCCCCCCCACCCCCAATTTATAATAGCTCACATATGATACAAGCTTATTTCTTGCTTGCTGGTAGTCCTGATTTCTGGGAAATTTTCCTCCAGAGAGTGACTGGGGAACCCTAGTTCCTTCGGTCTTGTTCTTCCTTCCACCTTCTATTCATGGCTGTATTCGTGTGCCTTTAAGTCACCGTGAGAGCCTGTGAGAAGTGTCCACACCCCCAGGCCTAGATGCAGAACACAATATTTCTGCCCACATTCCCCTGGCCAGTCCTTGGTCGTATCACCACACTTGACTCTGGAGAGGCTGAGAAAACGTCCCATCATGTGCCTCATGGAACAGGCAATGGGCTGGGTGCTCAGTGAGCTGTCCCTTTCCAGAAGTTTTGATAAGTTTGTCTAGAACGTTCTATGTTTTACTGGGCAGATTGTCTTTTAGAGACTATAACCGCCTCAAGAATGCCAAAAATAGTATCACTGTTGTGAAAATTTGACTTCTTAAACCATGCTAAAGTTGATTCTGTTTAATTTGCTTAAAAACCAGGAACTTCTCTTCTTAAACGATATTAGCTGTTAGAAGTTGATCAGGACAAGAATCCAGACCTGTGACTCTATCTGCTGGTTCTTGTATGACAGTTTCATGAAGTGATGAGCCAGAGGCTCTTTTATCATCTTGGTAGGCATGAAGTTTAAGTTTATATAATCCTCTTGGGTAAGATATAAAATAAATTGACACATGATGGGTCAATGGGTCTTCGACACGAAGTTGAAAATTACTGTGCTTTGTGTGGTTTTTGTTGCCTTTGTGAAAACTCCCCCCATAGCATTCAGAGGTAATATTCTTAGTTCTTTAAGGGGTGATGGGAGAGAGGAGCCTTCATTTTCACCTGATGTTAAGGGCTTTCACATACCAAGATTGGGCAAAGAAGACATAAGCAGAAACTGGTTTCTTCCTACCAGGTTAACACTTAAAGGTCTCCTTTGTGTCGGTTTCAAACAGCTGGTGTAGAAAAAGGGAATTAAGCACAATAGGTAAGTAGTGGTCTGAATATATCGAATGTTACTGAAGATGAGGAGAGTGGAGTTTTTTTTACTGTGTGGCTGTGATCAGATCCCAGAACTGCAGTGTAGCAAGTTTTCCCCTCAGCGATTGAAAACAAAAACAAGGTCACTTGAAGGGAGGAGAGGGAATAATTCAGCAGTGAGAACTTATGGTTCTGTTGATGAATCTGAAGCCTGAATGGGTTATAAAGGTTACCATGTACGAGAAAAAGAACTGCATTTGTTGTAGTTCAGGTGTTTAATGTTTGGGAAATTAAACCAGTGAGACTGTTTAATTAACCAGAAGCCTCTGAGTCCCAACCATAAACCGCTGGAATTTCCTGTCACAAAAATACCATCCAAAAGGTCATAATGAAACTCTGTGTGTGCGTGCTTGCATGTGCGTGCTTGCACAGGGGCTGGTTTGGGTGGTGTGCAGGAGGGGAGAGAGAGAATTTTTTGGTTTTTTAGTTAGGCATTAAAGACCTAGTAAGATCATAACAGAGATATGATGTTATGTAGCATTCTAAGCCTGTTTTCTTTTTGTGCAGCATTCACAAGTGCTCCTCATCCTCTTTAGCTCTACAAATCTCTTATGTGTTTTTTTGTTTTGTTTTTTTTTTCCTTTTCCTGGAGATAGGCGGATTATTAGGATCTTCACTTTGAGATTCACAGAGTCAAAGCCAGGATTTTGGTCTTGGATCTTAGTGTAGGCACGTAACCGTTTGTGCGTTCTGTAGGCTGCCAAGTTCCTCAGGGAAAAAATGTAGAAACATAAACTTAACTTTGCAGGATTGTTGATCAAAATTGAGAACGTAAAGTGCCTGGCATGTAGGAGATCTTTAGCAAATGATAATTATTATTTTTTTAATACAAGATATCTGTGCCAAATGACTCAATTAGTTTCTTTTTTTTAAAGATTTATGTATTTTTTAGAAAGAACACGGTGGGGGAGGGGCAGCAGGAGAGAGACTCAAGCAGACTCCCCCACTGAACACAGGACCCTCCAGGGATGGGGTGGGGATGGTACTCAATCTCATGATCCTGAGATCTTGACCTGAGCCAAATCAAGAGTCAGGTGCTTAACCAACTGAGCCACCCAGGTGCCTCACAAAATTCATGTCTTAAAAACAGATTATTAGCACACTAAAAATTAGGTTTATCACTTTCTTTTATAATAAATTAGTTAGTACTTTCAAATATCAAGCCAGCTTAACCAAAGCAAATCAAGTGCAAAGCAAAAAAATCCAGGAAGCAGAAAAGCTGTGTTTATCTTAGTTGTTTTTGTTGTAGTACTGATACTAAGGAAACATATCCATGGAGTGAATAGTGGATTCAGATCCCCAACTTAAGACTAAGTTTTTCTTCAGTTCCTAAAAGTTTTCAGGGTAGTTTTACTCATCAGATTCACTAGAAAACTCATAGGGAAAAGTCTCCTAATGAGTTTCAGAGAATTAAGTGCCCTATTTAAATACAAATTAGTCTGGGAAAAGGGTTGTCTGTGTTGTATACATGTATACTTTTTAATAGTTTTTAAAATTATTTTGACTTCTGATGTCTTTTTTCCTTCTTTCTCCAAAGGGAAGATAGTTTCTGATGAAATTGAAAAACCATTTTGCCCTTAGGAAAAGAAGTAAAAGAAAAACATATAAGTGGCTAGCATCTTTGTGAATGAGGCTGCTGGGTGCGTTACCCTTCACCCACTTTGCTTATACTTCTTGTCCCGCTATGACTAGTGATAGCCTTTCCCTTGATTTTCAGAAGAAGCTGAGTTTGGACAATATAATCTGCATGTTTTCTGCTTTATCTCCAGAAAAAAAAAAACCCCAAACAAACCAAAACTACAGTCTCTTGCTTCCCCATATTGTATTACATCTCATGATCTATCTCAGAAACAAAATGTGAGTATTGTGACATGATAATAAACGTATCTGTTGGGACACGTCTGAGTTTATCTTCACTCATGCTTCTTCCTCAACTGCCTGTGCTATGGTAGCTCCTGCTTTTGTATTGACCTGGTTTCAGACATAGTAAGGACTATTAGGTGGTTTATTAGTTTTGGGAAGCATTTCAGTTCATGTACATGCATGGTATGTGTATGTAAACTCTCCTGGGCCTCAGGAATACTTACACAAGCACAAGGGTTCCTTCTCGCTCATGTCTTTCTTAGGCCTGAAGGCAGAGAGTCCCAGCATTTTCTCACTAATAGAGAAAATATGGTACTGTTGGTAGAGTACCTGAACGATGATTTGCAGATTAATTGGATTCGAATCAATAAGGCAGATTTAAAGGGCCAGAGAGGAAAGTCAGGACTCTCTTCTTAGGAAGGAGTCCCTATGCAGGATGGGACTTTCTGTGGCTGTAACAGGGAAGAGCCTGTGCTCTTGCGGCCCTGCCCAGCCACCTACATGTGGTAATTGTGTGTCTCCGTACCTTCTGCCAGCTGCCCTGTATTGTACCCTCCCACACTGAAGCTACCTGTGGCCACGTCTGGAGATATTTTTAGTTGTCACTAAAGGGGTTGGTGCTCCTGGTATGTAGAAGTGGGTGGAGATCAGGGATGCCCTGCAGAGCACGGGACAGCCCCCACGACAAAGACTCACCCAGCCTGAGCATCCCTCATGCTGTGCCCTGGAACGAACACTGTGATCTTTTTGTCCTAGAATACAGGTAGAAGGAACGGTATTTCTAGGGCTGGAATTGAGACTCTTGGAAATATCTCTAGGGGTATTTTGGACAATCCTCATAGACCATGAGTATGTCCATGTGATTTCTGTGGCCAGACCAAATGAGAGCTTTTTTTGTGAGCATCATGAGCAGGATGTGTCCAGATTCGGGACAGTGATTTTACACTGGCTTTGTGTATGCTAGGCTAGACTGAGAAATGCCACACGGTGTTCTGGGGACAGTGGTATCCAAAAGATGCTTTTCTGGGTGACTTTTGTTCTGATATGAGATAGGACAAAGGCAATAGGATTTCTCAGAACATTATATGCCAAATAAGCATGTTCATAGACCTAAATATTGTCTATGACCCTTTCTAGTCTTGGGTCCATTATAAACTCTGCTTTTTTAGGCAAAGCTCTGGAGAGCAGTGCTGGTCTAGTTTCCCTGGGGATGCCATTCACCAAATGAGAGGGAACATTCCCTCACGGGTCGAATGTCTTCATGGGAAGCGTGATTCTTCTTTGGGCACTTTGGGCTTACTACAAAGTAGATACCCCAAGGTATTATTTCATACCTGGACGAGTGCTGTATAACTGGAGGCCCTCATCCCCTTAATATTTTGTATGTTTTCTTGACAACCAAATTTAAAAATTAATGTTAATAAATGAAAAAGCGAGTGAAATACTGATACCTTGCCCCCCCCCCTTTTTGTGTAAGGTGTTTATTTTTTAATTCCTTTGGTCACTGCCTTTTTTTTTCCCCCCTAGATTTTATTTATTCATGAGAGACGCACAGAAAGAGAGAGAGAGAGAGAGAGAGAGAGAGAGAGAGAGAGGCAGACACACAGGCAAAGGGAGAAGCAGGCTCCATGCAGGGAGTCTGATGTGGGACTCAATCCCGGGGTTCCAGGAGCATGCCCTGGGTGGAAGGCAGGCACTAAACTGCTGAGCCACCCAGGGATCCCCTGGTCACTGCCATTTTTACACATGGTACATCATTCTTAGTCTTAAAGATCTTCCACTCCAGCCTCTCCGATTTTTGGGCTAACTGCCTAATCAATAAAATGGCCTATTTCATTACGTTAAAGCAAGCTTTTTTTTTTTTTTTTGCATTTCCACCTTTTCCATTTATGGACATCAGGTGAGGAGAGTGGAGGGTTTTTTCCCTCCTGTTTTTCGGTTTGTGGCACCACCGTCATTGATCTTTGTAAGACCCTGGTTTGTTTTCATCAGCTTTATTATATTTCCTCCTTCATCCCCACTGCCTTTTTCTTTTGTAGCATAGGTTTTGATATGTCTTCGGACATGTGTGTCCTCAGTAGATACAATATTTTGTGTACTGTGCATGAGTTTATTTTTCCCTATCACATACTTATTTTTCAAAATTTGTACACAGTAAAATTAACTTTTTTGCATGTATAGTTCTTATAGTTCTGTGCATCTTAACACACGTATGGATTTTTTTTTTAAGATTTTAAAAATTTTATTTATTTATTTATTTATTTATTTATTTATTTATTTATTTATTTATGATAGTCACACACAGAGAGAGAGAGAGAGAGAAGCAGAGACACAGGCAGAGGAAGAAGCAGGCTCCATGCACCGGGAGCCCGACGTGGGATTTGATCCCGGGTCTCCAGGATCGCGCCCCGGGCCAAAGGCAGGCGCTAAACCACTGCGCCACCCAGGGATCCCAAGGTTTTTATTTATATGAGAGCACAAGCCAGGGCAGAGGGAGAGGGAGAAGCAGACTTCCCACTGAGCAGGGAGCCTAACATGGGGCTCAGTCCCAAGACCCCAAGACCATAACCTGAGCTGAAGGCAGACGCCTAACAGACTGAGCCACCCAGGCACCCTCACGTATGGATTCTTACAACCACCACTGCACTCGAGGACACTGAACAATCCCAGCATGGCAAAGAATTCCCAGTTCATCCCCCACCTCACCCCTCTGGCATCCATTCATCTGTTTTGTTGCTCATGGGGTTTTGCATGTTCCCAAAGTATCCTCTAAATGAAGTCACACACCTTTATTACTTCTTTCAGTTAGCATAGTGTATTTGGGATTCACTCACATTTGTGTGTGTATCAGTTATTTGTGCCTTTTTATTGTTGAGAGGTTTACCATTGCCATAATGTACCATATTGACCTATCGAAGGGCAGTTGGGTAGTTTCCAGATTTTGACCATTATGAGTAATGTTGCTATAAACATTCTCGTACAGTGTTTGTATGCACGTGAGCTTTCATTTCTCCAGGATAAATACTGGAAGTAGGATTGCTGAGTCATATGGTTAACTGTATGTTTGATTTTCCACAGTGGCCGTGCCTTTTTACGTTGGCATTGTCAGCATTTTTTATGTCAGCCATTTTTATAGGTGTTTAATGGTATCTCGTTGTGGTTTTATTTGCATTTCTCCAGTGAGTTAGGATTTTGAGTATCTTTTCATATGATGCTTATTATCCTCATCAGCCCTCTGGACTGGGATACTTTTAGTTAATACCACCATGTCATTCCAAATAGCTTTACCACCTTACAATCCGAGTTTGATTTTTCTCTCCCTTTTTTCTTTTTAAAAACAGCTTTAAGGAGATAGAATTTACATGCTGTACAGTTTGTCCATTTAGAATGCACTCTCTCCAGTGGATTCTGGTGTATTCCCAGGATTGTGCAGCCATCACCATCATGAAATTTAGAACATTGTTATTACTCCAGAAAGAAACCTATACCCATGATTGGTCATTCTGCATTTCCTCCCAACTTTCCCAACCCTAGGCAACCACCGATTTACCTTCTACCTCTATAGATTTGCCTGTTCTGGGAACTTTATAGAAACCGAATCCTATGATATATGACCTTTTATAACTGGCTTCTTTGATTTAGCATAATTTTTTCAAAGTTCATTATGTAGCATGTGTTGATACTTTTCATGACAGTCCATTGTAGGTATATGCCACATACAGATTTCTGTTTTTTAGTGTTTGATATGTATAGTTTGGTTATTGATTTTTTTTTAAAAATATTTTTATTTATTTATTTGACAGAGGATGAGATAGCACAAGCAGGGGGAGCAACAGGCAGAGGGAAAGGGAGAGGAAAGAGCAGACTCCCCGTTGAGCAGGGAGCCTGATGCAGAACCCCAGGATCATGACCTAGGCCAAAGGCAGACACTTAACCAACTGAGCCACCCAGGTGCCTCTAGGTTATTGACTTTTTAAAGTCCATTTTAGAAATCACAAGTATCTTCTCTGACTCTATTGCATTTTTTTTAATTTTTAAATTTTATTTATTTATTCATGAGAGACACAGAGGCAGAGACATAGGCAGAGGGAGGAGAAGCAGGCTCCATGCAGGAGCCCAGTGTGGGACTTGATCTCAGAACTTCCTGAGCCGAAGGTAGATGCTCAACTGCTGAGCCACCCAGGTGTCTCTCTATTGCATTTTTAACTGAGAGGTATTCTTTGTTGAAAGAAATCTTTAATTCTAATGTGGTTCACTATGTCAGTTTTTCATCTTCTGGTTTGTGTTTTTGGGATCCTATTTAAGGAATCCACTAGTTCCCTAAGGTTATTACAATTTTTTTTTTTTTCTCTTAACCTTATATATTTGCTTTTTTATTAGATCTTTAATCTGTCTGGTATATAGTGGAAACAGGGATTTTATTTTTCTCCATGTAGTGGGATAGATTACTAGTTTATAAGTGATCTGTTCTTTACCCACTCAGGTATGATACTATAGCACATGAAAGTCTTCTGTATCTCTAGGCCTGTTTCTGGATTTTCTGTTTTTTTTTGTTTTTTTGTTTTTGTTTTTTTTTTTTTTTTTTTTGTGATGCCTTTATCATTCGTGTTGTATGTGTGTGATTGATAGCTTGGCTTAAATCTTAATGTAAGGAACGGTTAACCCTCTTCACCTCTCTCACAAAGAAAAGCTTTGTTGCATGGGTTCTTTGAAGATCTTTACAATACATGGTTTAGAATGAATTTGTACATGTTCTGTTTAAGGTCCTACTGAGATTTAAAAATTTATTTTTGAGGAGAATTAACATTTCAAGCCAAACAGAAATGCTTTGTCTTTTCTTTTGGGTTGTCTTACGTGGGCTTTAATAAAGTTAAATTTTCTGCCATAAAAGACCTTGTGGATATATTTTATTTTTTTGCTTTTATTGCTATTTTGTCTGATACATTTTTGGATTGCTTAGTTAAGGGTATTGTGATGATTTTTTTCACATTGTTTTTGGCAATCTTGCCAAATTCTTGTTAGTTTTCTGCACATATGCTCACATCTATAAATAATGATAGTCTTCTGTCTTCCTTTCCACCCTCATTAGCATCTTACATCTTAGGTTTTGGCGTGACCTCTAGTACTATGTTGATTACATAGTGATAGGAACGTTATACCTGTCTTATTCTGGAGCTTAAAGAAAATACAGCTTACATTTTTCTGTAATAGGTGTGGTATTTGATAGAGTTCTGGTGTGTAGATTTTTCTTTTTTAAATAAGGAAGTCACCTCTATTCCTAATTGGAGGGCTTTTTAAAAACAAAGTAACAAACCAGAGCACTTGTCTCCCCCCCCCCCCGTAGTTTTAAAGACAGTTATGTGATTTTTCTCTTTCAGTCGTGGTGTAAATAGATGGCAGTTGACTAGATCTGAGGTGTACTCTTCCTGACTTCTGAGAAAGAAAATTGGCTTTACAGAGTAAGGAAGATCTTCTCTAGCTGCTGTAATGAAGAAGACCAGAGGGTTGGCATCATGAGCTGAGAACCCATAGGATCTGCTTCTGAGACACTGTCACTTTGGCCTGTAGTTTTGCATAATGCTCCCTGATGGAACAGAGAAGATAGAACCTGACCTTGCCTGGAACAGCAGGCTGCCTCAGGGGCCCCAGCAGTACTTCCTTCTCAGCCTAGTATGTCCATCCTCGCCATGGCTTAGGAACAGTGCCGAGATGGAGAAGTTTAGCCAACTGCTCAATTGATTACAGAGTGATTTACTCAAACCTCTGCGGCTACTCTGCATCGTGGCTCCTAAACCTTCTGTGGGCTCCTGGTGTAGAGGAATAACCTGGCTCAAGGCAACTGAACCGAAAACACTGCACTACTTGTGTGTTGAATTTGGGAAGATGTTTCCAGGTTGTACAAAGTTCTGTATTTGAAACTGGCAAGGAGGCGTGGCTTGTGGGGGCAGTACCTTGATGGAGTGATCTCTTTTGGAATTGTTCAGGTGGTATCTGGAAGGTCTGGGTGATCATTGTTTCTGTGTATGCACCTCGGAGTTGTTTCTCTCTTTGCTGAGGACTAAGACACACTTGGGAGTATTTTCGGTGGCAGTAAGAGGAGAGAGATGATGGATCCTTGGTAGTTTGGAACTGCCCTGGTGAGCCACATGGTTCTTTATATTTTTTGAATTTACTGTGATACTAAGTATTCTTCATCAGTTGGTTTTACATTCCACTTTGGTACTTCCTCTGCATGTTGGGCTAGGGTAGGTTTGTGAGATACTGTGGCTCCAGCCTGGTGTGGAATGGAGGCTTAGGGATTGGGAAATACCTGCAGGTGCTAGAGAAGGGACCTAGTCAGAAAAAGAATGCCTTTACCCATCACCTTTCTCTTCTTTTCTGGCCTTGCTGACCCCAAGCCCTAGAGATCTGGAGTCCTGCCCTGAACGGAACCAGCAAGGTGTAGTCACCTAAACTTGGACCAGTGTCCTCATCTGCCAAATAAATTCCTTTCAGTCTCTGATTTGGCTTAGCTTGCCAATTAATAAGTCTCTTCTCAGAGAATGAAAGAGAGAGAAAACGCACATGCATATGGTGGGGGGTGAGAGTGGAGAACCCCAGGCAGGCTTCTTACTCCATGTGGAGCCTGACTCTGGCCCTGTCTCACAACCCTGAGATCATGACCTGAACTGAGGTTAAGAGTCTGATGCTTAACCCACTGCATCACCGAGGCACCCCTAATAAGCAATTCTTATGCATAATCAGATAAATTAGAAACATGGATTATCAGAGCAGGAAGGGATTTTGCAGGCTCCTCGCACACTCTTTATTTTCTGGATTAGAAAACCAAGGTACGGATGAGCTGAGTGATTTCCTTTTCTCCCAGTATCACAGTTGAGCTGGGTTCAGGGCCACAGGCTGCTGGTTCCTTGTCCACTGTTAGCTTCCCTGCACCTGGCTGTTGTCCTGTCAATACTTCTTTGCCCTTTTCCTCCTTGGATTCCCTCTGTCTGGTGTCTCATCAGTACTTTAGCCCATTTTGCAGGAGCTGAGCCATTCAGTCCTGAGGATCGGGGTCCTCACTGTTGCCTAGTTAGGCACCCACCCTTTTCTCTGCCTGGATTGTGATCCTGCAGGGCTGTGATGTGATGGCATCACCTAGAGAGCTTAAAAACTCCTGAGGCCTGGCTGCACCTGCAGATTCTGATTTCTTTGTTCTCAACTCTTGCCTTGTTGGTGGGAGTTTTAGAAGTTCCCCAGGTGATTCTAAAGTGAGGTCACGCGTGAAAGTCGTTAATCTGTAGGATCACCTTGAGGAGAAAGAGCATCACCAGAGAGCAACACACAGAGGGTAATTACCACTAAGGATGTTTTCAGTGTTGAAGAAAATACAAACTCAGAGGTTTAAACAAGAAAGGGTGTGTGTTTCCTAACAGCAAAATTCCAGAAGAAGGGTAGCTCCAGCTCGTGGTCACCAGTGTCCAAATTCTTTTTTTTTTTTTTTTTCATATTGCGGTCCTCAGGGTCTTAGCTTGGCCTTTGGGCAGATAAAGGGCCACTGTTTTCTGGAAGAGTGTTCGTTGGGTACAGGAAACCTTTCTCAGAAAGCCTCCCCAGGCCACGTCCTGACATACTTCATTCATCATATCTGAGTCGAAGGCTGATGCCTCCTTAATCAGCCCCTGGCTGGAGGGAGGGGCCACCTCATTGGCTCCCACCAAATAGTTTTACTTCTTCCTTTTTTTTTTTAAAAGTTTACTTATTTTTATTTTTAGTAATCTCTACAGCCAGCATGGGGCTTGAACTCACAACCCTGAGGTCAAGAGTCAGTCTCATGGTCCTTGCACTGAGCCAGCCAGGAACCCTTAGGATTTACTTCTTGAGCTGGAGAAGAGTGGGTTTCCCTCTGAGTCATAAAGTCAGAGGAGGGAGAAGGGGGAAGTGTTGGTTGAATATATCAACTAACAGCCTCTGAAAAGGAGTTCTATTAGGTCCTGCCCTCAACATGCCCATTTGGGGAGCTTTCTGCCTTCACTGTTTTGGGAAATCTGGCATTTGCTTACCCGTAAGAACTCCCTTCGCAGGTGGCAAAGGTTGAGATTCTACTGGAAGCTTGATCAAATTAGCCAGACACGGGACCTGCAGGTGGCTGGCCCTAGGTCATCTTTTCACAACACCTGCCTTGAATCTGAGGCAGAGTTATCATTTTCAGATGTCCTAGTGCTGAATTTTTATTTAGTGCCACCTAATTTCTTGGGTGGTTTAACAAAAGAAATTCTTGTTGGTGTTGACTTTAAAAGTAAAATAGCCAGTTACTTTTCCAGTAAATTGGATTTATTTGTGAATAGCAGAGGAATTGCAACTAGGGACTAGCAAGCTATAGCAAAAGCCATAGTCAAGTTCAGAGAACAAAAGAGAGGAAGGCTCTTTTATTTTTGTTAATTTTTTATTTATTAGAGCATGTGTATGAAAGAGTGAGCGAGCACATGCAGAGGGAGAGGGAGAAGCAGACTCCGATGAGCAGAGAGCCTGACGTGGGGCTCCATCCCAGGATTATGACCTGAGCTGAAGGCAGATGCTTAACTGACTGAGCCACCGAGAAAGGCTCTTTTGTAGAGGAACGGGGATGCTGGGCAGGGCTGTTATAACCACAAAGTCCATTGGAGTGAATGGGAATTGGAAGTGTAGTGGCTTCTCATTGAGTGAGCTGTGACTGTCTCTTCTTGGCTGGGATGTTGCTGGGGGGAGAAGATTCCTCTTGCTGGAGTGGTAAAGTATAGGCTTCTTTCTGTAAAGGGCTGCAAAGAGTGGTGGGGTGTGAGAGCTGCTCCCTTCCCCTTCCGGCCTCCCAAGTCCATTGTAAATGAGGGTTCCTTTATTCAATTTCACACCTTAAATGATTTATTCATCCTTCAGTGCATAGATGAGCATCATCTCTGTAGCTCATGTATGTTGAATGAATGAGTGAATGAATTTGAATTTGTTTTGGTAGCTATGGCCTACTTTTACATAGATCTGGAAGCCTAGCCAATACCTAAAAAGTCTTTCCTATGTGGCTAGTAATTGGACTCCTTTGCAATAATGGGGACCTGCTTCAGCTGCCAGAGTTGGCCGTCACATGAGCTATGCAGGGCAGCCCTGTCTCTCCTGCTCATTTACTTATACTCAGTCTCTGCCAGAAATCCTATTTTGGTTTTGTGGTCCTGTAGCTTTCTTTCTTAGCACCTCCTTGCTTGTTCCTCACCTGTGGATGATTCTGTGGTTGCCCATGAAAGTCTGGCAGCGTTTGCGTTCCTTCTCCTATGGCCATTCCCGTTGCTTATAGCAGCCTGTCTTTATTTGCCGGGGATAAGTTCTAAGACCCCCAGTGGATGCCTCAAACTGCAGATTGTACCAAGCTCTACATGTACTATATTTTCTCTTAAGCCTACATATGTGATAAAGTTGAATTTATAAATTAAGCACAGTAAGAGATTAACAATAATGATTGTAGTAATAACAATAAAAAAACAGAACAATTACAATAATATTAATAACAGTTATGTGAATGTGGTCTCTCTCTCTCAAAATATCTTTCTATACTTACCCTTTTGGTGATGATGTGAGATATAAAATGCCTACGTGATGAGATGAAGTGAGGTGCATGACATAGTCATTGACCTTTTGGATCATTCATTGGGAGGAAGATCATTTGCTTCCGGACTGTGGGTTTAGTGCAGGGAACTGAAACTGCTAAAAGCAAAACCATGGATAAGCAGGGAATTGCTGTCTTAGCAGACTCACTTTCCAGAGAGCCGAGGTCTTCCTGATAACTTGCCTTTGTTTCCTCTTCACCCGAACATTCTAGGGCAGGTCCTTTGTGTAGCATTGCTTTTGTTCTAACATCTGAGATCCTTTGGGCTCTGAAGGATTGAGTGATGGGGGAGTTAGTTCCTGGTCCTTTAGGGCAGGGGACAAGCGGTTTAGATGCTTGCCTTTTGAGAACCTACCAGACCAAAAGGTTTTATTGGTATGTTTTTTAAGAGTCCTTTTGTCCCTTTTCTGATGATTCATCTTTAGAGAAGCAAATTAATTTGTAGGTGAATTTTCTCTGTCCCTTTTTTTTCTTTTTTTTTCTCTGTCCCTTTTAACTGGATATCTACAACATGTATTTGGAGGGAAAAACACATACTTGAATCAAAATTTTAAAACACAGAAACATTTTCCCTCAAAACTCTTTATGAGTATATTGTTTTTTTCCTTTCTTTGTATGCTCAATGCACAGATAACTGTAAACAGAATATTCTGATTTCTATTTATTTGCATTGTTGCAGTGGTGAGGATCAAATATCTTAAGGCATTTCTTTGAAGGAAAGGATTTTTTAAAGAAAATTTTGAGGTGATATACAGTAAAACATATGCAAATAGCTTTGCTAGCTGTGCAATTAGTGGGGAAGTATGATTTGGCATTGGGCAGCTATTGGCTTATTGCAGATTGACTTGCTGAAAACAATTTATATAACCTGTTAAGTAGACCAAGCATTGTGAGACACTGGAAAAGGTGCTTAGTTTACTGAATTTTTGTGATTTTTGGTTGACTTGGTATGAGATTGGTTTTCCAATTTTATGCTTTGGACTTTTCCCTGTCATTATAACTGAAATTGGTAGAGATAGGTCAATGGCAAGGTTGACTATAGACCAGTGCTTATGGAAGCTCATCACCTACATTTCTTGTTTATATGCAAGTCTTCTCTTACTTCTAGCCAAGGCTGGTATAGGGTGGCACATGGATTTTGCAGTCATTATTGCTCATGGATCTTAAACAGGCCTGATGATGTGGAGTTGGCTCGTGTTCAGTAGCATGAAGACTTCTTGCCTTTTCTCTTGTTCCTTTGATGGAGCTTTATTTCTGGACACTTTTCTGAAAGTTGAGATCCATTCAGAGGCAGACAGACTTGTTCCTAGAGGAAAGGGGGCATAAATATGCCAAATGCAAAACCACAATGATTTCTTTGATTGCAGGGACCTTTGGGCCAGCTTGCAGTAAGAACTTGCCTTTAGAAGATCCTTTGGTTCCCATCAGTGTCTCCCTCTCCTCAAAGGGATGGCAACCCGATGGACAGTGGGCACATGACCCTGGCATCGACAGACTTCCACGGAGGTAAGCTGTTCTGTCAGTGCTGCCCAGACAGACAGGCACCTTCCTCATCAGTCCCGAGCCCTCCTCCATCCACACCTTGTACACACGTGGTCAGAGGACCTGAGGCTTTTTCTCTTGCTTCCTCAGGTGACACATGGCCCTTCTTGCACAGGGATTAGAGATGAATGGAGTGAGAGACAACTGTGGCAGTTTTCTCCTGGTCGAGGACAGGAATTTCCAAGTTGGTGGTCTTGAACTCACGGTCAATCCTTTATGATTTTATGTCTGTATCTCACTGTATATTGGGCTGAACTCTAGTCACTGTGAGCAACTGTTGCTATTTGGGAACAAGCCACACAGTCTGTCCCTTCTTGCATCTATTAGGGGAGATACTGTTGATGGAGTTGCTGGTAACCGCTGTGGTAGATACCCTGGCCAGATTCTGGTTCAAGCGTGTGTGATTTCAGAGACCAAGCTTGGAACTTTCTCGAAGGTATTGCTCCAAGTCTTAACCTTAGGAGGGCATGCATGGTGCAGCAGACATTTACCTTTCCTTAGAAAGTGGATTGTAACACCAGATAAGTGTGATTGTCTTTGGCAGAGATTCTGCTTCCTCCTGCCATATTGTTTTATTCTTAAAGGGTTAGATATATCAGAATAAATCAGTGTGTTTCTTAGCATATTTCTGTTGTTGTTTTAATTATTTTCTGTCTTCAATTAAGAGCTTTAGTTGCAGGATTGAAATGAGAAATCTTAACTTCTTGAGAAAAACTGCTGGGAGCGGAGTTTCACTTTTACTGTTTGAATATAAAACTCTGAAGGCTTCCCTATGGTTATTGCAATTGATTTTAGCCCCAGTGTGATCTTCTAACTTTCTCAATAGACCTCCCATTTCCCTTTTTGACAGAAACAAGGAGAAGATCGTGTTTGAGTGTGGCAGGACTTGCTGGCCATTGCAGATGTTAAGAAGTCACACTGGTTCTTGCGGGGCTGTGCTCTATAGATGAGCATAAGAGGTGCTGTGCAGAATGGCTGCGTATTTGCTGCCTCTTAGCTGTGGTCAGTGAGAGTCCTCACAGTTGACCTGCGAGGTGACCTTACTGAACATTTCCTTTATGACAACTTTTACACATTTTTAAGAAAGGAAGAAACTTCAGTGATAAGCTTTTGGTTTTTTATTCTAACCTCTTAAGGTCACCTTTAGGTCTATTACAAGGATTTCCTTTGTAAGCTCCTGGCACATTCAGGAGCTGTGCTCTTGTAAGGCGCTGGCCGGTGTGGAATGTATTAGTAAGATTATCTCCTGGCTCTTACGTGTTCTTATACTTTTAAGGTCCTCACTATTGTGTTTACCTTCTAAGAGGCTCATAAAGCCATCTGCAATCCCTTGCTCTTTCTCTTACGGACTGTGTGAACAAAGCAGCAGCTTTAATGAACAGTAGCAATGCAAACAGTGAACTTCCATGTGATAGCAGGAGGTTATGAGCTCAAGGTTATTAAATGAATTTAATTCTAGCTTCACTGCTTGGTTTAATAACGTACCAAGGTTGATATTACATTTTCTGATTTTAATCAAGTTTCTGCCTCCATTTTTATATTGGAGAAATGTTCTAAAACCAATGCTGGCTGCACCACCAGTGTACAGAGTCTTGTCCATCTTGTTTCAGAAAGCACTGTCTTCGGAGAAAGACAATGATCATATGGTTTCACTCATATGCGGAATATAAGAAATAGTGCAGAGGACCATAAGGGAAGGAGGGGGAACTGAATGGGAACAAATCAGAGAAGGAAATAAACCATGAGACACCCTTAATCATAGGAAACAAACTAAGGGTCGCTGGAGGGGGGTGGGGTAACTGGGTCATGGACATTAAGGAGGCCATGTGATGGGATGAGCACTGGGTGGTACATGTGTCTGAGGAATTATTGAAAACTGCATTTGAAACTAATGATGTACTGTATGTTGGCTAATTGAATTTAAATTAAAAAAAATAAAAAGCACAGTCTTGGTAAATTGAAATCCCTTACTTGGCAGTTGGGTTTAGCCTGCAGTCCCCAGAGCACATTTAAGAAGTGTCACTGTACCATACTGAAAAACATTTATGGCAGATATTTCCAGTTTGTTCAGTGTGACATGTGTGAGCCCTTTGTACTGGGATCTGGAGCGTCTTTCCCCACAGGTAATCAATCCTCACAGGCGCTTATTTTGTAAACATTGTTAATGGGACTTCACTGATATGGAGAAAGTGCTTGGGATAACCAGTGCCACCCTTTTTCTCCAAGAGTATGTTACACCCAGTTGAAATCATTTTCTGTGTTTGCCTCTGAAGTTCATACTGTCCCTTGATCCTAAGGCCTGGTTATTGGGCTCCCAAGGCCTAAGTTTGGGTTCCTTTCTTCCTCCCGCTGCTGTAATCGGCTCCTGTGCTTGCTGAACCCTGCTGCTCTGCCTTGGTCCCTGCCCCTGGAGCTTGTCTGGTATAGTGAGGGGAAGAGAGATATAGCCAGGCAGGTGTCATCCTGAGGAAGTACTCTGATGGTGGGGCCCAAGGTTGTGCTCAGAGGACACGGCGGTACCCATCTGGGACAGGAGGGGGAGGTTAGGGTGAGGGCAGGGTGGGATGTGGTGCATGGCCTCCAAGATCCGTTTCTTGGAGTTTATGTGGCCCTGATTTAGGACTGGAGCGCCAAGGCTTTGGAGAGCCTGAGAGAAGCCCTGAGGCAGAGGGTGAGAAGGTGCGGGAGATCTAGGAGGGGGGATAGCAGGGAAATTTCTTAATAAAGGTGCTGAACTGAAGGAGGGAGAAAGGAAAGTGACCTGGAGCTTTGGGCCCTAGAAAGGAAGCGTCATCATACTGTGACTGCTCTGCTGTGCTTGTCGCCCTGGGGGGAACTACTACACATGAGTGTTGTGCAGGGTCAGGCAACTGGAATGTGAATCAGGTTTGATCACACCAGTCAGTTCTATACGTGCACCCAATTTCCAGGTAGCATGGTTTTCTGTTCCCAAATTGGAGAAAAAATAAAAGAGAACTTCAGGTGACAAATGAAAGTTTGACAGTCCCTCCTTGCCTCTCTTGGCTCTTGCCAGTGCTCTGCTTGCCCCTGGCTGGCTGAGGGTGAGGAGGGGTTATCAGGGCATGCGAGGACGGAGCTGGGGGTTGCAGAGCTCCCTTGGAGACCTTGCTGGCCAGCCCCAGTTCCATTCCTGAAACCTGAACTGTTTTTATTCATTTGGTTAATTAATTAGAGACTCAACGCATTTCAAAGCACAGATAGGAAGTGTGAATAATGCTATATAAATAATCGGAACCCTCTGTTGTAGTTTCCCTTTCTTTTTTTTTTTTTTTTTTCCTTCTGGTTTCAGAGTTTAAGCAGTAACTGAGTAACTGGAATGACCAAATTGGTTCCAGAAAGCCTGTCTGTTGGCTAACCTGCCATGGATATGCATGTTTTACTCATCATGTATAGTAGGGAAAGGTGTGGGCACTTGAGGACACGGAGATGTGAAGCTTTCCAAGTCTAGATGTGTGACTAAAAATGCAAGTAAGCCATTGTTCTCATGAGTATCCCAAATAACGAAATTTGCCACCTGTAGCTCTCACACTGTATCTTGTTATGTTGGGCCGCTCCAACCTTTGTCTATATGCTGGACCTATTATTTGTGAGTGCATAATTGGGCTTCATGGGGTGGCAGGGGTGGGATGGGTGGGCAGGGAGTGGGGTGGGGTGTGAGAAGAGGCAGGTGTTGCATGACGCCCAGACCTCAATCAGCTGCCAGGGTGGGTCCCTGTGTTGGGGCATGGAGTGCAACTGAGTGTGCCATAGGAGTGACCCCCACCCCCTGGTCTGGGGAGCATCACTGTTTCCTGATCTTGGATGGGAATTTCTACCATCTGTCCACAGTTCTTTACCTTGGCTGCTATTAGTGGTTGGCTCGCTTTTCTGGTTTGTTCTGTGCATACTCCTCTAGCCTAGGCTTTTCACCCCTGCTCAAGCTTTGGTGTCTGGCCTGGGCCTTCCACTTACAGAAGTGTTGACCAGACGAGTCTCCCGGTATGTTCCATGGGAACTTCACAGTCGACGTGCCCAGAGCAGTGGATTTTTCTCTCCAATGAGCTGGGTCTCCGTGAATGAGGAGTTCCCATGAGGAAGGGATTGATTAGAAGGAGCTTGTTTAAAGCAGATAGAGTAACTTAAAGCAGGAATGTACAGATGCCTCCTCCCACCCCTCAAATAGGGTTTGGGGACCGTGAATGATTCGACTTAAATTTCCAAAGTACAGGATCCCCCTAGGGCCCACACTGAAGACGCCTTAGACATGTGGCCAGTGCTTTATAAGGGTGAACGTGTCAAGAACATTAGGCCTTCATTTGAAGCTGTGTTTTCCCTTCCCCCTCCCCTCTTTGCCACCTTCTTCTTCCTATCCCTCCCCCTCTTCTTTCCTTTTCGTTTCTTCTTGAGAGCGAGAGACAGAGTGAGGGGCGGCAGATGGAGATAGGGAATCTCAAGCAGACTCCACGCCGAGTGTGGAGCCTGACTTGGGGCTCAGTCGCACAACCCTGAGATTATGACCTGAGCTGAAATTGAGGGTCAGATGCTTGGCCAGCTGAGCCGCCCAGGCGCCTCTGAAGCTGTGTTTTCCAAGGAACCATGTTGAAGGCCCACATGAAATCCCCAGTGGTCTCTAGGAGACAGAGCTACCAGGATATGTCTCACCAGTGTCTGCCTGGGGTTGCCTGAGGCCCTCCTTTGTCACATTGCCCCTGGGGTGCCTCTAGGACTTTGAAGATGGAAGAACACAGTGGGTGGCTATTTGGAGGAAGGGTGCTGTGGACAGGGGAGCCATGAGCAGCTGGCCTGGCAGGTAAAGAATGCTTCTATTGGGACTTGCTTGCTTCCCTGGCCTGTGCCAGAATCTGGTTGAGGAACCTGGAATATGCTGGTTGCTTCTAGAAATGCCTGACCCAACATTATTACACTCAGCCTGAGTAAATTAAAACTTGGAAGAGAGAGTCAAATGTGTGCCAGGAAATGGTATGATTTATCCATTTTATCATTTTGCGATTCCTCTGTGTTGTTTTCTTAGATTTTTGGCTTATTATTTTAAACACAGTTGATTTCAGAGTTACTTCCAAATAAGTATCTGTCCTGGTTCCATGCTTCTTACTTCTCTTTTTGCTATTTGTTGGCTTCAGTTAATCTCCTTCACTCTCTAAAGAAAATGGGTTTGGGGATCATGATTCCGTTTAAGTACATGAATATAATAAGGAGAGTCTCTGAAAAAAAGGAGGAAATTGATGCATATGGTCAGATGCACAACTCTTTAAAGACCTGATTTGAATGGCAGTTTCCCAGATGTTGGCAAATTGGATTTGTTATGTTGTGGAGGAGGACACACAGTGTTCTTGAGAAAGGGCTGGATTGTTGATCCCAACCCCGAGGACACAGTGGTGCTGGTCCAGGCGGAGCCCGTCCTGGGATGCAGATGGTGTGAGTCTGCTGGAGCTAGAGTTGTTTTAGGTGTTGTTTCTGGGTTTCTTGTCCCACAGAGAACTGGCTCAGTGGCCTCTTCCACAGGAACCAGTAGCGCTGGGGCAGCTTTTCCCTTGCACGGTAGCAGCCTGCCCTCCCTCTGCCACGTAGTCAGAAGGAGGCTTGGAAATCTTACATTCTGAGAGGATGTGAGCTCCCCTTCTTAGGAGCATGCTTGTTGCCCACTCTCCACCCCAACTCCCCATCCCCCAAAGCAGAAACGATGTTCCCCGGCCCTCTGCCCATGGTTCAGCCAAAGGGGGCCCAGCCAAAGGGGCCCTGGGCAGGACAGCAGGGCCCCTCCCCTTTGGTGTGCAGCACACGGTGGAGGAGGCCTCCACGGCCGACCGCTGTGCCATTTGGAAGGCATTCGACGCATTCGCCCATTGGCCTAGAACAGCTGCAGCTCCCTGGAGAGGGCGCAGCACATCTGTTTTCTCTGAGAGTAATTTTCAGTATGCAAGTATCTTTCCTTGCGTTTCTGGTGCATAGAGACACGGTACGTTGAGTCCATGGTATCAGATTCCAGGGTGACCCTGGGCAAAAACAAGACTTTTCTTCTGCGTGGATTGAACAAATCTGAAAGGAAATCTTGCTTTCAAATCACGAGGGAATACATTTCATTTTGCAATCAGTCACGAGGGGAAAAGTTGTAGGCTCAGTGCCAAGGATAATATAAAAGATGTGCTTTGAAATAGTCCTGAGGATGGGGACTGGATCCCTTTCTCTCTCCCGAACACACTGTCCTAGTGTAATTGAAGAAAGTCCCCGAAGACATTTGGCAGCTCCATTTTATGTTTTTCTATCCAGAAAGTTGAATGAATTAAAATTCCAATTAGGCTAAATATTTTATTTCACCAAAAAGAAACTCAACTCTGTTTTTTTGGCTAATGTTACCTATAAATTAAAATAAGTATTAATTGTATTTCCCGTTCTGTCTGTCTCAACATACATGTTCTGCATATTTCAACTTCCATCTGGAGTATCTAAACACAGCTGAGGTATTTAGATAAAGTAATTATGCCATATGCTTTCTTTTCGGAAACATGTATTTCTGAGTAAATTCCTAAAAAATGGTATGATATATGCTATCACAGATCATATTTAGATTATGTAAAGAGGGGCTGCGTGGTATGTAATTAAAGGGAAGACTCATTCCCAGGGAAGTAAGTATACTCTTTCCTCGTTCAGTAGTTCATGTAGCACAGGATGACTTTCAGGCATTTGAGTAAACAAAGACATCTGCTTCAAAATAAGGAAGTTGGGCTGTAAGAACCAGTCTTTGCATCCTGTCCGGGAGGAACATGTTCGCCAGGTGCCAGCCAGAGCATCAAGGCTGGCTGCCTTCTAGGAGTCTGTGATCAAGCTGCGTGGATTTTCATACACTGTCGGGTCTTCCTCAGTGGGGCAGAAACAGAGCTGGGGTGGGTGGTGCTTCACGCCGTGGTGGGATGTGGGGTGGAAAGCACGAGACTGTGCCCCAAGCTGCACCCTCTCGGGCCTGACCTCTCAACCCCAGCTGCTGGGTGAGGGAGCCTGGGGTTTGCACATCTGATCCAAGTGCAGCCTGACTGTTTGCAGTAGCTCATCAGTTACAAACAGTATAAATTGAGAACACGTGCATGTATCTGGCTGTTCACTCTGGAATAGAACTGTGCAAAAAAGACCAATTAGTGAAGCAGCCAGAAGGTTGGAAGGAAGAGAGCAGAGGGTGCAGATAGCAGAAAGGTTTCCTTAGTATAATCAAGCACTGGTTTTGCATATTGCATATTGCATGCAGAGTCCTAGACTTCAGAAACCTTTAGGTTAACCTCCATGAGTAGCAGTAAAAATATAAATAAGAATTTGTTCCCATACATTTAAAATACAACATTTGTTTTTTGTGAATCTAGTCATTCCATAAATTGTCTTCTAACACTAAAGACACTTCTTTAAAAATTTGCAAAATACAGTTTTTACTCTTTCTCAGCTGTATTTACCTTCTGATTTGGTCTTGTCTCTTTGGGCTGGGTCTTTCTCAAAGAATTAATACTAAGTCTTTAATAGTAGTAATCACTTATTTTGATTTTTTTGAGATGGATATTTCTGACATATGACATGTAATGACCACTAAGATTTTTACCTAGCAGAAGGATCATTTTGTAATTACTAGAAATGTTTCCTTTGCAGCAGGAATTCATTCATAGCAAGATTAAGGCATAGAACTTGTTCAACATAGCAGTTTATGGTTCTTGACAGTGGTGTTGGCTTTTTTATTAGGATAGATGCGAGGGAGGACAGATCCTTCTCTTTTATCTCCCAGGGCATTTTTTTCATGCTCTTCTTTTCTCTGACTTAGAATATTTGTGATTTTACTTCCTTGATTACTTTATGTCTTTTAAGTATAAACAGAGTGGTTTTATTCCTCTGGTAATCTATGAGCACTCACCATGGAAATTTCCCATTAACAAATTTGGTATCAAGTTATGTCAGCTCTGTGTCGATGGTGATGGTACTCTGCGGGGAGACTTACCTATTACCTACTAAAACACCCCTGTGTGTGTGTGTGTGTGTGCACGCGCATTCATGCATACACACACACAGTTATAAGACAGCCCTTTTGGAAAGAGACAATCCTGTGACATAAGCCCTAAGATAGCATTTCAGGGACTGTCCAGTGTTATTTCCAGTTTACTTGGAATTCTTAAACTGGGCATGATGGAGTGTGGGGCATGTGAATCCCTCAGATGCAGGCAAATATTTTGTAAATTGATGTATCTTCCCAGTAGCCAGATTAGAATTCACAGGTTCATAAAAGGAAACCAGTTAAACATTATGGACAGTGACATTAGAAGTGTTATGGGTCCCTTTAGAAATTGCTGAGAGTGTGTGACATCATGACAGCGGTAATGTTTGGGCTCTGATTCAGTCGGAATATTGAATATCTACGTAGGATCCCCCGCTGCTCCCTTTCATTCCCCGCAAGGAGCCTGCTTCTCCCTCTGCCTAGATTTCTACCTCTCTCTGTATGTCTCTCATGAATGAATGAATGAATGAATAAATAAATAACATTTTAAAAAAGTGTTACCTTTATACTGTAGTCTACTAAGTGTGCAATAACAGCACTGTGTCTGAAAAAGAGCAGGAGTTGCTGAAACAGAACAGAAAATGCTGGTCACATCTATTTGATCTTCATCTAGTTTTTTGGACCCACTTCCTCCTTATTTCTCTCTCTCCAGGTTCTTTTAGGCTAAGAATTGAAAACTCTGAACTTGTAGATGTGTCAACAACCCCACGAGGTCAATGCAAGCAAGGAATTGTCTCTTTTTTCTCTGTCAAGGTGCATACTTTAATTTAAAAATATTGCTGATAAATGCTAACCATCATCTGAGCTTTCAGCAAGCCCTGGTGCTTTTGCTTGTAGAGGGTCTTGCCTTTATGTTGATGGCTGCTGACTGATCAGGGTGGTGGTTGCTGCACACTGGGGTGGCAGTGGTGGTTTCTTAACACTGAAGTTTGCTGCATTGATTGACTCTTCCTTTCACGAGCAGTTTCTCTGTAGCATGCCATGCTGTTTGATAGTGTTTTACCCAGTTGGAGCCAGTCCTCTCAAACCTTGCCACTGCTTTATTAAGCGCATGTCATATTCTCAGTCCTTTGCTCTCATTTTGTCAGTCTTCACAGCATCTTCACCAGGAGTAGATCCCATGTCAAGAAACTATATTCTTTGCTCATCCATGAAAAGCAGCTCCTCATCCATTAAATCATGGGATCTCAGCAATTCAGTAGACCCATCTTTAGACTCCACCACATCTAGTTCTCTTGCTGTTTCCACCACATCTACCGTGACTTTCTCCCCTGAAATCTTGAACCCCTCAGTGTCATCCATGAGGGTCGGAGTCAACTTTTTCCAAACTCTTGTTTATGTTTATAATTTTGACCTTTTCCCATGAATCAGGAATGTTCTTAGTGGCATCTAAGAACGTCTAGACTGGTGAATCCTTTCCAGAAGGTTTTCTATTTTTTAAAGATTTTATTTATTTATTCATGAGAGACACAAAGAAAAAGGCAGAAGCATAGAGGGAGAAGCAGGTTCCCCGTGGGAAGCCTGATATGGGACTCAATCCTAGGACCCTGGGATCACAACCTGAGTCGAAGGCGGACACTCAACCATTGAGCCACCCAGGTACCCTCTAGAAGATTTTCAATTTACTTTCCCCACATCTATCAGAAGAGTCACTACCAAGGCAGCTTCAGCCTTATGAAATGTATTAAATCATGACTTGAAAGTCAGAATGACTCTTTGTTCCATGGGCTGCAGAGTGGATGTTAACACAACATGAAAACACTATGAATCTCATTGCACATCTCCACCAGAGCTCTTGGGTGACCTGGTGCATCATCAGTGAGCAATAATATTTTAAAAGGAATCTTTTGTTGGGAGGAGTACGCCTTGGCAGTGGGGTTAAAATATTAAATAAACCATATTGTAAACAGTTGTGCTATATCTCAGGCTTGATGGTTTCACATAGAGAGGACAGGCAGGGTAGATTTGGCATTGACTTCTCCTCTCTAGCTGCAAGGGTCCAGTGTGGCATCTTCTTCCAGGAGAAGGCTGGATTTGGATTAAATTGAAAATCTGTTGTTTAGTGTAGCCACCCTCATTAATGATCTCAGCAAAATGTTGGGAGAACTTGATGCCGCTTCTACATCAGTACTTGCCGCTAGATCTTGTATTTTTATTTATGGAGACGACATCTTTATCCTCATGATTTTTTCCTTTGATCTAAGGATTTGGTCCAATAATTTTTAGTTGATTTTTTTGTGTGTGTGCTGTTTCCATCACAACCTTATTTTTAGTTGATTTTTGTGTAGAGAGGCCTTTCTCCCACTTGTGCCCAGGACTAGAAGAATATCTTTGCATCAGATCCTTGCTTTTGTCCTCCTCTTAGGGCCTGGAAGAGGAAAGCCTGGATTCTCTTTCCTCTTCCCCTGTCCTCATCAGGGTGACCCCGTCATCCTTCCGGTAGATCATCCTTCCCGTAAATGTGGTAAATGGCTCCCCTTCCACCATGGGGCCAGAGATCACTTCAGGTGAGCAGGGAGGGGAGTGCTGATGGTGGAATGTGAGGGAGAGAGGCTGAGGTTCCAGCAGGTTCTGCACCTTTCTTAGAGCATGGGCCAGCTATGGGAAGGTTGTGAGGACTGGTGGAAATAATACGTGTCAGACATCTAGTATGGTGCCTGACGCACAAAAGACACATAGCAGTGGTGCTCCTCCAGTCCTGCTCTAGCCAGGCATGTCACAGGCTTTCTGTGCTGTAGTCCACTCCCTGTGCATCTGTCCTGTGACGTCTCATGGCTCTTTCTTATTCCCTCTAAGAACACTTCTTCCTGCTGGTCCCTGTGCTCCCCTTCAATCTGGCCAACCTTTTCAGACAATGTTGAGAGCTGTTTACTAAAATTCTATTTTTTCTGTTTTTCCAATGTAAGGCCTTTTTCCCTGTTGAAGCAAATTCAAGATGCTGTGCCTGAGTTGGATGTGTTTAAAAACACAGAGAAGGGTGAAGGGGATTTCTTGAGAGAGTCCACATAGTTCCCCGGACACTTCCCTGTACCAAGTTGGGTTGGTTTTCATAAGGATCATCTGGGGGCACTGGAGTCTAGAGGCCCCCCACACCACGTGTGATAATCGACCCAAGGGATTTTCCTATGATTATAGGATTGTCTTACTAACTAAAGTATGTACTGGGTAGCTTGCCTGGGTTCTGAGTGTCCTTCAGTTAAAAATTAGGCAGCGTTATCACTTGTGGGGAAGAATAAATATCCTTCTCTTTTTGACGTGGGACACTGTAAATTTGAGTGAGAAAGGACAAGTTCATAGGAGAAGGTTTATGAATGCATACAGATTAAATGATTGAAGGTAGAGGCTTATTGACCTGACTTCGTAGAACAGGTGAGGCTGGGGAGAGCAGTAGATTTATTTAGGAGAGACAAATGAGTGTTTAGAAGAACAAACAGGAGCTAAGAAAGTTTGTGATAATGTTTCTCTGCAGATATGAGTGGTCTTTACCCTTTTTCAGGACCATAGGTGGGGTTTATGGTAGGCTAATTCCCCTCTTTGCTCCTGAGAGTAGACCCATTGCAAAGAGGGTTTTTTTTTTGGCAGCCTCATTTCTCTGAAATTGCTGCCTTAGTCAGATGAGAGAAACCTGGGAAGATTGCTTTCTGCATCTGTTGGATCTCAGATGCCTTCAGTTTAGAATAGTCTTCAACTCCAGAGCTCTGAGGGGGTCCCTACACACCCCTTTGCACCGACCAGTGAGCCTCTCTCTGTTGGTCTCAGCCTCTGTCCTCCCCTCCAGAACCACATTTCCAGCTGCTGCTCCGTCGTCGTGTCTCCCAGAATTTCCCATCAGTGATGCAGGAGCGTAGAGAGCCATCTCTGCTTCCCTTTGCCATCCACCTCATTGTCCTCTCCCTGACATTCTCATTTGCATTCACAGAGCACTCATTTATGGGGGC
Source organism: Canis aureus (assembly GCF_053574225.1). NCBI lineage: Eukaryota > Metazoa > Chordata > Mammalia > Carnivora > Canidae > Canis > Canis aureus. The sequence goes on from NC_135627.1 coordinate 12,801,340, forward strand.
TCAGAACAGAGGAACATCTTTGGTTGGGCTCTTGGCAAACCACCATCAGCGCCTTCTAGACTTTCTAGAATGTCTGTGTTTCGTCCTAACCTTTGGCTTTGATTTTCTGATTGATCTTCTTACTCTCCATCTCTCCCCATTTATTCTACCATGTAGGTAGTTGCTGGTTATTTATTATCCTGTCTAAAAGTTTTGGTGATTTTGCCATCATTTATTAAAGTGAGTTGAAACTCCATCAGCTGGCATTTAAGGACGTCGGCCTCATTCCAGGCTGCTTTAGTGGAACACGCTGGCTGTTGTTTCCTTCTTCCCTATCTGTGTCTGACAAACACCTGTGCTGTCCCCCTGCCTCGATGTCATCTGTCACTGTCCTTCAGAGCAGCTCAGGTGCCCTTTCTCTCCTGGAGTCCATCAGAGCCTTGTCTTTGTTCAGAGCAGACAGGCCTCTTCCAAAACCTCATGGCATCTCGTGTCTCTCGTGGTACCACCGTAGGCTGTCTGTATGAGGTTAGTTGCCCATTTGTCTATTACAAAAGTTCCTTAAAGTCAGGGCTCAGGTCTAACTCATTTTATGTCCCCTCGGTGACACTGAGTGCATGGTATGGTGGGTCTATGTCACTTAAGAACTGCTAGCTAGCATCTCTGAGGAGGGGAACAGTTACATGAGCTCTTTGAGGTCAGGAGCCATGTTCTGTACCTTGAGTACAATTGGAAGGTGCCATGAATGTCAGGGAGGCACCCTGACCGAAAAGCAAGGTAGGGCTTGGACTCAGGCCAGTTTCACAGCCTCGCCGTGGGTGTGGTTCAAGCAGGGGTACTCTGAAGTTAGTGTGGTAATAATAGCTAAAATGTGTGGGCACAGATTGCACCAGGCACACCCTTCTGAGACAGATGCACAGATGAGGAAACTGTGGCTCACAGTGGCTGAGGGACGGCACTCAGAGTCATAATGCTGGTAAGGATCAGAGGCAGGATTCAGACCCACACTCGACATTCTGTGCTCATGCATCTTAGCAAAAAGGTGCCTTTGCTTTAGGAACTATATTCTCTCTCTATTTTTAAGATTGATTTATTTTAAAGTGCGCATGTATGTGTGGGGTGGGGAGGGGCAGAGGGAGAGAATCCTCAAGCAGACTCCCCACTGAGCGCAGAGCCCAATGCAGGCCTCCATCCCAGGACCCTGAGATCATGACCTGAACCAAAAATCAAGAGTCAGATGCTCAATTGACCTAGCGACCCCGGCACCCCCCACCCGTCCTCAAAAAACAAAAACAAAAAACAACCCATATTCTTGAGTCTCTGACTCTGAAGTGTTTTAATAAAACCCGTTGTGTTGTTACTTCTTGGGTGCTCAGCCTTTGTTATGCTTATGGATCTGGAGGCCTCTGAATGCAGTGCAGATGCAGAGCAGAATTTCACTATTTTAGAAATCTACTGTAAAAATCTCATTTGCCTAGTTGTGACCTTTACCTGGATGCCTGTGAAGCCCCCTATGGCTTTCAACGTGGGTAGTACTGAGTGTGGGACCAGCTTGCTCACCCATCCCAGGCTCTTGTCAGTATTTGCTAAGTGGATTCCTTTGACCTAGAAGGTCAACTTCCAGGAACTCCCCAAAATGACAACATTGAGGTTGTTCCTTGACTTTTGGCTCATAACAGCAAAAGACTGGGAGTGGCTCAGTGTTGTCAGTATGGCATGGGTTCATTAAGCTTAAAAAAAAGAGGAATTTCTTTATGAACAAAAACAATGCTCTAAGGAGAAGCAAAGTAGAGAGCAGTGCATAGAATGTTACCATCTGCATAAAAGGGGAAAAAAGAGCTTATAGGTATTTGCATAAAATATATCCCTGAGGTTGTACCAGATGTGTTGGTAATTTGGGGATGGAGGCTGGTTGGGGGGGTGGGGGGCAAGGGTGAGGGAAAGTTTTCAACGTATACATTTTGGTACTTTTCAAATTTTGAATCATAAATTTATTAAATAAAGGAACTGTTTTTCTTTCACTTATGAGAAAATTGTATCATAAGATTGTTTATGATTTATGCTTTTTGAAGTGATTTTTAAAAAAATGAAGTTATTCTGATTAAAATCATTCTTGTTTTAAGAACTCTTCTGATTTATTTTTCTCAGAGTGCCCCACTAAGTCATGACTGGGAAGGTTTTATGAGGAACGTGATTCTACATCTGGGCAATGATACTGCTTGGTCACTTGGTCATCGAGGACAGGTCAAATGTGCCTCTTGAGTCAGACCGTCCTCAGACATTCTTGCCTTGTGGCTTGTAGAGCTATATATATATATATATATTTTTTTTTTTTTTTTTGTTCTACTGTGGAATGTGTATGAATCATTGTTGCAGATTTTATTTATTTTGCTCAGCCACTCCCATGCAGAGAAATACTATTTAGTCTTGTTAATTGGGCTGTTTTGGTTTTACCAGGTTATTTTAAGGCATTTGTGGGTGATAAAGCTAATAGCACTTCGTGTGTGTTTAGTACCTTGAACTTTGCAAAGTGCTTTCACGTTCGTTATCTCATTATATTGTCAGTTAAACTGTGAAGTTTAGAAACGGAGATTATTACCATCTTTTTATGGATGAGGGATTTGAGGCTTTAGATATCTTGCAGGCAGTAAGTGACAACTGTCTAGCTGGAGGTTTCAGAGTGTGAGGTGGCTCTGCTAAGAAGGAGGAGAGAATTAGCGGTCAGCACTGGTGGTCCAGTAGGGCTTGAAGCTTATGGACATTGGCCATGTAGTTCAGGGGTGTTCAGTGGGGGTGATTCTGGCCCCCAGAAGACATCGGTGATGTCTGGAGACATTTGTGGTGATCAGGACTGGGGCTGTGTTACTGACAGCTGGTGGAAAGAGGGCAGGGATACTGCCCAGTAACGTCTGATGCAAGGGCAGCCCCTGCAACAGAGGTTCCCCCGGCCTCAGACGTCAGCGGAGCCCAGGATGAGAAAGCCCCATGCAGTGCGAAGGCAGTGCTCTGCCTGCGGCCCTCCAAGCCTGTCCTACGCTTTCCCCAGCTCATTGATGAACTTTCTTTTTGAACAATTACTTGAGAATCGGTGGTGGTGGAACTTATTTGGAATCTTGACTGGTTTAGGCCAGTTTAAGAGACCTGCTCTGCCTTGTGTAGTGTGTGCATCCTGCTTTGGAGGTGTGATGCCACCTGCAGGTGTGCTTCCTGACGACGCTCCTCCAGATCCAACCAAGCCTTGCTCTGTTCCTGGTTTTCATAATATCCGCAGCATCTCTGTCCTCATCGTGTTGGGAGGGAGGCGGAGTTTATTCCTTGCACCCTTCCCTTTTGGTGGGAAAGGGAAACCAGCTGGGGGTTATAGTTTGGTGATTCTGGCCAGCAGAGGGACGAGCAAAGCAGAACGCAGAGCTTTCAGGGCTCCTCGGGACCACGGGGGAAGAGTCAGCCTGTAGAAAGGGAGAGAATGAGTGAGCACAGTCAGGACTGGCTGCAGAGGAAAATGAGTGTCCAAGGGAAGGTGGCAGTTGGAGTGATGACTGGGGGTCACTGGTGGGAACGGGGTAGGGTGGACAGAGAATACTGTCGGCGGGCTGTTCATGGACAGAGGATGAGACCGACCTCTTTCCCTTAAAAGTTTGGGCCTGGTGGACCGAGCAGGGAGGTGGAAACCTTGGCCACCGGTCCTCAGGGGAGCTGCCCTGTGAGCCGGGACCCCCACCAGGCAGGGCGACCGGGACATCTTGTGACAGAGGAGCCCTCTGCCTCCTTTCCCTGGGGCTCCCTGTCAGTAGATGGCGATGCCCATGTTCCTCTGAGTGAAGGCAAGTCTGGAAGTCGCCTTGACCTCCCTGTGCACCCCAGGCCCTGTCCCTTCTGCCTCCCCAGCGTCTCCTGATGACACTGCAGCCACTCCACCTGTCCTCCCTGGGCCACTGCAGAAGCCTTTAACTACACTCTGGCTCCTTCTCCACATACACCCAGGGCTTATTCCAAAGTGGGTATCTGCTCTGCTGCCCTTCAGTGACTTGTAGGGCAAGTCTGAAATGTTTGGTGCAGGCTACAAGATAGACCTCTCTGTGTCGCACAGAGGTCACTGTCTATCGGGGCCCCCTGCCCTCCAGGTGCCTTCCCTCTGTGAGGTCCTCAGTGTGTCCCCCATCCCCCATAGCTTCACTTCTGTTGGCCAATCTGCACGTGTCCGCCTTGTCCCTTCCCGCTGCTTCTCCCCCAGCCCCAGTGCCAACTCCTCATTTGGGCTCATCTTTTTTTTTTTTTTTTTCATTTGGGCTTATCTCGAAAGACACTTGGTTCTAACTCTGAGGTCTGGTGGGTGCCTGATATACCCTCTCCTAGCACCCACTCGTGACAGTTACAGTTTGTCACACAGTTGTTGGAGGTCTGTCTTGGGCTCTAGAAGGCGAGCCCCGTGCAGAAAAGGCAGGTGTGCAGCCCCGTGCAGAAAAACCCTGCTTATTGCTGGCTTCTGAGAGAGCTATCCCCTGGCCCCCTGACCCCCCTGCCCCTGGAGCCATTGGAGATGATGGCAGAGTGTGCAGGTGCAGAGGAGCCCTTGACCCCACTGCCTGGGCCGCCTCCCCGTGGCTGGAGCGAGTGGCACATGGAGAAGCAAGTTCAGCTGAGAGGTGTCAACCAGCAGAGCCCTTTCCCGATTCGTGGTGTCAGTGGATTGGAGGGAAAGCGCATTAGTTGTAGACCTCGCCACGATATTGAAGAGATGTGACCTAATGCTGCTTCCTCAGGGCCCTCAGATCCGGTGGACCTTGTGTTCAGACAGCCTTCAGACCCCAGCACGTCTGCTGCCAGGAACAAGCTGGATAAAAGTGGAGGCAGGGCTGGTCTTTCACTCTCTCCTCCTTAAGGAGGTGAGGACTTTATACAACAGAACGGTGGGGTTTTAGCCTTTCAGCTGGGGAGCAGGTCCCTGGCCCTTTGTGCTGCTGTTGCTCAAATGCCTCCAGGTAATAGGACTGCAAGGGAAAATGGGACACTTTGTCCCCCTTTAGGGCTCCCTGAAAGGAGAAAAGTAGCATGTTTAGGGGGTTATTTTTCCATTTCCTTGGTAGGTAGTTAACTGCTGGGCTAACCTGGCAGGGATTTAGGAGCATGGAGCTTTGGAATGGCAGACGGATGAGGTGTGGTCACTCATGTCCTGTTGTTGTGGGAAGCAGTGTGGTAAATCACCATCAGCACAGTACTTTCTTGGGGAGTCTGTTTCCAGCTAGCCAAAGATGGGGGGGATGTGAGGGGAACCCCACCCCCCCACCCCAGAGATCCCTTCACACCCATGAAGTGAAAGGGGTCGGAGCTGGGTCAGAAGCAGCACCATGAAAAAGGGAATGGGAACAGAAATGTAAAGTTTCAAGTTACTTTATAGAGGAAGAATTTAGATTGCCCATGTTGTCCAAAATGCTGGTGGTCGTTCTCTGGAATAATTTATTTCTGTCAGACAAGATGCTTTGGAATGCCTGGAAGGAGCAACACAAACACTTCTCCAGGAGCAGGGGCTGGGAAGTATACCTGGCAGTGGACTCATTTGCAAAATGGAGAGAGGATCAGAAAATAGTCTTTCTGGTAGGAAATTCTCTTGAAATCAGAACACTAGGTGGTGATGGCACCTGTTCAGAGCAGGTGTCCATGACTGGGTTGTGTCTGAGTGAGCAAAATGTATGTATGTAGAAGGTGGATCCCAAACACATCATTTCAGGCTTCTGTGCTCTTTCCAGCCTCTGCTGAAGTTGTCTTCACCATCCTAGTAGCCAGGGGCATTTAAAAGCTCAAGAAAGTGTTCTATATACAGTAAAACTTGGACTATTTAGAATATCATAGAATTGACTCCAGATGTCAGAATTTATTTTACATTTTACAAGGAATTTATTAATTTATTTTACAAATGTGGTGCATGTATCACTGCTTCCTTGAAGCTAATATATGATCCACACGGTTTACCCTTCCCTGGCTACAGCACGCTGTAATTGACATTTACTGAGCTTAACCATGCTGGGCACTGCCCCTTGACACTTCTTTTGCTGCTGGTGAGAGACAAGTGAATCTAAAATGAAAATCAGACCAATTACTTATTTGCTAAAGTAAGTTTGAACAGGTGTGGGGAGGGAGGAAGGTGAGGGTTTTCATGACTTCTGCTAACGTGAAAAGGCCTGAGAAACTGCCACACGGTTCCAGAAGAGCAGGCAAGTCAGTGTCTGCGATGTGGGAGAGCCAGGATCATGGAGGGGCTGCTCTATGGGGGCTCGGTTCCACCTTGAAGGTCCCAGAGAGCTCTTTTGATGCATGCAACAGCTACCATAAAGGATTGAGTTAATAAGGAAGCCTGCTGATGCCAGTGCACCCATGCATACCTCCCAGGTAGTGAACCAGAACCCCGCCAAGGTGTGGTGGGTTGCCCACCCTCAGTATCACTCACAGCTTCCTTGCCACCAATGCCATGACAGGTGTCCACATCACTAGTGGCTGATCTTGCCTGCTTGCTGTGGGTCAGTCACTTAATTAGGTCAGAAGCTTGGAGAGGAAATAACTACCTGAATCCCTCAGGTTAGAAGGAGGAGGGGTCAGGATACCAGCCCTGGTCTGTCTGGCTCATCCATGAGCCCAGGTGCTCCTGACTACCTCAAGGGTGCTCCCTCTCCGAGCGCAATATGGAGATCCAAGAGTTTGCTTGTGGGTTTTCAGGGGAGTATCACTTTGGGATTTGTGTTTAAAAAAAGAACTCTGGAAGTCATGGGGGCTGAATGGCTTCAGGAGAGACAAAAGGAAAAGACACAGAGTGATCACTGGTGAGGACACAGTCACAAGACTTGGGCTGGGACCTGTTGGCTGCCTTTCTGTGAAAAAAAGGGGGTGGATGAAAGGCTGCACTACTGCCCCTGTGTCCCTCTGCTCCCCAGGAGCATCACCTTCCCTCAGCTCAGAGGCTGAGTGCTGCAGGCAGAAGGGCAGTGACCTGCTCTCCTGGATGTGCACTCTGGGTGCATCCTTACTGACACCCAGGGTGGGACACAGGTGACTGCCACTGGCCCCGATGGGCTTTGGGGACTGGTTCTCACACCCAGCTGTTCCTGGGGATCACTGACTTAAGTTGTTTAAAAGGGGAAGCCCCCTCATCCCCACCCCACTCCCCTCTTCAGAGATTCTGGTTCAGCAGGTCCAGAACATGCTGCCTACCTGAGTCTGATGCAGGCTGGCACAAACCGCAGAAGCCCCTAATGATGTAGTGAGGGCTTTTCCTCCATGGGACTCACTTGCACAAGTTCTTTTTGCTCTTAACATATTTGTAAAAATTTCCAGTTCCAAAATAACCGTGAAAACCTTGAGATTATTTAAATTTTTTTCTGGTTTTTAAAAAATAATTTCCCTTTTTTGTTTCTATAGGACACCAAATTGTGGATAATAATGGAATACCTTGGTGGAGGCTCCGCATTAGATCTAGTAAGTATCACAACCGATGCCTAAATGCACATTAAAGTTCTCCTCGGTAAATCTTGGTTGTGAAGGTAATTGTTTTTATCTATGTCTGTTTCCGTCGTCACTTGCATGAGAAAAGGACCAAACTATACCTTAGAGTATCTATTTCTGCTTCTAATAATATTTATTATTATATAATAGTCTTTTTATTCTTTTAAAAGATTTTATTTATTAGAGAAAGAAAGCATGTGTGAGTAGGGGCAGGGGCAGAGGGAGAGAATCTCCAGCAGACCCCCGCCGAGCGTGGAGCATGACTCTGGGATCCATCTCACAACCCTGACATCGTGACCTGAGCCAAAACCAAGAGTTGGACTCTCAACCAACTGAGCCGCCAGGTGCCCCTAGTTCTGCTTTTGAAATCAGTTTTTTGCTGTTTCCTGGGAAGCTGGTAAATCCGTTCATAGAAGCTGTGAAGGATTCTCCCTATCATTCTCTTCCTTAAGAACAGTTTGTTAGCTTGTCTTCCAAAATTGGTTTCAACTTTTTTGGAGCTGAGATACCATCCTTATTTCCTGTTTCAGATAGTAGCCTAGCTTCCAAAACATGTGTGTAACATTTTCATTTATAACTAATTAGAATCGGGATTTTTAAAACTTACTTGATTTCAGGAGTAAGACTGTCAGGCAGAGTGTAATGATTGCAGAACGGTGTCCCCGTCAGAGCTGTGGTCAGGCAGGCAGGCGAGCACAGTTCTGTTTCTGGGATGCATGTGCAGAGGCCTTGATGGTGGAGCCAGATCCATGCCTGTGGTCTTGTCTCCTATCTGGCCTGGACCTACTGTGCCATTAGTCATTAGTGTGTGCCAGCCACATGCAAGATAGTGGAGACTAGCAATAGGTTGACCTCAGAGTCCAGTCTGCAACTTGCTGCCCTTGGTAAAACATGGCCACATGTTGGCCTCTGACCAGGTGCTTACAAATAACCAGTGAACATAAGGCTTGTGTAAGTTGTCCTAGAAACAGTATATGCAGAACACATTTTTAAAAACTCCCACAAAAAAACAAACAAACAAACAAAAAAAACTCCCACAGTTGTTTAGCACTTGTTATCTTGTCCCCACTGCGGGTTTAAATGCAATGAATTCAGTATAGTATACTCAGCACTCTTTTCCCACCTGTCCTGTAGTTTCTAGAACAGGTCTCGTCTGTCATATTGTTAGAAGGTGGGTCCTGCCTGGTAGAGACAGTTGTCAGGATGATGGGCCAGCAGTTTTCACTGCTCTCAGAGTGGATGCTGAAAGAAGCCCGTGTGTCTTAGTGGTTATAGTTTTACACAGATCTTATCCACTAAGAGAAGTGCCCTGTGGTTAAAAGGAGATTTCTTTTCACACTGGGAGTAGCAGTTAGGTTTTTGGGTAGGTGAACCTCTAAAACTTTATTCATCTCTAAAAGTATTATGTACCCAGTCTTAAAATATCACATCAAGTTATAAACCATAAAAGCAATTGGTCAAAGTAGTGTTCAAAAGGAAATTTCAAGAAAAAATTATTTTTATTTTTTTATTTTTAAAGATTTTAGTTATTTATTCATAGAGACACACACACACAGAGGGGGGGGAGAGAGAGAGAGAGAGAGAGAGAGAGAGAGAGAGAGAGGCAGAGACACAGGCAGAGGGAGAAGCAGGCTCCATGCAGGGAGCCCGACGTGGGATTCGATCCCAGGTCTCCAGGATCACACCCTGGGCTGCAGGCGGCGCTAAACCGCTGTGCCACCAGGGCTGCCCTCAAGAAAAAATTTAATACCATATCAACAATTATATTAAAATGAGAACAGCCAGATAAATTTCATGACTTGCTTTGCATCTTTTCCATAAATAAACACATGACACAAAGAGCTTTTCATTTTTGATTCTTTTGGGAAATACTGCAAGAACATAGAAAATGATCTCATTTTGTGTAATTAGATTTACTGTTATCCTGGGCACATCTCCTCAGTGGCACGCATGAAATTGTTTGCAGGGACTCTCTCCTTCAACACTAGGCCCTTCAGAGAAGCACTCTAGTCTCTCAATGCTCTGGTTTATTCATTGTTAATGCCACAGTAATTTATTTAGTAGTAACTGTCTTTGGAGCTTTGAAGTCTGTGAAATTGTAGACATTACAATTAGAAAGAGGTGTAGAACTCTCCACTTAAAAAATCTCCTATTGTAACAGTCCCAGCAGACAGCCATCCATCCTTCCACATTAATGGTGCTGCTGATAAGAACCAAGCATCCTTTTTTATTTTTTATTTTATTTAAAGATTTTATTTATTTATTCATGAGAGACACACACACAGAGAGGCAGAGACACAGGCAGAGGGAGAAGTAGGCTCCCTGTGAGGAGCCCGATGGGAGACTCAATCCCAGGACCCCAGGATCACGCCCGGAGCTGAAGGCAGACACTCAACCACTGAGTTACCCTGGTGCCCCGCAAGAATCCTTTTTTAGACATCCCTAATCATCTCATTTTAATTGATGAGCAAACGGAGACCCACAGAGGTTGGGCATCCCAGCTAGCAGATAGGGCTGGACCTTGGACCTTGTGCCCAGCTGTAGAGCTTGTGGCTCACCCTGGTCCTACACTGTCCTTTCCATTCCTCTGATGTTGTGTATCTTTCTTTGTATCCCCTTGCTGTTGGCCTGTCCGCAAGCTGCAAAGACAAGGACACATTAATAATAGGAGACAAGAATTATTTTTGAATGTTGAAATCAGTTAGGATTATTTTGAGAGAGTCAGTTATTTGTTTATAAAAGATTTTAAGAATGAGAATATTGTTGCATATAAAAATTTGGGTACCATGTAGCTGAATATATCGATTTGGGGCATTTCTCTGAAAAATTAACTTTGCTTTTATTAAATGTCTTTCTGGTAAGAGGTATAGCGCTAATATGAGTGTATGTGACTTTGGAGGAGCCCCACACATCTGGGCATGTGGAGGGAAAGGACCAGGTATGCTTTGTTTAAGGGGAGGGCTGTGCCATCCCCCAGAGCATGTAGATTTCACATGCTCTTTCTTCATCTTTTACTCTCTAGATTCATTTTTTCCTCTTTATGCCCTCAGTAACTGACATAGTCAGCTTGGGCCGCCATAGCAGATTACCATGGACTGGGGGCTTAAACAACATTTATTTCTCACAGTTCTGGAGGTTGGGAAGCCAAAGGTCAAGGCACGGGCAGATGGGGTGTCTTTTGAGCCCCACTTCCTGGCTAACAGGTGGTGTCTTGTATTTTTGTATGAGCAATCTCCCTGGCCTCGACTTGATGAGGGCACTAATCCTGTTCATGAGGATTCCATACATATAATTCTCATCACGGTCCAGAGGCTCTGCCTTCCTAAAGCCATGACACTTGGTGGTAGGTTTTTAACATTTGAATTTTGAATGGTGGGGTGGGCATGACATTCAGTCCCTAACAGGATGCAAACTAAGGCACCAGTCTAGTCTGACAGACAGCTGTCTCTATAAGCCCTCCCTGTTCTTAGCCATTAGTGTGTTGAAGTATGGAGTGCAGATTTTGTTTTTTTGCCTATTCACTCTGCATTGTGGTTACCAAGTCTTTTTACTTAGGCTCTCAGACAGTAGTTGAATTCCTTGAATAGTAATGACACCATAGCCTAGACAGGAAGATGACACTTCCTAGACAGGAAGAGACAGGAAGATGGCCACTCTCTTTCAGCTGAGATTGCCTTTTGACCAGGTCTGGTAGTGAATTTTGGGGGGCTGGCTTTTAATTCTGGAATTGAGGTTCTAACTGGAGGCTGGCTCCAGGTTAGGATGTGGGACAAAGATAGAATTTCCTGGATATTCCCTGGTGGGAAGCAGGGTGTTTTGGATGTTGGTGGGGAGCTGTCTGGGTGTGGGAGAGCTTCCTCAGGTCCATGCCACTGAGCCCTCTGAAGTACCAGTGGTGTCAACTGTCGGAACTTGAGAGAACTGCAAACCTGATCCTCTTTTGCTATTTCATACATTTGGAGGTGGCCTGAGAGAGGAAAGGGACTTTGCCCCAGGGTATAGATGGTTGGCTTCAAGATCAGGTTGAGAATCCTCTCTTGCAGCATGGCATATAAGTCTTGGGCTCCCTGGATAAGACAAACTGAAGGACACAACTGAAAGGTTTCATAACTCCAACTTTGGAATTAACACAGGTTGACTCCTGGTGAATTCCTGAGAGGCTGTCCCACGCATGAACTTACAGCCCTGTTGCCTGGGTGTGGGCCTCTCTCTATCTGGTGGAAGATAAACTAATGCTGTTGGAGAGTATGTGTCACTTGGAACTTTCTTTTCCTCTTTCCTGGTGTTGCATCCTTTTAATGTAACTGATACCTTTTACCTGCTATTTGAGCAGCAAAAGATAGTATCTGGCATGAAGAATAGTATTAGACACAATACAGCCTAGTTTTTTTTTTTTTTTTAAGATTTTATTTATTTATTCATGAGAGACAGAGGCAGAGACACAGGCAAGGGAGGAGAAACAGGCTCCATGCTGGGAGCCTGATGTGGGACCCGATCCCGTGACTCCAAGATCACGCGCTGAGCCACCCAGGCATCCTAATTTTTTTCTTTTTTTTAAAGTTTATTTATTTTTGCTTAGTAATCTTTATACCCAACATGAGGCTCGAACTCATGACCCCACGACCAAGAGTCTTTCGCATGCTCTTCAACTGAACCATCCAGGCATCCCCCAATATAGCTTAGTTATTAAGAGCCACAAATGATTAGAGTAAAACTGGCATATATTTTGTTTAGAATGCACACGTGTGTTCAATCTGTTGATTTTTTTTAATTGGAAAGTTAATGAATACGTGAAATAAAATGTTTGTAGGATCCCCATAGAAGCCCTAGAAGGTGCTGTGAGGAGATGCTGGATTCCAGTTTGAAAACCACGTGTATAAATAATTTCTCAAGTTCTATCTGCTTCTAAGGTGCCATGACTTAGGCACGTAATAGGTATCATGCAGTTGAAGACTTGATGACTTAAAACATGGTAGATTTTAGGTGAATTCATTTTTCATTCAGAAACTATTTGTTGTGTGCTGCATATCAGGCGCTGTTCTAGCTGCATATCAGGCGCTGTTCTAGCCCCTGGAAGTTACTGCAGTGAACAAGGCAGAAGGAAATCCCATTGGCATGGAGCGTAGTTCTGGTGAGAGAAGACAGTCCATTAAATTGTATGTCAGAAAGTGCTACAAGGGGAAGAAAGCCAGCTGGGGTGGATTGGGAGGATTGGAGTGAGGATTAGCAGCAGCCAGCCAGAGTCAGAAAGATTTGTAGTGACTGGGTCAGCATGTACTGCAGGACAGTGTCGAGGATGAAGGATGGCCTTGGAATCTAGCTAAGAAGGAGCTGTGAGTGCTCCATGAAGTGGTCACTCATTCAGAGATGTTTGACAAACTTAAAAATGAATATGCAGCATGATTTAAAACAATGAGATGGCACATTCATTAATGTTAGGCCAAGCTGCTATTGCAGTGCCTCCTGCACGCCCCACCCCCAAATGTCTCACACAGAAGAGAGTGTTGAATGTCATAGAGAGAAGTAGTTGACCCTGGAACAACACGGTTTCAACTGCACGCATTCACTTATGCTGCTTTTTTTTTCCTATATGAGGCAGTATGTAAATGGATTTTCTCTTCCTTATGATTTTATTAATACCATTTTATTTTGTAAGAATACAGTATATGATACATGTAACCTACAAAATGTATGTTAAGAGACTATTTATGTAGTGGTAAGGCTTCCCAGGCAACAGCAGGCTGTTAGTAGTTAGATTTTTGGGAAGTTGTAGGTGGATTTTCAACTACGCAGGGGCCTGGCACCCTTCACCTGACATGACATTGTTCATGGGTCAACTCTGTTTCTGTCCCACGTTCGGGGGGAGGGTCACATGGTCATCAGAGCCCTGCTCTGGAGGGTGGCTCTGTCAACTCTCACCTTTGGTTTCCCATGGGCTTCAGTTAGTGTTGCCAAGGCCAAGGCAGGGGCTGTCACCTCTGTGCATAGTCCATGAGCAAGAATTAGTCACATGGCCAAGCCTGCTACTGTAGATGCTGGCCTGTGTGGACTCTTGTTGGGAGGCAGTGTGCATGGCTAGTAAGTCTCTGTTACAGAGGAGGGAGGGAGAGAGATAATTGTAAGTCACCCAGAGATGAGAGGCAGTCTAAATTATTTTTCCTGGGAGTCTTTTATAAAAATGAAAAGTCTACATCTACCTCTTAATGTTAGAGACCACCATATTTATACTGCTTAGAAATGTTAATGGTGGAGGATGCTAATATAGGACTCTGAGAACTTAGTTGGGTGTTCCCCACCAGTGAGGAAGTCTGGTGTAGAGAACACCCGAATACCTTTGATAGTGACTTCTGACACCATGGGGGATCTCCTCTGACTCCTTCTCCCTTTACCCCACTGTCCCTTCCATGGCATATAAATCATTGGCGAGTGGTGGTGAGGTCAGATTTTAAAGGGCATAACCATACATATATTAATCAAAGAGCCAGCTCTTAATGATCCAGGGGAAAGTTTTAAAATTATTTTCCCTGCTCTTCTCATTTCCCCTTGGTGGTGACATCAGGCGGCTTTGCTGTTTCTTTCCGGAGACTTGATAACAGAAGGGTGGAGGTGGTTAAATCCAAGTCTAGCCAAATGTTCCTGATTACCCGGTTGGGTAGAAAGCTGCTGGAGGAGGAAATGGAGACTGTACTCTGTGGTAGGATCTGGAACAACTGGATTCTCCTTCTGTATTCTGGTGTGAATAGGAGCACACACCAGCAGCCCTGCCCTCCTTCCTCTGCTCTCCTGGGGTATCAGAAAAATGCCTTTCCTCTTGAGTATTAAATTGTCTCTGTCCTGTGAACATTCAAAAACTGATGTGGAGAAGACAGACAAGTCAGGATTTTCGGATTGTGTTCTTTGGAACAGTAGTTTTTTTGTTTTATTTAAATTCAACTTGCCAACATATAGTATAACACCCAGTGCTCATCCCATCTAGCGTCCTCCTTAGTGCCCCTCACCCAGCTACTCCAACTCCCCGCCCACCTCCCATTCCGCAATCCTTCGTTTCCCCAGAGTTAAGAGTCTCTCATGGGGGGGAAAAAGAGTATCTCATGGTTTGTCTCCCTCTCTCATTTTTCTAAGTTCCCCTCCTTTCCCCTATAATCCCTTTCACTATTTCTTATATTCCACGTGTGAGTGAAACCATATGATGATTATCCTTCTCTGGTTGACTTACTTCACTCAGCATAATACCCTCCAGTTCCATCCATGTGAAAGCAAATGGTGGGTATTTATCCTTTCTAATGGCTGAGTAATATTCCATTGTGTACATAGACCACAGCTTCTTTATCCATTCATCTTTTGATGGACACCGAGGCTCCTTCCACAGTTTGGCTATTGTGGCCATTGCTGCTGTAAACACTGGGGTGCAGGTGTCCCCACGTTTCACTGCATCTGTATCTTTGGGGTAAATCCCCAGCAGTGCAATTGCTGGGTCGTAGGGCAGGTCTATTTTGAACTCTTTGAGGAACCTCCACACAGTTTTCCAGAGTGGCTGCACCAGCTCACATTCCTACCAACAGTGTAAGAGGGTTCCCCTTTCTCCGCATCCTCTCCAACATTTGTTGTTTCCTGCCTTGTTAATTTTCCCCATTCTCACTGGTGTGAGGTGGGATCTCATTGTGGTTTTGATTTGTATTTCCCTGACGGCAAGTGATGTGGAGCATTTCCACATGTGCTTCTGGCCATGTCTATGTCTTCCTCTGTGAGATCTCTGCTCATGTCTTCTGCCCATTTCATGATTGGATTGTTTGTTTCTTGGATGTTGAGTTTGATAATGGAACAGTAGTTTTGATGTATGTTGCTTGGAAAGAATACCCTCGGTCAGATAATTTTGGGAAAAATTAGGTTCTGTGGAATAGTGTGTGCAAATGGCTGCCTTCATCTGAGGTAATCTTTCAGTATCTTTTTTTTCTTAAAGATTTTTTATTCATTTTAGAGAGAGAGCACGTGAGAGCTGGAGCTGGGGGGAAGGGCAGAGGGAGAGGGAGAGGCAGATTCCCTGCTGAGCAGGGAGCCTTATGCCGTGGGGCTCTATCATGACCTGAGCTGAAGGCAGACGCTTGGGTGACCGAGGCAGCAGGTGCCCCTGGACACTATCTTAATTAGAAGTTGGAATCCCTCGTGGCAGGCTCCTGACCCAAGGTGGTGACCATCTGAGCCTCTGGTGTGCGGTAGGACCAGAGAGCCCAGCGCGTTGTCTCGCCCCGGTATTCTGCTCGGGTGCCTGCTGGGGGACAGCCCGGTCCCGGTGTGCTGCTGCCTGGCGCCAGGGTCCCGGCGAGGCCCGCACGTTAGGAGGAGCGGCCAGCTCTGAGGAGCCCCTGCCCGCCCCACCGTCCCGCCTGCACGCACGTCAGAGCAAGTCGGGCCTGCGAGCGACGGCGGCACGGCTCCCGGGAGGCTCCAGAAAGCAGCGCCAGGCACAGGTCCAGTTGTGACAAAGTGACAGGGGGACCCTCGCCTGCCGCCCGCCTCGGGCCCCATTAAACAGCTGTTCTGTTGCCACCGTCCCGGCGAAGGCCCTGAGACACACGAGTAGGCCTGTCTGTCCAGGACGGTGTCCGTGTGTCAGTCAGGACGCTACTGTGGAAAGACTCCTAGTTCTCATCCCTTTTGGTTCAAAGCACATCTTTCTCTTCTCTCTTTCTTGAGGGAAGCCGCAAAGTTCCTGCCAATTTTGTTTTTTGAGTCGGTCGACGCGCGCCGTAACCTGAGTCTCAGGAGCGTGGCATAGCGACCCGGCGAGCCCGCGTGCTGCTGTGCGCGCCGCAAGGTCGCTGCCGCCTGTCCCCGCCCAGCTCTCACGGCGCTGCTGCTGGATTCTCCGCGGGGGCTTTCGTCCTCACGTTCCTTCTGTGACTGCAAATCCGTGCCTCCCACTCCCCTTCACCCATTTGCCCGGCCCCGCCCTCCTCTGGCAACCACTGGTTTGTTCTCTGTTCACAGGTGTGATTCTCTAAAGCTCCTCTGTCTTGGTAAAAGTTACTCAGGGAGGGGCGTCCGGGTGGCACAGTTGCTTGAGCATCTGATGTGTGGTTTAGGCTCAGGTCGTGATTTTCAGGGTTGTGGGATCGAGCCCCGGGTCAGGCTCAGTGCGGAGTCTGCTGCAGATTCTCCCTCTACTCCTCCTGCTTGGGCTCCCTTGCTCTCTTTCTCTCTCTCTCTAAAATAAATAAATATCAAAAACAAAAAGTTATTTGGAACGTCATAGGGTTGTGGCTTCCTTTGAAGGAAGTGTGAGAATTTGGGTAATGATGGCATTCACAATCGGATCGAAAAACAGAACACCGAGGATAGTCCTATGGATGAAAAAATGAGTGTAAATCATGAGAATTCTGGCCTTCTCTCTGACGGTGTCATTATTAGTCCTTTAGGCGGGTTTTGCTGATTTGTGTCATTATTAGTTGTGGTTGAATTCCGTGCCCTGCAGCAATGGTGGACTATTAAACTGGTCCGAGCTGAGCTCTAGAACCTTATTTTTCCATTTTAAAAGGGAGGGCGGGACACCTGGGTGGCTCAGCTGTTGAGCCTCTGCCTTCAGCCCAGGGCATGATCCTTGGGGTCCCAGGATTGGGTGCCACTTCGGGCTCCCTGCATGGAGCCTGCTTCTCCCTCTGCCTGTGTCTCTGCCTCTCTCTCTCTCTTTCTTTGTTTTTCTCTTTCTCTCTCTCTGTGTATCTCTCATGAATAAATAAATAAATTCTTTTAAAAAAAATTAAAGAAGGGATAGATGCACTTGACATTTCTTTCTTACATCTTTGTACAATTATGATCTTAAGACGTCAGTATTCTTTTGAGTTTCTCACAAGTAAGGGTTTTTAAAGGCCATTCTATATTATTGGGGCAATGTAATATTCTCCTTATGTGACAAAAAAATCTCCTATAATAAGGGCTTAATCCCCTATCACCCATCTCCCCCCAGGTCTTAAAATACAGATTTGAAAAGATCTGGGGTAGGGGTGGCCTCAGAAGGCAGTCGGCCCCCAGGCCTGTCTTGTTGACCATGGGTGTGGTGGTGACCATGGTGTGGGGAGGACAGTGCCATGCCGCTGTGTGCCCTTCCAGCTGCTCTGTGCCCTCCCTCCTGCTGTGTGCCTTTCCAGCTGCTTTGTGCCCTTCCACCTGCTCGGTGCCCTTCCAGCTGCTGTGTGCCCTGCCAGCTGCCTGGTGCCCTACCACCTGCCCTGTGCTCTTCCAGCTGCCGGGTGCCCTTCCAGCAAGGACTGCGAGCTGCCGGGCTCAGGTGGTGTAGGCACGGTGGGCTGCGCACAGGCTCTCTCACTGGCCCAGTTTGCTTTATTCGGCAAAATCTTTTTCTCCACTGCTTTCTTTACTTTTTTGAGCGGTGAAGGGAGGAGTCCTTTCAATATGTTTTAATTGTTTAGACAAAATATCTGTTTTGGACTGAAGAAGTTTTTAGACTTGAATCTTGTCCATTTAACATATGCCTTGTTCTGTCATCTGAAACTACTTCTAAGATGATCATTTAACTTTAATCATTCTTTTCTTATTAGTTAGAACCTGGCCCTTTAGATGAAACTCAGATTGCTACTATATTAAGAGAAATACTGAAAGGACTTGATTATTTGCATTCAGAGAAGAAAATTCACAGAGATATCAAAGGTAAGAAAAGATCTTTTATTCCTTTGAAATCCTAAGGCGGGTGGGATTATGTTGTAGAGTTAAATATGTACCGGTCTCCTCGTTGGAGGTTGTTCTGTGTGTATTTGAGGGGTGCCTTTGACATGCCTGGGGCAGGGGTGGCTTTGAGGAGGATCTCCCCAAAACCGTACCTTTAGTGCCTGCTCTTGTTGAGCACAGGATGTCCGTGGCGAGAGAATGTGTACATTCCTGACGTGGTAACGGACAGAGCAGCACAGCACATAATATCAGGAGGCATCTTGGGTTTTATTTTGCAGCTGCCAACGTTCTGCTCTCTGAACACGGAGAGGTGAAGCTGGCTGATTTTGGGGTGGCAGGCCAACTGACAGATACCCAGATAAAAAGGAATACCTTCGTGGGCACCCCCTTCTGGATGGCACCCGAAGTCATTAAACAGTCTGCCTATGACTCAAAGGTAAGGGCCGCCTCTTCACATTCGCTGGCTCTAGAGAGTCATCCTCGTCTGTGCTTTAGCCTCGCAGCTTTTCCAGGTGGAGTGAAGCAAGTTCCTTGAAGTAGGACATAAAGGTAGTTCCCTCAGACCTTGATTAAAAACAGGTTTTATCTCTCTCTCTCTCCTACATTTCATGTCCTTTATTTTTATTTTTAAAAGATTTTATTTATTCATTTGAGATCGAGAGCATGAGCTGAGAAGCAGACTCCCCACTGAGCATGGAATCCGTGTGGGGCTCCATCCCAGGACCCCGGGATCATGACCTGAACCAAAGGCAGACCCTTAACCGACTGAGCCACCCCACACCCCTCATGTCCTTTATTTATTCAGCCCACAGTTACAAAGTTTTTCGGTTAAACACTGTGTGCTTAATGGTGGTGGGGAACACTTGAGAAGGAGCACGTTGGAAGGTGGGGTGTGGAGGAACTCTGAGCCATATTTAAGGCACAGGCAGAGAAAGAGGTCCTACAAAAGAAATGGAGACCTCACAAAAATATAAGACCAGAAACTGCATTGCTACATATTCTTTCTTGTTATTTTTAACTCTCAGTTAGGATTGTTATTCCTAATGTAAGGCAAACCATAATTCCTTTTATCTACCTTTTTATCTGTTATCAGTTGTAACCCCTCAGTTTTTCCTGGGTTCTATTTTCCCTGGTGCCTTCAACTAACTTTCTTTTCTCTTTTCTTCTTTCCTTTTCTTCTTCTTTTTTTTCTTTTTTTCCTTTTCTTCTTTTTTCCTTTTTTCTTCTTTCCTTTTCTTTTTTCCATCTTTCCTGATTGATTGATTGATTTAAAGAGAATGTGAGAGGGGAGTGGGGTGAGGAAAGGGAGAGAGAATCCTCAAGCTGACTTCCAGCTGAGCACAGAGCCTGATGTAGGGCTCCATCTCACGACCCTGAGATCCTGACCTGAGCTAAAACCAAGTGTCAGACACTTAACTGAGTGAACCACCCGGCGTCCTCTTCAACTTTCTTAAACTTCTTATAGACTAAAAAACTTAGGGACCTTGCCTTGAGAATCTCTGATTTAACCCCCCTCTCCTCCCAGCTGCTCATTCTCAGATTGTACACAAAGTAATTTTCACATGGTTCACAGAGAATTGTCTCTTCTGACCCAACAGTTTCTAGGTGAACAAATATTTAACTCACATACATTTGTGGGCTGGTCATTGTTTCCTCTTTTTAAATGAGGATCTTCTCAATATACAGTAGACTTCCCACCTTGTTCAGCACAGCCCACAGAACACACAGTAACCTTTCCTCCAGCCTTCAGGGCACCATCATGAGCCAGCTGTTTGAAGGGCCTATGTAGTACCAGAGTTGCAGGTGGACCTGGTGTTAGTATGGTAGAGACGGGCTTGGCTCTCTTACTTTTGGGTTGTAGTCGTGGCCGTCACTGCCATAGACATCCCGGTGGCCTTGGTAGCCAAGGCCACTGTTGAGTTTTCAGCCCCCAGGGTGACAGAGCGGTGTCATTGTGCCTAGTGCTTGTTAGCATTTCGCCCTGTGGGAGGGATCACCTCCAGAGTAGTCTCGCAGCCACTACTGCTGCTGGGGTCATAATCATTTTAGGACTTGACAGGAACGTCTGTGTTCAGTTCTTTCTCTTTATTCTAGGCTGAGGCCCATTTATCAAAGTTCATAGAACTGGATTTTGATGGGCACTAGAATCCAAATTGTTCAACTCCTCTGATTACCCTACACTTATTACTTTCTTCCCTTCCTGGTACATGAGCTGATCAATCACAGTGCTTGTGAATCAGGATTCAGATCTTCTATTTTCAGGATTAAGCACCCATCACTGCTCACTTGATGGGTTATAAGGACTCCTCTGAAGTGTCCTCCTTGCCCAGACCTTCCCCTTCCTGTCTCTCTCCTTCAGTCCACTCTGGATGTGTGTTCAAGATTTGGCCCCTAGCTCTTGTCAAGAACAGAACACTCAAACCCTATCTGTAGGTGTTGCAGTATTCTTCTTAGGTAGATTTAAAGAGTCTCCAGCTTGAGGGGTACACACTTGGTTGGGAGCTTGAAAAGGTATGCCACTCTTTTCACTAGTGTTTGTACCTCTTACTCTGGCCTGTGTCAGAAGCTAAATCTTTTATTTGGGTCATGCCCAACACCTCTTCACTGAAAATCATATGCAAATATCATGTTTATGTCAAGTTTGCTTCCCAGATTTGTTGATCCCCAGGAGGCATGGGAAGTACAGATAAGGCTGATGTCAGTGTTTGAGTCTGGGGCCTTGAGGATAATGTGACATTCCTTCTCTCCCATTAGGTGTGGCTCTGGGCTAGTAGCTTTTGTCATGATCAGTACCTGACAAAGGAACTTTTTTCTGCATTTGCTTTGTAGATATCCTTCTAGTGACTGCCCCCATTCTCAGAGGCTTGTCTGACAGGGTAGTTGATGCTCATTTTGGTTACTCTGGTCTCAGGATATACAAACTTATTTGGCTTCTTTCCAATTGCCCCTTCCACTCTTTTCCTAAGGTGTCCATCCAGATGTTTTCCCCAGTGGTCTTTGCATTCCACTAAGGAGCTCACAGCCCCAGGGTGGCAGGATTGTGTTAGCATTGTTAGGACCCCATGCTCCCATCATATTTTGTTTTAGTACACTCACTGATTTTTCAAAGGACAGTCAGGTTGGGGTAAAGCTAGAATGCACCTGCCTCACTGGTTTCTTCATCTTACTGAACCTAAAGGGAGTGTAAACCTTAGTTTTATGTACATCTAGAACCTTGTTTAACATAATGGCCTCTTGAGCCAGTATCTTTGACCCTTTGTCATTTGTCTAGACTCCTGAGATGTCCTGAACATGTTTGCACATATAGGGCATCTTACATTGATCTCAGTTCTTAATCTAAATACAGCCTTTCTAGATCATGATTGCCCATGTCCTAATAGCCTTCATTATTACTATTATTTTTAAGGTGAAGTAGGATAGCTTGGTTTAAGAAGTCCTGAGACTTTGAAGATGGTGCCAAGAGAGATAACTCTGCTTTCCCACAAAGCAGCCTCCACTTTCCACACTTTAGCAGGGTCTTGGACTGAAGAATGTGTTAATCTTTTCTTCCCCCCTCCTCTTTCTTTGTAAGGTTATTATGATGGTATGTTAGCAAATGGACTGGACTTGTATAAAAACATTGTCCCTGTTTGATGTCTCTTTCTTTGTATTCATTCATTTGGTTATTGCTGTAGTTGTGCCCAGTGCTAAATAATTTACATCTTTAAAGAGGGAATGAGTCTAGTACTGAGCAAGGAGTGCAGGGGAGCTGAGTGAGGAATGTCAGAGCCAGCTGGGGAGGGCTTCACAGACATAGGGCTTTTCAGCCCCCGCAGAGACGAGGGAGGGATGGATGCTCAGACCCAAGTCTGGTGTGGGAATGGAGTGACATTTGTATTTGGATTGTAGATTGTGGTGAAGAACATAGCAGATGAGGCTGGAGAAATTGACTTGCCTGTTAAGTGAAATATCCTGCAGACACTGAGAAGCCTGTGTCAGGATTCTTTTGTAAATAACTTTTCCCTTTTTTGGTCTCAAAAGCAGTACATAGTCTTTAATCTGGAAAATGCTGGAAAAAATGAGATAAAAAAAGAAAAACATCTGTAGACCTACCATCCCAGCACAAGCTAAGTTATTTTGGTGTCCAGTCATCTCTGAAATAACTGTTTGCAGTCTAACCATGGTGAAGAATAGAAGTAGGTGATATGTTGATGGAAAAAAAATAAAATTATTAAAGAAAGATAAGTAAAGACCAGCAGTATGAGCCTGTCAGTTTTTGGAATCTGCGTGGTTAGCCTGTCCACTGTGGCATGTGACTGGCCCTCTCTGTTCCTGGGGCCGAGCCCACTGGTGTCCCCACCCAGTCCCTGTGAAGGATCAGGAATTACCCACAGAGCCTGCTATGAGTGATAAACCCTGGAGGTGGGGGCAGGATGTGAGTAGGAAAAACATGCAGCTAGGAGACTAATGGTAGGCTTTATTTCAGCACGTATTAATGATTGAGACTTTTCTGATCAACCGTGTATTGTTATTTAATGCTAAAATGTTTTTTTCCCTCTGCTGCCTATAAATGTGTACTGTATTAAGTACTATATTTAATTAAGTATATAGTTTCTATCAAATCCATTTTGAGCTGTGTTTTGACTTGTTATAACTGATTTGGGATTCTTGTTTCTTTTTTTTTTTTTTTTAAAGAAAAGATTTTCTTTTATTAGCTATCTGTAACACTTCCATCTGGATCACTACAGCTTAAAATAGATCACTACCCCTTCCCAGTTATTTAGTATTTAAAGCAGTGGATGAAATCCATACACTAATTCAGAAAAGTTCACATCACCATCAGTTCAGAACAATTGATTTACCAAGCTTATATATTTAAAAAGAAGCATCAGAAGTTAAACATAACAAATAAGATTTTTTTTTTTTTTGTCACCATTAAATGTCTGAATTTTAGACAAGATTCTTGTATTGGTGGCTCATGTCCATTGGTTCATTCAACTTTAACACTGGTCTCATCCCCAGTATGTTTTCCAGAACTTTATGGTGAAGGTAGTAACCTTCACCATGAAGCCTCATGAGCTTTCCTAATTCCAACCTGGGCTGCTTTAGCATTTTTACTTTTCTGACAAAGACATCATAGAGTGGATAAGTAGACTGACCAGCCTTTTCTGCATCTTTTTTGATGCTGTTCAGAATCAATTTATTGACCGCTTCTTTGAAGTCATTTGTCTGCATATCTTGTGCTATAATTTTCATCATCATTTTCCAAATTTGGCAGACCTGTTGGTGATGAGCATAAAAGGTCTTCCAAATCTGTTGTAGTAAAACCAGATAGACAAAGCAAATAACCATTGGTAAGTCTTGACATCTTCCATCATGGTCTGCCATGTTTTGACCATGGAGCACATTTTGTCACAGGTAGTTATATCTGTTACCATGGGAATTAGGTAGTTTTTATCCTGAACGTCCTCAGTAATAGGCTTGAATTTTCTAAATGCACCTTCATCATTCTGCAGATCAGCAAGGCTCACTTCAAAAATGACCCTGGAGGAATCAGATGTGAGTTTGATTCCTTGAATTCTTATCACTAGTATTTTTCCAGTATTTCTTCTGTTGAACATAGCTGGTGTTTTCACATCATACCAATCTTTCTTAGAAAATGAATCAACCACTTCTTGGCTCCCTTTTTGCCACCTTTCCTAAGGCACTTGTTCTTCCCAACAAATTTGGAAGCTGCTCAGGGAGCCAAAAGGCAGGATTCTTGGTTTTTTTTTTTCCCCTCCTCTTCCTCTTGATTATAGAGCATTGACTCTGGTTCCTTTTAAAATATTTTCTGCACGTAGATTTTTTTTTTTTTACACCACTTACATTGTGTTGTATCTGCAGACTTATAGCCAGCTAGCTTTTACTTAATAGGATATTGCAAGGATCTAGAATGTTGTCTATTAGTAGCAACCCCACCCCATCGAGAAGAATTCCTGATCATCAGTACCAGAGAACTCTGTGTTATTACTAGGAGCATGCTACTAGAACTGTCTATGTAGGGGAAAAAAAGTCTGTTCGTAGATGTACACCTGCCCTTACAACTTTTGCCTTGGGCCTATGTTGAAAATCACTGCTTGTTTTCTCTTAATACCTAATCTCATGAGGGTGCCTGGGTGGCTTAGTCACTTAAGCATCTACCTTTGGCTCAGGTCATGATCTCAGGGTCCTGGGATTGAACCCCACGTCCAGTTCCCTGCTCAGTCCCCGCTGTTTGTCCCTCTGCCACCTACCCCCCGGTTGTCCTCTCACTCTCTATCTCAAATAAATAAATAAATAAATAAATATTTTTTTTATAATTCTAATTTCATGGTTTTCCCAGATGGCAGTAAAACCAGTCTCTTCTTATACCTCAATTTTAGTTGCTTTGGAAAATGACTGCCCTTCCCCCACATAACTTTTATTTTAAAACCTAGACATGTGTTCTCATCTGATGCTGTATTTTGTAAATACAGAAATAGATAAATTCTGTTATATTCATGATTCTCTATGAACATCATTGTTAAGTATGTGGTATTTCAGTAAATGTGTTAGAGCAACTAAATCATTCTTCTAAGGTTTAGTGGAAGTAATGCTGCAATGGAATAGTTTTGGCAGGATTCACCATTTTCTAAATCTAAAATTATTTATTTAGGATAGATTTCTAGAAGTGAAATTCGTTGGTTTTAACAAGCTTGGATGTTTTTATGGCTTTTGATACATAATGCCAAATTGCATCCATCAAGTTTTCCACATTAATCAGCAGGATGGAGATGTCTAGAGAGGGAGTCTTCAGGCAGGAAGATACTTAGGAGCCCCCAGAGAAGCCCCAGGGAGAGAAGATAACTCTGAACTCAGCCAGGGGCTGGAGAGACAGAGGGGGTGGGGCCAGGTGTCAAGAGGCCAGGAGCTGTACACCTGGCCCTGGCTGACATAGGAGGATCCAAAGAGGAAGTCAAGAGCTGATGTGACACACAGGCTCTTGGCTTGGCTGCCTGGTGGGATGACACATGTTTTGCCATGACAAGGCTGTACTGGTCGATCCTCTCAAGGGAAGCAGGAGGGCGATGCCTGTGCCTTTTCTCTGAAGTCCTTGGCCATGTCTTGCATGTGGGATTGGGAGAACTACTTCCTCGGTTGGCCATTGGCCCACACTGGCATGTGGAAGCAGGTGCCAGGTCCTTGAAATCTTGTGACTATCTACTTATTGTCCAGCCTGAAGCCTGATCAACAGCCCTTGGAGCTCTGAGGAAAATGAGTATGTGCACATCTCTTTGCTGCCAGCAAAGACCATCATTGGCCTGGCTTTCTAATTACGGAGTTTTTAAGTGGTTGTAGGGTGCTTGGAGGTCAAGAGGTTGTCCATTAGGGGTCAGTGGGACTAAAGCCCTATGTAGGTATGGCTGAGAGGCAGATTAGTGCTAAGTAGCTGGGTTGGTAAAGAGCAGCAGTTCTCATGAGGTGTCCAGGAAGGCTGGAGAAGGACAGCTGGAAGGGAGGGAACCTGTTGTGTAAAGAGCTGTTGGCACACAAGGGCTGTGTGTTCCTCTGTTCTTCTATCCCTCCCTCCCTCTCTGTCCCTGCACTCTTGTCTGCATCCTCCTGCTGCTGCCGGCATGCCCCA
Source organism: Canis aureus (assembly GCF_053574225.1). Taxonomy (NCBI): domain Eukaryota; kingdom Metazoa; phylum Chordata; class Mammalia; order Carnivora; family Canidae; genus Canis; species Canis aureus. The sequence goes on from NC_135627.1 coordinate 12,827,120, forward strand.
GTGATCCACCTTCCTCCTCCTGGGGGCAGGGACTGTGTGATTGGTCACGTTTTTGCCAATTTGCTAAGGTAATACAAGGTAATACAAGGTAATCTGAGCGAAAGGAGAGTCCAAGCTGCCAAGGAAAGGAAAATGGGAGCATGATTCCTGATGCTGGTTCTTCTAGTCTCATCCCTTTCATGCAGAGAATTGAAAACAAGACTTGCTGACAGACCCATCTTCACTGAAAACAAAAGAAATAGAGCGTGTGATAGGCACCGACCCCGCGGGCTGCCGGGTGGGGACACCGCAGTGAGGGTCTCTCCCGCTCACTAGGGTGTGAGAACACAGCAGGTTTCAGAGGTCGGAAATGTCTAGGTCCTGCCATAACCTGAACAGTGTCACAGGCTTTCCATTTCTTTGCCGTGGAGCTAATGTGAGGGATCAAGTAGGTTCTGACTTTCAATAGGCTTCCAGAGCACAGTGACAGAGCAGAACGGGGTGCTAGGCGGGGTTCAGCAGTAGCAGAGGCCACCCTGCACCCATCCCCTGCTTTGCCAGCCTTTTGGTCCTGCTCTGTTTTTACACCTTCCATCTCCTTTGCTGGGGGCTGGTAGCAACTGCCGAGAAAGCCTCCTTACCTAGTTTCTCAAAGACCATCTGCTTTTCTCACTTGCCTCCCATGGTCAAGGGGTTCATAGCCCACTCCTCCCAGCTGACCCACTGTGGCTGCAACGTGTATGGGGCAGGAGTAGGCTTGGGCAGCTGGACCCCACATGTGTCCCTTGCTTCCTGCCAGCAGTGAATCTAGTCAAGCCTCTAGATTGAACTAACCTGTCGTTTGATAGGAAATACAGGAGTTTGACAAACATACTGACTCCAGGAAAAAAAAAAAAAACAGACAAATCCCAAATTTGGGGCCTTTTTCTTCCTTGGGATAATGGCAGTAGGGAGATTGGGGAGCAGACCGTTGTTGGTTGAGAGAACCTTAGGTGGCCTAGCAACACATCACAACATACGGGCTTCATGAGGATCCTGATTCCAGTAAACCAACCATGACAATACTTTTTTGAAGAGTTTTGAAAATTAAACTATTACAACATGTTAAATTATTACTAATTTTGGGGCACCTGGGTGGCTCATGGTTGAATGTCTACCTTTGGCTCAAGTTGTGATCCCAGGGTCCTGGGTTCGAGTCCCACATCAGGCTCCTCTCAAGGAGCCTGCTTCTCCTTCTGCCTATGTCTCTGCGTCTCTCATGAATAAGTAAATAAAATCTCTAAAAAATATTATTAATTTTAAAATTATTATTAATTTTAATATTAATTTTAGGTATTCCTAGGTAGGAAAAAATCTTTACAAACTGAAGTACTCAGGAAAAATGTCACATGTTGTCTTTGATTAACTTTTAAATACACTATAGCAAAAAATAGATAAAGCCCATATGGCAAATTATTAATAATCATTAACTTCATGTTAATTCTATTAGTAGACTCCACTGTTAATATTCTATTAATGTTCTCCTGTGTGCTTGAACATTTTTGTAGGAAACCCCATTTTAAGTTCTGGGCTCTCTGTAAGCATCTTGCTCAACCACCCTGGTATTACTCCTATTTTACAGATGAGGGAACTAGGCTCACAGGTTAGATTTTTTTTTTTTTTAAGATTTTACTTATTTATTTTAGAGAGCATGTGAGAGAGAACGGGGGGTCAGGAGAGGGGCAGAGGGAGAGGGAGAGAGACTCTTAAGTAGTCTCCATGCTATGTCTCCATGCTATGCCTGACATGGGGCTTGATCTCACGACCCTGAGACCATGGCCTGAGCTGAAACCAAGAGCTAGATAGGTAACCAACTGAGCCATCCAGTAACCCCGGTTAGGTATTTTGTCTAATGTCATGAGGCTTTGGTTGTAGAACTGGCATCTAAACCCAAATGTCTGAGACCAGCGTGCCTGACCTCAACCCACAGCCATGCTTCATCATCAGCTAACTTGATGGGATGAGGTGCAAACATCCCCTGTCCCTCAGACATGTCCTGTCTGCTCACCTCTGGTCACCTGTCCCATCGCTCCAGGGATTGAGATTAACATGGAGGGCCTCATACTTCCAGCATTAAATGGAAGACGAATGATTGTAAAAGCCATCTTTGGCACAGGGCTAGAAGATGATTTTATACTAAATTTTCTCCTTTGTGTTGCCTATTTGGAAATTATACCAAAGCCTTATCTTTTTTGTTTTCACTTAAAAATAATTATCTTTTACAAAGCTTTAGAAGTACATTGAGATTTTTTTTTCTTCCCTAAGTGTATATATTGGAATTTATTCCTTCTTGTATCTCTAAAAATACTTTGTTGTTGCAGGCGGACATCTGGTCCCTGGGCATAACAGCTATCGAGCTTGCAAAGGGGGAGCCCCCTCACTCCGAGCTGCACCCCATGAAGGTTTTATTCCTCATTCCAAAGAATAACCCCCCCACGCTGGAAGGAACCTACAGCAAACCCCTCAAGGAATTTGTTGAAGCCTGTTTGAATAAGGAGCCAAGCTTTGTGAGTCATGCGTCCTTAGGGTGGGCATCTCTTTGTGTGTGGGCAGTTGATCTAGATACATCTTACTGGGATTTCTTGAATCAGTCTGGTCATAGTCACCATTGTCTTCATGATTTCATTTTTTTTTTTTTTAAATGGATATGATGGATTTGAGTTTTAAGATTTTGAGACCTAGAGCACACATGTGCATGCATGCATACAAATAGGGAGAGCGGCAGGGAGAGGGAGAAGCAGACTCCCTGCTGAGCAGGGAGCCCGACATGGGGCTCTATCCTAGGACCCTGAGATCATGACCTGAGCCGAAGGCAGATGCTTAACTGAGCCACCCAGGTGCCCTGAAGATATTTTTACTATTTATCTTTTAAGAAACAGAAGTCTACTTATTTTCTTTCAGATGATTTCTAGCATCTCATACCTCATTGAGCTTTTGAAGACTGTTCTCCTTAATATTACATGTGGAATCATAAATTTTTAATATTTATAGTGAAAGGTCAGTCTATCTTTAGACGCTTTCAGTAATCGCAAAGCCTGGCTAGAAAAATAATGGCTAAATGTGTCTTCAAAGTAGATGTTTTCAATTTTTTCTTGGCTTGTGTTAAGAAAAGACAAAAAATATAAATGAACCACGCACCTTGCCCCCTTACCCCTTCCTTTTTATTCTTTTTTTTGTGTGTGTGTAATTGACTTTGGCAGAGCCATGTGGCAGTAGCTCTTGATAGCTATAGCCGAATTTTCTCTCTGAATTAGGACATATCTTTGAAAGTTATCTTTGTAATGTGGTGTTATGTATAACACCATATGTCGTTGGTTTGTTTCTAAATCTTCTAGCAACGTTGGCTACAGGCCAAGCTGAATCCCCTTTTTAATGAACTCTTAGCTAAAAATGGGTGACTAATTCTACAAGAACACCATGGTTTTCTAATATGATGTCAGTTTTGGTAAAAGAATGAAATGGAGGAATGCAGCATTTTTTATGAACCTCTGGGAAACGTAGCCTGAGATCACCAAGTCAGCGTTATTTTATTTTATTTTATTTTATTTTATTTTATTTTATTTTATTTTATTTATTTATTTTATTTTATTTTATTTTATTTTATTTTATTTTATTTTATTTTATTTTATTTTATATTTTATTATTTTTTTATTTTTTAAAGATTTTATTTATTTATTCATGAGGGACACAGAGAGAGGCAGAACCAGGCTCCCTGAGGGGAGCCTGATGGGGGACTCGATCCCAGGACCTTGGGATCACACCCTGAGCTGAGGGGAGACGCTCAGCCATTGAGCCACCCAGAGGTCCCAAGTCAGCGTGTTACTGATACACGAGACATCAGGTTGTGTAGGCTGTTGTTCTGACCTGTCCATGATGTCCTGAACTTTCTATTGTGATGTGAGCTCCTAGGCACAGTGTGGCAGGACCCAGGATGATCCACCCACATGTGTACACATCTTCCCATTAAACATAGATTTCTATCATCAGCATACTTGCCCAGTGCACACATCTCTACCCCTACCTTGACCCCAAGCACACTGAGGAAAAGGATGAGAAGCTGGGAATTTGAGCACTTCTAAGACACTTGGAGTTTCACAGGGAGTGAGACACAACCTGAGGTGACCCAGGATTTCTATGTGTTTGAATCTGAGAAACGTGCCTGGCTCTTGTGAGTAAAGCTTTAGTAATTCAGAGTAAATGGGAACTTAGTCACACTGGTGTACTTTGTGTGTTCTTGTTGTTGTCTGCTCTCATTCGGTCTCTTTGGGAGGCATGCTCCTTGTAATTGGACTTGCCATCCTCAAGGGTAAAGCAGTTGCCAACTCTGGAGTATGCTCTGTGACTGTGGCCACGGTGAGCCCAGGACCTGGGTGAGGTCCTCACCCCAATCCCAAGGAAAGTGCCAGACCAGGGAAATGAGCATTTCTAAATTGGGGAAGGTGATGAGTAAGAGCCTTTGGGTACTCTTTCAGCATCAGCTTCTTTCTAGTTTCCTCTAGATGTATCCCAATTAACATTTATCTTATTATTTCGGGGGGATGGAGCCAAACATTAATATAGAAAGTTAACGAGGTAACTCAGAACATATATTTTCTCTCTCCTCAGCATTTGTAATATAAAATGTTTTGTAAAAACCAGGAGGTATATTCTAGCTGTCTTGAATGATCTCTAAAATTCTCTCTGACACACATTTTCTGTGTCAGTGCACTTTTCTAGGGAAAGATTTTTTGGTCTCGTTGGATGGTTACCTGTAGTGTGTTAAGACCACATTAGATACCAGATGTCATGCCCACACACTCTACCTGGATTCCCACCCGTGGATGCTGGATGACTGCTGTTTGAATCATGTTTTTTGTTAGGGAAATAGACTTCGAAGCAGAACTCGATCTTTATGTTTTAGCATGTGTTAACGTTTTGAGGTTACAATCTGTCCTTTGGGGGTAGAATCAGGTAGGACGCAGGGAACTTCATCTCCTGCTTTCTCTGTTTTGTCTGGTGCTTTGTTCCCCAGAGACCCACTGCTAAGGAGTTACTGAAGCACAAGTTTATAATACGCAATGCAAAGAAAACATCCTACTTGACTGAGCTCATCGACAGGTACAAGAGATGGAAGGCTGAGCAGAGCCATGAAGACTCTGGCTCCGAAGACTCAGACACGTAAGTCTGCTCTTCCTGGGTGCGCAGGCTGCGAGTGACTTAGGCCTGTGAGCAGACAGGATGCCCGGGAGTCCTGTGCATGGGTGATGTTCGAGTTCGTTCTTATTGGGTTGGGGTTTTTGGTTATTTGTTCATTTCTTTGTTAATTTGTTTTTAGATAATCCAGTTTGGTGGTGATTCTTGTGTCAGTATGGGACAATTGGGGAGCCTTTTAGCCTATTTTTGTTGCTCGTGGAATCTCCAAGAAAAATCTGTGTGATGGAACCATGCATAATGAACTAGACCTGGTCTCCTTTTCCTTTTCCTGCTCTTAAAGTAGCAGATGAAACTGCATTAAATACATTATTTTAAAGATATAAATGTATGTTTTTGCAATTATCTGTTGTGCTGTAGTCTATGCTAGGGTTGTAAAAGCTCCATACTGGAAGTTACTTATTAAAAACTAGTATCAAGCATCTTGGAATTCCATTAGTTAAAGAGATGGATGAGGTCTCAGAGCTGTTTTGGTGTTTTGGGTGGAGGAAGCTAGATCACCTGCTCTGACATGAAGGGAGGAGACATTAGCATGGTGTCATGAACAGAAATGTTCTGATCTTTAGCACCTCTTCTGTCCTTCCTCACACCTGGCCAAGAAGTCCAAGTTGACTACCAGCCCAGGTCCAAACACCAGGCTGGTTGAATCAGAATTTCTGGGGGTGAGGCCTATATTTTTAGGGTCCCCAGGTGACTCCATTGTAGAGCCAAGAGTGAGAACCACTGGCTCTGGACATTGTGAGATCATGATGTTGACAGATTAGGGTGGTAGCAATGGGGATGAAGAGATGAACAGGCAGTGTGAACGTGGTCCTGGACTTGAGTAAAGGAAGTAGAGGCCATGTAGGCTTCAGCATTGTGGTGGGTGCCATTGAGACGGTGATGCTGGAGAAGAAGCTGGTCAGGGTGGGGAGGAGGCCAAGGCACAGGAAGCTCATTTTGGTGTGGGACATGTTTGAGTTGCTGACAGGACACCCAAGATGCTGTGTCCAGTGTCGAGTGGCATGGATGTTTGGAGTTCAGGTGAGGTATGGGGGCAGCTGTCATGGATCTCAGGTCATTGGAGCCATAAGTATTTACCATGTACCTAGAGTGTATCTGCAGTGTGTGAAGGCTCAGATGCTGAAGGCTGAATGCTAGGAAATGCCAGTGTAGAGGATGAACCTGTGGATGACTGGGGTCGGGGGTGATGAGGGTGCAGAAACTCTGGAGGGTAGGGTGATGAGCAGGAACATGGAGGCTCAGGGTTCGAGCAGGAGATGGACTGAGCAGGAACTCCCTTGTCCAGTGGTGTGCCCGGGATCAGTGGCATTGCTCATGGCATTTGCAAGGACAGAGTCGGTTTTGGGAGTGATGGGAAGGTAAGAAAATGGAGGCAGTAAGTGTAGGTGACACACCCAGGAAATAAGACTGGGAGATGGCTGTAGCTCAAGGGCCCAGTGTGTTGAGGGAGCAAAAGAGATGCATGTTGGAATGTTGATGGGGAGGAGAGGTGACATTCGAGAGAGGGGGTTGTCAGTGCAGCGGAGGATTGTCTTGCAGGAGAGATGCCTGTCTTGACTGGAGGAGGTGGGATGCAGGCTGTGGATGCAGCTGGCATTGTGGGAGGTTGGGAGCCTTGCTGTGATGGTCTCTCTTCTCTGAGGCGGGAGGCAGGGTCCTCTGAACACCTGGGAGACACTGGGGGTGGGTTATGGGTGGGAGTCGAGATGGGAGGTAGGTGTGGAGTGTGGGGGTGACCGGGCGGGGCTGCAGAGTGGGGTCGCCTGGGGCACAGAGCTGTGCACTTGCTCATGGAGTTCTCCTGGATGTCTCTACAAAGGGAAACGGATACGGACAACCAGGCATCTGGGGGCAGCGACTCTGGGGACTGGATCTTCACTATCCGAGAGAAAGATCCAAAGAGTCTTGAGAATGGAGCGCTTCAGCCTTCGGACTTAGAAAGAAATAAGGTAACATTGGCTGGTGCTACAGCGACTAACCCCTGTTGTCAGTCAGCGGGGTCCCCTAGTCCCTTCTGTGTGGAGCCGTTGGTGGGCGGGGCTTCCGCGTGGCAACCTGCTGTGGCATTTCACTGGCTGAGACAGATATGAGATTTGTCGTCTGACGACCCGGAGAGTGAGGTCTGAGAATTGGCCTCAGGTCTGTTCCACAGGGCTGCTTCCTGCTCCGCAGAGCCTGCTGTGTCCTCCCCGCCCAGGGAGCTGGGGTCTGGGTGGAGGGGCAGGTCTCACCTGTGAAGTGACATTCAGACTCTGTTCTGTATATTGGGGTGACTCATAAAAGGTACCAGAATTTTGGGATTAAGTTTTTGTTTAAGGATCTTAAAAACAAATATAGTGCTTTGGTACTTATATGGAGCTGTCTTTTGATAAATTGGTTTTATGTCTATTTAAGTTTATGAAGAACTATTTTAGAGTTGCTTTACTTTTTTAATTTATTTTTATTTTTTGTATATGTTTTTATCGGAGTTCGATTTGCCGACATATATAGTGTAACACCCAGTGCTCATCCCATCAAGTTCCCCCCTCAGTGCCTGTCACCCAATCACCCCATCCCCCGCCCACCTCCCCTTCCACCACCCCTTGTTCGTTTCCCAGAGTTAGGGGTCTCTCATGTTCTGTCTCCCTCTCTGATATTTCCCACTCATTTTCTCTACATTCCCCTATAATCCCTTTCACTGTTTTATATTCCCTGTGTGAGTGAAACCATATAATGTTTGTCCTTCTCCAATTGACTTACTTCATGCAGCATAATACCCTCCAGTTCATCCACGTTGAAGTACATGGTGGGTATTGTCCTTTTTACACAGTGGTGTAGTTTCTCTGAGGCAGTGTGGACTATTTCTGTCCCCTGTTGCTCCTACAAGTCTTGCTTTGATGACAGGTGGGAGTCATTACAGAGATTGCAAAAGTAGAAAATAGGTTCCTGCCCTCTGACAGACACTTGGAACAGCCAGCTTCGGTCTGATTTCCATTTCCAGAGGTTCAGTACTTAGGTCCTGCTGCACAGATCGCACAGTGACGTGATTCAGTGTCACTTGCATCCACACAAATGCCACTTACAGGACTTCTTTCGAGCCTTTCCTGTGGAATCCAGGCGCTGGTCCACCCAGCTACGTTAGTTTTACATTTCACTGCAAATGAAGCATTGCAGTCTAGTGAAAGGTCACAAGACAGTCCCATTCCGTTATCGCAGCAAATGGGTGCCTGGATGGCTCAGTCAGTGGATCATCAGCTCTTGATCTTGGGGTTATGAGTTCAAGCTCCACACTGGGTGTAGAGGTTACTTAAAAAAAAAAATCTTAAAAAAAAAAGATATCACAGCAAACAGAACATTTCAGACGTTATGCTAACGTGATGCATGTCTGAAGTTTTCTGAATTCTTGCAATGTGAATATTAAGACCTTACTTCTGATTACTTTTTTTTCTTCCCTAAGGTGAAAGACATCCCAAAGAGGCCTTTCTCTCAGTGTTTATCTACAATTATTTCTCCTCTGTTTGCAGAGGTAAGATACCCAAAGTCTTTGGGGGGACGGGGCATGACCGGGACACAGTTGGGGGCAGAGTCCTCTTTCTGTGACACGTCGCCAGTAGAATTTGGGAGGTTAGACAGGCTGGCATGAGTAGGCGGAGAGTCACATTGTGGCCCCGTGAGGCCGGCTGAGATTGGGTGCTCGCCTCCCGGCACCCTCCTGCTCTCCTGGCACTGTCTTCTGCCCAGTGCCTCCCAGGAAACGTCATTGTGTCGCCTCCTTGAATGTACTGGCCCAGCCCAAGTCCATATGCCACCAGGGTGATTTTTAGCTTCAGTTGTAGCACTTTCTACAAAATTTGTTTGGGTGCAGCCTGACTGCTTGGCCTCGGACAAATCTATCGCAATGTAAAAAGTAGAATTTTATTTTAAAGGAGAAATCGGGTTCCCTGGAGACTTCATTTGTCCCATTGTGTCTCCGTATTTCACTGTAACCCCAGGGAAGTCCCCTTACCAGCAGGGCCAGGGAGTTCCCAGGTCAGCAGCCCAGGTCACTTCCTCCGTCAGGGACTGATTTCACCCATGTACTGGCCCCCCGGTCCTTCTCAGGGGAGCCCTCCCTGCCTCCGGTAGATACCAGTAGGCATACTGCATTTTGAGATGTTTTCAAGAATCAATTTCATGAGAATGAAGACTGTTCTTCATCTGGTTAGTAGGTGATTCGAAAAGAAGTGGGAGATACCCCTTTCTGTTTTTTTTTTTTTTTCCCTCCGAGTTCTCCTCTGGCTCAGGCTGCCTTTAAGGTGAATTCAGAATGGGTCACACTGGTACCTTCTGTGTGGGGTTCGGAGCTCTCTAGGGGAGAGGCTGTATTGAGGCATCTTCCTGTGGAGGTCTGTGGTCCCTGGTGGAGGTGCCGGACACCCAGGCTTGCTCCCCCTCGCCCCATGAGGCCCGAACCTCAGTCACATGGTGTCATCTCGTTGGCAGGGCCCCTGCCTGTCCCCCTAAGCTGGCCAGCTGGCCGAAGGGCCCCACCTTCTCTGCTGGCAGATGGGGGCCCGGCTGCTGGGGCCGAGCTGGAGCTTGGGGGGTGGAGTTGAAACTGAACGTGCAGGTTCCTGAAGGAAAACTAAATGATAGAGGCAAGTAGAGGCCGCTCTGGGTTGCTCTCTGGCTCTGCCCTTGGCTGATTTTTCTGGGAACCTGAGCTCTTCCTCTCATGTCCAGAAGACACCATCTTGATCTTTATTATGTTTGGGAGAAGTGAGAAATGGTCCTTCAGGTTTACTAGATGCTCCCTTGCTTCCTGTGATCCTGGCCCTCCGCTAGGATCAGTGGGCACTTAGGGAAAATGACATAGATAATTCTTATTTGTCTGAAGCCTTGTGTTTTTTTATTGGGCATATGAAGAAACCATGCTGAATGCATTATTTAGAATTAATGAATTGATCCTCGAGGTAATACCGCTTTGATTTTTTTAGCTAAGCTAAAGGTAAACTCACAGGTGTCTTTCCTTATGTGTTTCTATCAATAGTACTCAGTAGCCACATGTGTGAAGTTTTCAGTGTATATCATTTTATATAATTCTGATAAAACTCAATAATGAAGGGTCATTATCCCTGTGTTTACAAATAGGGATATCCCCTGGCATCAGAGTGTGCGTGTGGGTGGCTCCCTCTCGTCAGGAGCCCACCCAGCAGCAGCTTTGGGCAGGGGGACTTTCGGGGGGTCACAGGACAGGGCACGCAGGGGAGGAGGGAAGGCAGAGGTTACACGCTCAGGACCTGTAAATACTGTTCTATTTAGTTGTTGGGCGATCGGGAGTTCTAGATGGACACAGGCGGCCACCTCCAGGTCCACTGCGTCACAGTCTGTGACGAGGAGGATAGGAATGGACGCCAGGTTCTGCTCATCTTCCGTGTGTCCCTTTAGCAGGGAGAGAAGGGAGCAGCATGGTCAGGGTGGGGCTGATGCCGTGAGTGATGTGTTCACCACACTGAAAAGCTAAAGCTAAATGTGAAGGATTTCTTAAAGGTGACATAGAGGAGGGGGCTCCTGTTCTGGGAGGCTTGGTTGGGTGTCTGCTACCTGTTGACTGAATGAATGGCTCTCCTTGTCATGTGGCATCTTCTGGTCGCATCCCTCCCAGAGAGGGACTTCGAGCCATCATCCTTACCTGAGGCGGTGCCCAAGACACCATTTTAAGTTCTCACAGGGGCAGAGGGGTCAAGAGGGATGCTGGATTCCCAGAATTTAGGGCTGCTGCTTGCTTGCGAGGCCAAGAATATTTTGACCACACCCTGGACCAAAAAGACCATTTGCTGGAATCTTAAGGAGCCACTTGTTGTCGTTAGGAGGTAAGGCGTAGGTGGCCCAGGGTGCAGCTTCATCGTGGAAACTAGGGCTGAGTGACTGTGAAATTGTCTTTCTGGTTGTAGAGTAAGGTGGAGGTGGAAAAAGAGGGGACAGGTGCCACGAGATCTTGAAAAGCTGCATAGGCGGCTAGTTGTGTTTGAAGGTAGTGAGCGAGGTGTAACGGGGGCCCTCTCTGTGCAGTGTTCTCACAAAGCCGTCCGTCGGAAGGAGTCAGGTGGCCCAGAGCGCAGTCGAAGCTGCGCCAGGGCTCGGGCCCGGGGTGGCACTTAGAGCCTGCACATGGCATCGCTCCTTCAAGTGCTCATTGGTTCCCATGGGTCATGCTCTTCTGCATGCTTGTGTCCTCCAGCTGAAGGAGAAAAGCCAGGCGTGTGGAGGAAACATGGGGTCCATAGAAGAACTGCGAGGGGCCATCTACCTGGCGGAAGAGGCCTGCCCCGGGATCTCGGACACCATGGTGGCCCAGCTCGTCCAGCGGCTGCAGAGGTAACTGCCCCTAGTGGCCTGCGGGTTGGGGCCGCGCGGTGTGTGTCCCCGGCTTTCTTAGTCCTTCCAAGGAACAGCCTCTCAGTCCTCCTTGTTCCTGGTCCCTTGTTATCTTCCCGGCACATGAAGCAGAATCAAGTTAGAGAAGACTTTAGTTCTAGGTTCTAGAAATCGCTGCAGGAATGACAGGATCCTGGACACCAGTGGGGAGGGCCACAGACTCTGTGCTTGTAGCTCTTGCCATGGAACTAGCCAGTGACCTGAAGACACCTGTCTGCTCTTCATGATGCAGCCTGACTACCAGCCAGTGACCTGTTTGTAACTCTGTGTGGTTTTCTACCTTCAGAATTGCGTCCAGAAGGCCAGAAGTCAGGGCTTAGTGAGTTAGGACACGGGCAGGTTCTGTTCCTCATGTGGCTGTGGCAGTTCTCACCTCTGCTTCATGTCAGGAGCCTTGTCTGACAGTAGTGGCTCTGTCTGCGCCAGCCTGCAGGGGCTCCATGTCCCGCCGGTGGCTCTGACTTGAGAAGGAAGTTGGGGGGCCATCTGGCCTTCCCCAACCCACTCTCAGGCTTGTTCTAGGAGTCTCCTTGTGGGGGTCACGCTGACCGCCCCTTTCACATAAGGGCAGTCATTTGAGGGTGTTAGAGTGGAGGTGTGCTGTGACACAAGCTCTGTTCCACAGCCCCAGAACTGCCTCACCTCCCAAAAAGCCAGCCGTTTCATTGCTTTGAAAGTCACCTTCCAGGTGAATTGTCAAAGTCCCTTCCAAAGGGCAGCTGGGCCTTGAGGAGTGTAAGGAGCATTTCAGATCTTTCTAGAGACACTGACTTGACAACGTACAAAGAAGTGAGGGGTGTGTGTGTTGGGTTGCTTTTGCCCCTTGGAAGTGATGGTCCAACGGGCTGCCCTCTAGCCCATGAAGAGTCCTAATAACGTGGGACGTGGGGGAAAGCCTAGTTGTGACAGTTAGGTTTGTCCTCCTCACCTCAGGCTCCTTTGTTAACACTGTCCCAACTTTCCAACTTGCTTCCAAGTGCAGGCGGCTGGACAGTAAAGCCTGTCTTCTTGGCTGCCTTTGGTTTTGAGGCAAGTGAAAGAATCCGCTATACTTTTTGGGTTTACCCCCGAACCCCATTGATTCTAACAAATCACAGGCATGAAAGAAAAAAAGAATCCCAAGTCCCCGGATGCCCACTCATGCACAGTTGTTACGAAGTTCGTGTGTATCCACCCAGGGTCCGTGTGTGCGGTGCCGTTTCTATCGCAGCACCGTCAGAGCGCTCGCTGCCTCGTCCCGGGGCACACCCTGGTTATCCGGGAGGCCTGCCTCTGGTCACTTAGCGACAACCTCACTGTGCGGTGTTCTCCTTTCTCCGAGCAGCTCGGGAGTCCCTTCACTCCTCGTTCTCTCGCATGTATTTCCGGGTAGAGAGAGCCTCTGAGCGGCACGGAGCTCAACCGCACACTGGCGGTGCTGCGATTCCCTTGTTTGGGGTTTGGGCCTCCGCTTTCCTGGTGCCACTTTCAGGACTGACCACCCTGTCCCGAGTGGCCGGAGTTGGTCAGCGACGCGCATCCCTGACTCGATTTCCCCGCAGCCCGGGGCAGAGGGCATGGCCTGTGAGTGCCCCCTGCTCCCGCCCTTTTGCTGCCGACCCGGCTGGTCTGTACCCACGCTACCTGGCAGCCTGCGTGAGCCACACACACGGTTCAAGGTTTTCTAGTTCCCTCCTGACAAAGTAGTGAAAAAGGAGCAAGTGACACTAGCCTTCATAATATGTTTAAGCCACCGTATCCCAGGGCTTTCTTCAGCGTGTCCTCCGTGTAGACAGTTGTCAGTGGGGACTTTCTCGTACGTGGTAGTACCACGTCTTCGTGATGGGAAGGGACCAGGCGCCTCCAGTGCGAGCTGGAGCACACAGTGCAGGCGCAGCCGTCGCTGCCCACCGCTGCCCACGGCACGTTTCACGGTGTGCTTCCAGTGGCGCGGGGGGAGACGCCAGGTCCACATTCTTTCCTCTCCTCGTCTCCAGACGCTTCTGTTTTGTTTCTCTTCCCTTTGTGATGTGCAGACACTCCCTCCCCTGCAGCCAGCAGAGGATCGGCTCCTGGGTCCTTATCGGGTCCCTGTGTTCACCCCTGGGAGGCTCCCTGGCCCTTCCCACGTGCTCTCCACCCAGCCGCCACCAGACCACAGCGGCCACTGCCACCGTGTCCTACCCGTTTGGTGCCAAAAGGCAGAACTTCACTGAAGCGGTCACCTAAGAGAAAATAAGAACCGACTTTTGTCGAAAGCATTTCAGAGACGTGTAGATCTTAATTTGAATTAATGTGTGGATCCTCATGTGCAGCATCTGCGCCTCCCGCGGCTTTAGGCATCTCTCTTCCTTGGAAAATGAGTCTTCGGATCTGTGGCTAAAGCCTGCTTTTTTTTCAGGAGGCTCGGTAGTCATTTATTCTCTGGGAGAGTGCCAAGTATTTTAAATGCCTTAAAAGAGCTGCCATAGGTGGGAATGTTTGAGATTGCTCCCATTTAAACGTCCTCAGCCGTCTCCTGTGACGTGGGGTCAGTTTTAAGGTGACTGAGAGGATGCTGGCCATCAGGGGACCCCCAACCCTATTTTATATTCTGGAGTAAGGCAGTACTGCAGTTAGTGGAAACCAGAGGAAAGTGCCCATGATGCCGCCCCCACCCCCACCCACTGCAGCCCAGTTAGTATTACCATCCGGGTCAGTTCACTGGCTTCCACTGTATATAAATCATAAATTTACCCAACCTGAGATCATGAACCTGAGTCGAAATCAAGTCAGATGCTCAACCAACTGTGCCACCCAGGAGCCCCTATATAATGACAATTTTTAATCTGTTTCTCATTTGGTTTGCTTAATCTGTGTAACCCTGTCTGCTGTGTTTGGACATCAAAGTTACCTAATTTTCACAATTACAAAAACCCCTCAGGGACAGCTTTGTGCAAAAATACATTGCTCCTTCTTTGGACATTTCTGAAACAGTTCTAGGGAGTGGATCACTTGAATGAGCAGCAGTATTTTTGTGGCAATAAGGGTTTCCTGTGCTGATAGAGCTATGTGTGCGCCCTAGAACCTCAGTGTCATCAGGTATTACTGATTCTGTGACTTTTGAAAGTGGACTATAGGGCAGCCCCGGTGGCTCAGCGGTTTAGCGCCGCCTTCAGCCCAGGGCGTGATCCTGGAGACCCGGGATTGAGTCCCATGTCAGTCTCCCTGCGTGGAGCCTGCTTCTCCCTCTGCCTGTGTCTCTGCCTCTTTCTGTGTGTCTCATGAATTAAAAAAAAAAAAAAAAAAGATTAAAAGTGGACTCTTTCACTTTTGTGATGCTGGCAAAAAGATGCTTTCTGTGCATCTTTTTTCCTCCCTGGAGACCACTCTCCCACTTGTTATATACTTCTAGTTCTTCCACGGACTGAATTTAACCTATCTATGAAAAGTGGCATCAAAATCATTTTTCTTAGTTTTAATTAATTATTTGTATAATAATTAACCGATTGATATTTGCTCCACTTATTTTTTATTTTTTTTAGTATTTATTTATTTAATTTATTTAATTAATTAATTTATTTATAGATTTAATTTATTTATTCATAGACGCAGAGAGAAAGGGGCAGAGACACAGACAGAGGGAGAAGCAGGCTCCACACAGGAAGCCCGATGTGGGACTCGATCCTGGGTCTTCAGGATCACATCCCAGGCTGCAGGCGGCGCCAAACCGCTGCGCCACTGGGGCTGCCCTCCACTTATTTTTTATGACTCGAGACTGGTAAACCAGGATTTTGCTGGTGGTTTGACTTTCTGCATGGGGGTTACAGAAATGACACTCACTTCCGTTTCTCTCTTTTCTTTCCCCCAGATATTCTCTAAGTGGCGGAGGAACTTCATCCCACTGAAATTCCTTTGGCATTTGAGTTTTTTTTTCTTTTTTTCTTCTTCATCCTCTTCCTCTGAAAAAGTCAACGAGAGCCTTTGCTGACGCCGCTGCAGTGGTGTGCCATCTGGGGGCCACCCCCTCCCCGGCTGCGGGTGCCCACTGTCCGGGGGCGCACAGGCCCTTCCTCATCGGCCTCCGCCAGAAGGAGCCGCTCGGTGCGGCGGGGAGGGTCAGCTCCTGCAAGCGATCATTTTATTTTCTTGTTCTTGTTTTTTATTTGTAGCCATTGTGCACATATCAAGGAAAGTGTCTTTAAAAACAAAAACAAACCCTGAAATGTATATTTGGGATCATGACAAGGCAACTGAAGAAATGAAATCTCAGGTACCCTGCTGTAAGTGGATGACTCCCCCTCCGTGGGAGACGGAGAATCGCTCTGGTGGGTCAGTGTACAGATTTGTATATAGTGTCATTTTTACGGAACCCCTTTCGGCGTGCATAAGGAATCACTGTGTACAAATTGGCCAAGTGCTTCTGTAGATAATGTCAGTGGAGTAAATATTTGACAGGCCATAACTTGAGTCTCTTGCCTTGCCTTTATTACATGTAAATTTTGAATTCTGTGATCAGTGATTTGGGTTTTATTTTGTATCTGCAGGGTTTGCCATTAATAATAATTACTGCCCCTCTTATGGAACACTCCTCTTTATACCTCCACAGATGCAGACTCCCCTCTTGTTTGCCCAATGACCCTTTTGGTACACGTAGAGATGATTTCCTTTCATTTGATGGTACTGTTTCTTAGTGTTTTAAATTGGAACATATCTTGCCTCATGAAGCTTTAAATTATTATTTTAAGTTTCTCCCTGATAAAGTGCTCTCGTCTTAACATTTGTTTGAAATTGTGCCACTGCCAATCCTACGCCAGCTCTGCCGTCCTTCCCAGTATGATTTTCTCTTGCTCCTTGGAGTGAGACCCGCATATCATCTTGCCCACCTAAAAATGTCTGAATGCTTACACAAATAAATTTTATAACACACTCATTTTGCTTACTCTCCTTGAAACATGACTCTTCAGAGGGCAAGTGTACCTGTGAGTGTGTGTGTGTGTGTGTGTGAGAGAGAGAGAGAGAGAGAGAGAGAGAGAGAGAGAGGGAGGGAGGGAGGGAGGGAGGGAGGGAGGGAGAAGGTGAGACACTTCACTTCCAGAAAGAAGTGCCCACACTGAAAACGCTGAGCATTCAATCCAGCTCCCTCTGCTACTTTGAAAAAAGTTGGTCACTGAGAAAATATGGCCGGATATTGATTTGTAAAATTGCACGTTCTTTCCAAGGACCTTGATTGAGAGTGGTTTTGTTTCCTTAATCTAGGCACCCAGGTTTGTTCTTTGTCAGCCAGGAGGGTCTGTGTTTTTCTTGGCTTGTGGCAAGGCCTTGCTTGTGCAGGTGGGAGGCAGGATGAATCACTTCTGGGTCTGTGGGGTGAGAAAGAGAGTTTCTGAAGCTGTTCTTGACTAAGTACACGTGGCATTATTTTATATTTGTTGATGTGAATCATTGTCCTCTCGGAGGGGAAGACAAAGGATTTTTTAAAGATTTTTTTATTTATGAGAGACACAGGCAGAGGGAGAAGCAGGCTCCACGTAGGGATCCTGACATGAAATAAGATCCTGGGACTCCAGGATCACGCCCTGGGCGGCAGGGTACTCAACCACTGAGCCGCGCAGGTGTCCCAAGACAAAGGATTTTTGGAAGAAGGAGGGGACTGGGTCAACTTCGGGATGGAAGGTCTCCTCTCTGCCGCCCCAGTGGCCTGGGTTACGGGGAGAGGATAGAGGCATAGAGCCGGAGAGGTTTGAGTGTGTGCTCATTGTTTCAATTTGTTCATTGAGTGTAGTTTTGAAAAGTCTAAAATGGTCATGATTTTTTTTTTTTAATTAGAAGCTGAATTATTAATTTCTGTAAAGGGTACATTTTGATTAGGGGAAATAGAACTGAATTGCTGGTTTTTATTGTGTGTGTTCTTTTGCAGCAGGAACATTAACTTGGATGATGGAACTGGAGAATGTTTCATGTGTCTACTGAGTGTTTTGTGAGAGAGTGATCTGTTTCCCTGCGTGAGATGCAAGTCCAAGGTCAGTTTTGTTCATTGCAGGAGAATCACTCAAGGACATGACGCAGCATTCTCCGGGGGTGCCGCGTGTCTGCTCTTAGCCAGCCAGCAGAGGCAGTGGCTTTCTCCGAGGTCTGCACTTGTGCATATGGGTGGGGGCGCCAAGATGACGTGCTGGAGCCAGTCTCCCATGCGAGGGACCCTCATGCTGCTGGGGAAACTGGGTTCTAGTTAAGCCTGTGTTGGTGCGAGGGTTAGCACGCAGGGTTCGGGGACCAGACTGTCAGCGCAGCGCCGTCTCCCAGGTAGCGCAGCAGATTCTTCTTCTAGAGCTTACTCGAGCATCTTCTGTGGATGAAGCTCCCTGGAGAAGATGTGGTTTGAGTCGGTTTTCAAAGTGGATCTCTTCCCCCATCTCTTCTGGCCTGCTGCTTTCTGTAGACACGCAAACCGAGGTCTGGTTTCTCGGGGCACCAGGAAGCTGTGTCCCCTTCAGGGGCTACTTATCAAGCCAGGGAGGCTGGTCGTGGTGTAGACACTTCGAGTCTTTGTCAGACCCCGTACTGGCGCAGACATCAACTCTGCCGCCTGGGAGCCAGACCTGGGAACCCGGCATCTGGAATGGATTTGCTGGCGCTTGGAAGCCTCTCCATGCCAACCCCCCTCAGCTACAGCTGATGCGCTCACTAGATGGCGGTGGTGCACCTGGCATGGGAGATGCTTTCGGGGAGCACAGCTGCGGCCTTGTGGAAACAGGCAGTGGGCTGTGTCTGGCTGGCTTTTCATGCCTCCTAGAAATCATGTTTCCTGTGTCCCAGCTGGGTGCGCTAAGTGAGGAGGCCACCAGTGTGCTTTGGATGCCTTGGCCCATCAGTTGGCCTCATGACTGTCTTGATATCACCAAATGCCACACACCTTCTGCATCCCCAGTTTCTGTGTGTCTAGTTTGGTTCCTCATGTAGCATTTTGTACCTTTCTTTTGGCAAAATGTGGCTCATTTATAAGTGTCCTTATATTTCCTTAAATATGGCTTTTATAGTTCTGCTATAAAAGATGGCAGTAAATGGGGAGAGTAGTGCAAGGCGTGTTCATTAGTATAGGATCTGTGTCGTGCAGGGGTCGGTAGAGTTCACAGAAAACTATTTTTGTAATTCTGTCTCTTGTATAGAGGGAAGAGGCTGGAACCCCTCACCCCCCTGTTAAAATCCTAATCCTCCAGTGTGATGGTATTTGGAGGTGGGACCTGTGGGAGGTGATTAGGTCGGGAGAGTGGAGTGCCCGTGACGGAGTTAGTGGCGAAGAGAGGCCCCCGAGACCCTCCTCCCTCCCACCTGTGAGGATACAGTGTGAAGACTGCTGGTGGGGAACCAGGAGGGCTCTCGCCAGATCCCACAGCTGCCGGCATCCTGGATCTTGCACTTGCCCGCCTCGATACATTTGGTATAGTGGCCCAAATGGACTAAGAACCAGGGTGTCTCTGAAACTCCCCATGTGTCCTTGGCAGTGGTCTATGTTGCCTGTGTGATTGGCACTTTGGAGTCACCAGGGATCCCAGAGGGCTAATAGAGCAGCACCCACAGGATCATGGAAACGGTTTGGAATTGCTCAGAGACACGGGGTGCAAGCACCTCATCCCCCAGCCTTGTAGAATTCCAATGACCGGTGATTTGTAGGGGGAGAATTTTTCTCATCCTACCTCTGGGACAGAACAGCTAGTCTCCAGGGGTCCAGGGCCCCCGTTTCACCAAAGAAGCCGAAGGGAGCCCCCCTGCCCTCTTTTATCACTTAGGTTCTCGTCCTTCTATAGCCACTGACATGTTCCCAGCAGGGTTCTGCTCCCCCACAAGCACCAGCTGCTTGTTCATCGAGCAGTGAGTCACCTGCTCTCACACCTGCCCCGTGTGACGGGTGACCCGCCACATCCTCCCCAGGGCAGCTCTGGTCCTGCCACCCACCCACCTTGGACGAAAATAAGGACCAGACAAGGTTGGTGATGTTTTGCCTTAAGACTTCAATATGCTGGATTGTGGCGTGAGGTATTTTTATTCCCTTTTGTTAGTACTTCCACCCACCTGGTACACAGCGTAAGGCAAACGACGCACACATCTCGAGTCCCTCGCCCCTACTGCGTTGACATTTCCATGTACACCAGTCCCAGCTCCGCAGCGTCGGGCCGGCCAGCGGTGCTTGCGGTACAGGCACTGGGAGGGCCGGGCCCCCTCTGGACCGTGGTAGAAAGGGGTGAAGAATACCAGGGAATAGCAGCCCCCCGATCTCCACAGAGAACAGGCAGGCGGATTTTGACTAGTGGGCCCCAGCGGGTGCTGGAGCCCTGTTCCCTGTGTAGTCCGACTGTGGACGATGCACAAGGTCATCCTGTTGCTACCCCATGCCTGGGGGGCCGGAGGGAAGGATGAGTATAAAAAGGAGAAAAGAATGTTCTTGAAGACAGGCACAATATATACTACTACTGAATGTGCAGCTCCAAACCACAGTTGCAGGATATAGGTATGATCGTGGGGACCAGGGGACCGCGCACCTTACATCACAGTGCCTCCCACAGCCACTGGAAGCTCCCAAAACACCCTCCGTCACGTAACATATCACAAATGGCCCTGATCACGGACATACAGGTTCTCATGCTTGTGAAACAGACAGCAAACACCACAGCTGAGCATCTTCCCATCGTACACACCACTCCTAGGACAGCGAGAGCACAGACACCGCGCTGGATTTCTGCTGCTCGGAACAGAACACCACCCGCTACGGTCTGTAAAGAGTAATCACTGGAACAATTTGGTCAACTTGTGCCAAGAACAGCGTTTCACTGGAGCGTAAAACCCCAGAGGGGAATGTACGTCGTGTGCTGCAAATTGCTTATTAATCAAAGAAGTAAATCCTACTAACTTGCTATTATTATAAAAGTAGAAAGATTGAAAAAACGAAATCTGAAAATGATCTCATTTAAGACTGTGCCATGTGTATCACAAACATTGGAAAATCCTTTTTTTGTTGTTTTAAAATGCACCAGCCTATAAATCAAAATAAGTTTCTTTAAGAAAAAGAAGAGCACTTGCCCTGTCTTTTGGTTGAACGGATGTGGTTGTACTGCTTTTAAGGTGCAGTTGTAGAAGAGAAAAACGGTCATTTGGCACTATATTAATGACAACGTTTTAATACTGGCACAAGCTAGAAACAGCCCACCGGGAGAATGACAGACGAAGAGCCACCAGCATCAGAGGTGGGAGCGCTGTTCCGTTCAGATGACACATTAACAGCTCGAAAAGACAAGGTTAAAAACGGTTTTGTGGAGACAGAGGAGAGTGGCTGTAAAACCATGTTTCTGTTTTCCAGACAGGTGTTAATTTTACTAGGCTTCATTAATACACAGGAGAGGAAGCATCTCCCAGGAAAGCAGCCACCGCTGAGCCAATCAACAAACGTGTCCCGCCGTCAATATACATGAGACTCTTTGTGACTCAGAATGTGGGTGCGGGAGGCCGAGCTGGTCGCGCTGCGGATCACCTCCATCCACCTAAGACCAGAGAATGAGAGGATAGTCAAGGGCCACTTCCTACAAACCTACACAGGTTTTTTTCTTGTAACAGCTCCACGATACTCATACTCGACAGTACCTCATCACTTACAAAAACAGCGTGATGCACTAGTGGCTGCTTTTGTAATGCGCCCTATTTTAGCAGGAGAGTTCTCGAATGAACTCTTCGTACCCCAGTAAACAAAAACAAGGCTAAGCGTTCCTCTCAGTGTTTCTGAGGAAGAGTTTGAGAACCACTGGCCTGGGTGCTCCTTCGGTAGAGCAGGGGAAGCGTCCCGGATGGAGGCGTCTTGCCTGGGTGATGCCGCAGCATGCTCCGTGTAAAGCAGGGGCGGGGGGTGGTTTCTTGCTCCCCTGCTCTCCCTCCTAATCTCTGCGGGGCGGCGACGTGCAGCTCATTTTAT
This sequence comes from Canis aureus, assembly GCF_053574225.1. Taxonomy (NCBI): domain Eukaryota; kingdom Metazoa; phylum Chordata; class Mammalia; order Carnivora; family Canidae; genus Canis; species Canis aureus. The sequence goes on from NC_135627.1 coordinate 12,848,646, forward strand.
ACATGTGAGTATTTGCAGTATTTCGGTGGTTCTCAGAAGCCCCAGTGGACGATGTCTGCAGATGTTTTTGGTCGTCACAACGGAGGGGGTCGGGGTGCTGCTGCACATCCACTAATGCACAGGACGGGGCTCCCCCCTCCCCCCACGGAATCACGTGGTCTCACAGGTCGCAGTGCGGAGGGTGAGAAAGCCAAGCTTCCTGCCTCCAAGGAACTAGCAGGGCTTTTTAAAAGAAATTCTCTAATCACGGGTCTTTTAGGATCTTGCCATCATAAGGCTCAAGGGTCCTTGCTACAGCAGCAGGAGCCTAGCTCTTGGAATCGGCCCCGGCTCAAATTTGAGAAGTTATCCCCTGGGCTCACTTTCCAAGCAGTGTATCTTAGGAAGTGCTGCTTGGGGGAGGCTTTGACCTGGGCTTTCCACCACTGTGCCGTTGCCACCCAACCACCATTCGTGGTGGGGTGCAGGCCCGACCCTGCGGGCCTCACGGCATTCGTGGGTAGCGAAGGAACACACTCCCATCCTACGGACAGCAGGCCCGGAGAGCCAATCCTCCCTAGTGGGCTGGTGACCACTGCTCTGGGCTGGTCTGTGGCCTGCAGACCCCCTGCCCCCAAAGATGGTGGTTTAACAGTGATGCCAGCTACAGGCTCCCAGTTCCTGGGGGCCCGCATTTCTACTGTAAATTGCAAGAACACTCGGTCAGATTTTACTTTGAAGATCACAGCTCCCGGGTCTCATTCTAGCACACAGGAAATCTTAAAAGGTAATCCTGAGAAGCACTAGGATCTGTTCCCTTCCTCGGGTGGGCTTCTGGCCTCGCACAGCTGGGCATATTCCAGCTAAATCATCCAGAGACGGGGGCGCCTGGGGGGACTCAGTGGGTTGAGTGTCTGCCTTCGGCTCAGGTCATGATCCCAGGGTCCTAGGATCGAGCCCTGCGTGGGGCTCCCTGCTTGTGACCTCTCCCCTAGCCCTCCCCTGCTTGTGACCTCTCTCTGTCATGTTCTAATAAAAGCACACTTGTTAGAGATTTAAAAGCACATCGTGTGTGTACACAGACTCGGCACTACAGGTTAAGGACTGATGTCATTCAACGGGTGACGGGTTAGCTGCTTTTGCTTCTCAGAACACAGGTGGATACGGGGGTCAGGCCGAGAGGACAGCCTGCCCCGTAAAGGTCAAGGCCACTTTGGAAGGAGTGCCCAGGCCTACGGATGGCAGTGAGTGGCCACTCCCAGAAGAGCCTGGTCCTCCAGGCTCACTTGGGAGGAAGGCGTGGCCGTCTCCCGCCAGGTCCTGGGCGGGCGGCATTACCTTTCAAACGTGTATTCGCTTTCAGCCCTGAAGTAGTACACGTGGGACTTGAAATGCAGCTTGAATACGTAGTCTTTGTGGATGTCCTCGGACTCCGAGGGGATGGTGAGCGAGTAGCCGAGCAGAGGCAGGCTGGCCAGGGGGTGATTGTCCTGGGCGGAGCGACAGAAAGCGGCTTGGCGGGGCTGGCCCTGAGCCTCGGGCGAAGTGCCCGCGTGGGTCCAGGCAGCGCCCAGGCGGCCCCCCCCACCCCCGACCCCGACCCCGGCCGCGCAGCACTGACCTGGTGAGACTTGTAGAAGAAGAGACAGAAGTTCGTGAACACCACCCACAGCTTCTGCCACCCGTTGCTGTTCTTGAATTTCCGCAGCAGATTCCCAGACAGCTGGTTCTGCAAGACAAGTCTGCCCGTGAGGGGCGCGGGCGGGGGGCACGGCTCGGGGGCTCCCTGCATCGGCCCGAGGGAGAGGGCCCGGCTCCTGGGGGTGCGCCCTCCGGGCCGGAGGGGTCCTCGTCTCCCCGTCGCCACCTCAGCTGCCGGGTGGCCCGGGTGGCCCGGGTGGGAGTGCGGCGCACATCCGGCCTCATCCACCGCACCTGCGGTCCGGCCCACAGTGCTGCGTCTCCTCCACGCCCCGGTTTCTGGTCCCAGACGGTGACCCCGGAGAGGCTCCAGGCCCCCGAGCGCCATCTAGTGGCCAGGACGCGGGCCGCCGTGGGATGCTCCGGCCTGGCCCCGGGGCTCCTGGGACTCCCCGCAGAGGAACAGGCGCCCCCCCCCACGGGCGTCCTGCTTGAACCCCTAGCTCCGGGGAGCGCCCAGGCGGCACGTCCTGAGCGCTAGGGTGGGACCCCGAGAAGGCCCGTCCGCATCGCTGACCAACCTCGTTACCAGGGAGACCGGAAGAGGCAGGAAACGACGATGGGGACAGCCCCACAACTTGGCGGTCACACGGGCAAACTACTACCGTATATAATTAAGAATCTGCCTGAGTCGCTTTATCCTATCCCTTGGTCTACTTCCAGGAAGCATTCCGTTCCCTGCGTGAGTGAGGTCCCGGTGGCGGGGGAGCAGGAGGCGGACGGCCCCTGCCCTGGAGACGCCGCGAACAGGCGGGCCAGGCACAGCGTCCCCCCCCAGGCGACCCCTGTATCAGGCGACCCCCCCCCCCCGTGTGCCACCCACCCTCGGGCAGAAAGGGACAGGACGACGGTGCTCTGAGTGCCAGGCAGGCGGGGGCAGTGTAGGCGCGGAGGGGAAGCTCCCCATCCCGGTCCCCGGGGCCCCGAGAGCCGCCGACGGCTCCACACCGCGCTGGGCACAGCGACCCAGTCCGGGCGGCCTCACAGGAAGGCTCGCGCCCGCGCCCGCCCCACCGCCCGAAGCTCGGAGTGGCCTGCTCTTTGGACTGCTCTTTCCTTGCCTCCCCCGTCCCAGCAGGCGCCGGGGTCCCCCCTGCGCTCCAGCACCCACTCCCGTTGGCTTCACTCGGGGACAGCTCCGTCCCCTTCCCAGGTCTCAGGGCCCCGAAGCCCTGCCGCCTCTCTCTGGGCACGTTCTCAAGAGGCGAAACCCACTGGGCAAAGGCTTAGGTCTGTGTCCAGCACGGGCCAGTCCTGCTGCCCTGACGGGCCACCACCGGGCTCGCTCCCCTGCACGGCGGCCTCCTCTCCTGGAGGCAGGCCTCTGTGCTCTGCCCTCTTCCCGGCTCCCATCGCTGCTCAGTCTTTATTCTGGATCAGACTACGTCCCCCCTCCCAGCCTGCCCCAAGATATGTTCAGATCCAAAGCCCAGGTACCTGGGATTAGCAGAAGTCAAAGATGAGATCCTGTTGGAGTAGGGTGGCCCTAAGGCACAACCAGTGTCCTGTTAGGAGGACACCTGAACACAGACACACAGGGATCCCTCCAAGGGGTGGACGCAGAGATTGGGGCGATATGTCTCTAAGGCAAGAAACACCAAAGAGCAGCGGCAAACATGGGAAGTGAGGGGTGGGGGGTCGGGGTGGAAGGGGTGGGACGGTGTCATGGCAGCCCAGGAAAGGCACAGACACCCCACTGCTGTGCCTTCCCCTGGTCCTCACCTGGATCCAGACTACCCGCCTCTCCCCAGGCCTCTGGCACCAGCCCCTCTGGTGTAAAACACAGGAAGGCTCCACAGGCCCTCCCAGCACTGGACCCCTGCTCCCCACATCTAATGTGGGCCTCCCCCGACCTCGTGCTCTCAGCTGGCCCACAACCTTTGGGTCGCACCCAGCTCATCCTCACATCCCCAATCCTCCTCTCCACCCGCAGGAGATAACCAGGGGAAGAGGGTCTATGTGGGGGGCTCAGGGGCAGCGGAGTCGGTGGGGAGGGGCTGCCTCCCTCTCTCCCTCACCCAGTGGGACCAGAGGGCCTGGGAGAAGGGGGATGGCCCATGCCTGGCACCCAAAGGCAGCCCACCACAGACACCAGACCAACACCATGTGCCCAAGGAAGGGGACCTGGCAAGGGCGGGGTCACCAGCTGGGGGATGGACAGCTAGTTCCTCGGGTATTTGACCTGCATTATTGCTTCCTTACACCCGCGGGCCGGGCACTCGCTGCCCTGCTCCAAGGGGCTGGAGCCTTCCGGACGGGCTCCGCAGGCCAAGCGGCAGAGTTGGGCTCTGAACAACCAGGGCTGGGCTGGCTTGTGGCCGGCCCTGCACACTCACCTGGCCCTGCACACTCACCTGACGCTGTAGACAAAGGACTGCCGCTGGGAGTCCCCGCAGGAGCTGGTCCTGCAGTGTCAGGGCCCCTAGGGCCTACCTGACTTAGGGCTTTGCGGCATTCTCGAATGGCCTAAGTGCTTCCAGGGCTAGCTTACCGACCTCCCATGCTTTGGCGGCCCTAACCACGTGCCGCAACAGTCAGTACAGAGTGAAGCAAAGAGCACTTCTCCCTCAGTGACGCCCTTCCTCAGGCTTCATCGGACCAGCTGGACAGGCCAGGCCTGATCGGGGGTATCCCTGTCAACCAGACGGCCACTGGTCCTTTCCTACTTCCTCCATCTGGAAAGATTTGCCCCCGTGTCTCAGAGAAATCTCTAGTTCTAAAGTGTGAAAGGAGGAAGGATGCTGAGTACAGAGGGCTGGGCAGAAGGACAAAGCCTGTCCCTGTGGGGTAGGAGGGAGGGGACAGTCATTGCTGGCCGACAGGGAGGCCTGGTGCAGCCGGGGGAGCCCTAGGCAGTGCGCCTGCACCTCTCATATGTGCTCATGAGATGTTTTCAGAAACAGGCATGGGCTTTAGGTCACCGCGTGGCAGGCAAGCAGTAAAAGCCACACTGTGGAACCCCAAAGGTCACTTCCAGAGACCAATCTCAGGCAACCCCCACGGACTGGCCATTGACAGACGCTTGGCACGTTCCCAACACCACTGTTTCAAAAAGCAAACCAGTCGCCATCCCTGGCTCACAGTCTCCAGTGACATGTTCTGGGCCCATGTAGGAATTCAGAAGTTTTCAGAGTTTAAGAAGATAACCCAGCGCCTCTGCTGGATGTCATCCAGGAGGCCCCACCTGGGGCAGCAGAGTCCAGCAGAGTCCAGATTGCACAGCAGAGTCCAGCACGATCGTGTGGCAGAGACCCAGGAGTTCCTCTGTGAACCACAGGCGACACGACCCCAGCCAGGCCCAGCTTCCCCGTGCCCCTGCCCTGCCACCTACCCCGGCACCTGGGTCCTGCTCGAGGTCACAGCTACCTGCCACCTGCAGCTCTCGCCCGCCCGCACAGTGGCCAGTGTCCACACGCCTGTACGCACAGGATACCCTCTGCCCCACGGCCAGCTCCCGGCCAGGAGAGATCACGGTCCCGGTGGCACGTACCTCCACGGCGACGCTGAAGTCCACCATGGAGACGCTGGTGTTGCGGTGCCAGCACACGTGCACCATGGTGTTGCCGCGGTGCGGGGCCTGGCGCTCCAGCGAGGTGCGTGAGGCGCTCAGGTCGTCCTCCGACTCCTGGTCCGCCACCGTGGCCTCATCTGGGGATTCTGCATGATGTGGCAAAAGGTGGTACTTTGGGTCTTTGCCTGCCGGGAAAAGGACCCCTTCCCAGACCCTCCCACGTGCCAAATGGGCCAGGATGGCAGGGGGCACCCACTTGGGCAGCCCCGTGCACCCCCCAAGCGGGAAGTCACACTAGCAGCCATCTCCTTGTCAGGGTCTGACCTCGGGTGGGGGGCATGTCCCGCCAGCCCCTCTGCCCGGGAGCCCCAAACACACCTGGGCACTGGGACCTGCGGTGCTCTCCCAGCACGGACGGCCTTCGTTCCTCTCCCTACTGCTGGCACACTACGTGACAAGTGGCGACGCTGGTCCCTGCTCTCTCACACTCTTCTAAGGGGTGTTTTACTTTTATGGAGTGCAAGTTCCTTGATTTTTAGTTTTATTAACACAAATGTCTATCCCCAATGGCCAAACTCTGGAAAGAGCCCAGATGTCTACTGATTGATGAACGGATAAAGAAGATGTGGACTGTTACTCAGCCATCAAAAAGAATGGAATCTTTCCATGTGCAATGACGCGGATGAACCCAGGGGGTATTATGCTCAAGTGAAAGAAGTCAGAGAAAGACAAATACCATATGACCTCACTCATATGTGGAATTCAAGAAACAAAAGAGATGAACATAGGGGAAGGGAGAAAAAAGAGGGAGACAAAACATATGAGAACTGGGATGGGGGAGGTGGCAGGCGTGGGCTCGATAAGGGATGGGCACTCAGGAGGGCGCTGGAGATTAGCACTGGGTGTCGTATCTAAGTGATGAAACACTGAATTCTACTCCTGAAACCAATATTGTACTATATGTTAACTAGAATTTAAATAAAAATTTGCAAGAAAAAAGCACATATGAGGATAAAAGGACACATCAAATTGATAACAGAATCTATATTAAAGTGCTTGGATTATAGGGACTTCTTTTTTCTATTTTGTAAACTTCCACGGACATGATTTTGTATATATGTAATAAAGATTCAGAAATAAAAAAAATAAACACAAATGTCAACCACAGATATGGGGTGTCCCCGGTAGGGTGACTTTTACATGCCACGGGCTGTCCTCCCTCCGTAAGCCAGAGCTGTCCCGCCCCGCCACGGCTGACTCCTGGAGGTGACGCGCCTGTGCCGCACCAGGAAGGATCCTTCCCACCCAACACTTACTGTTGTCAGGGGGGCTGCTGGCAAGGAACTCGGGAGTGGGGCCGCTACTTTTCTCTGCCAAATCAATGGCCATTTGTATATCCTCAACCCACTTTTCCATCTCGGACCTAGAGCTGAAGACACGGACGGCAGGTTTTCAGATCACAGCAGGGAAAAGGGTGAACAGGTGAGAGGTCGGGCGTCCGCGTTACCTGGCCGCCACGATGATGGACTGCCGCTGGCCCCGGAGGGTCAGGCAGTGGGGCACGCCCCACTCATCCTCGCTTTCCTCGATCTGTGGGACGAGTGTGCATAACGTTACTGCCAAGGAGCAAGTGAGACACAACAGTGCGTTTTCAAACATTCACTACACTGGCCACGGCTCAGAAGAGCCACGTAGAAAAATCACAATCAGAAAGCTGAAAGAAGGTCAAAATGCGCTGGATTTTTTTTTTTTCTTTTTGGCAGAGCCTGTAAACTTTCCTCTATCCAGTGACTGAGGAGACAGTGAGTCTAAGCCAGGGAAGAAGATCCCATGCAGACTGGCATCCTGCCTGCAGTCACAGAGACCTGCCCACTGGGGAGGCAAGTCTTTGGGGGCCGACAGGTGGCTCCTCGCTCTGGGGATGGGTCCTACCTCTCCCTGTGGAAGGTGACAACTGTCTTTCAGGGGTCCTGGGGGCCAGGCATGGAGCAGTGAGAGGCAAACTCCTACCTCATGCCACATCAGCTTGCTTCCTCACTTGATTTTAGAAGGAAGTTACCCGTACATCTCCTGCACGGGAAGAGCAGTGTCCCGAGCCCCTCTCGGGGTGCCCGGGCAGGGCCGAAGGTGCCTGGTAACGACCTTTCTTCTCTTTCCTCAATGTCACAGACTCCTGCTCCCTTTAGCCTGGTGTGCCAACTGCTGGCTGCCCACAGGGAGGGCCCCCCGACCTGGTGCCCACGGCGCGTACTCACGGTCATGCCGTAGAGCGGGAGCTGCCCGTGGACTTTAAACTGATTCGAGGCCGTCAGCCCCCTGCTCGTGTACAGCAAGACGTCGTTGAACTAGAGGAGCAAGGACAAGCGTGGGTGAGATGGACAGGCGCCAGGGACACGACGGGTGCAGAAAGTGTGTATTTAGAATCCCGCACGGCTGCTCATCCATCGATCGCAGCATCTCCAGGCTGAGCCACTCGGGCCGCTCCTCCTGCCCTCCGGGTGCCCTGTGTGACCCCACCGGTCACACCTCACAGGACAGACCGACAGCTCCCGGCACTCACCAGGAAAAACATGCGCTGCTGGAGCCCCTTGCCGGAGAGCTTGCTGAGGCTGCCCAGGCGGATGAACTCCTGCGGAGGAAGGAGACCGGAGGTTGGTGGGGGGTGCAGGCCTGGGGCACCCTGGAGATGCCGGCGGCCTTGTGCCGGGCTCCCTCTCGGGGTGAGAACCACAGCCTTCCTGGTTAGCGTCCCCTGAACACTGTGCTCAGCCGCCTCTCAGCTCCTGTCCCTCCCAGGAAGCCGGCGGGGACTCTGAGGACTCTGGTCACCTGTGCTCGGGCCTGGACAGCGTGCCTGGGGGTCCAAGGCCCTGCCGGTTTCCGCTGCCAGGGAGTGGCAGGACCATGGCCACAGACAGGGTGGCTGCAGGGCCCTGGGATGGGACAAGCCTGTAGTGGGGTACTGGGGATCCAGGGACGCTCCCTGATGCACAGCTCCGGTTCCAGAAACAAGTAACTGCTCTAGGACAAAGCAAGAAGCCAACATGTCTAATTCCTCCTCCCAGATAAGCAAACTACCGAGGGCACGGGGCATTCAGGGAATTAACAAAAAACAAAACAAAAACAACTGGGATGCCTGGGCGGCTCAGTGTTGAGCATCTGCCTTAAGCTCAGGGCGTGATCCCGGGGTCCTGGGATAGACGGGCTCCCCGTAGGGAGCCTGCTTCTCCCTCTGCCCACGTCTCTGCCGCTCTGTGTCTCTCATGAATAAATACAATCTTTAAAATAAACAAAATTAAAAAACCCCCACAAAACTATCATTTTTAAAAATTGTGGTAAAATACACATAAAAATGACCATTTGTAGGGATCCCTGGGTGGCTCAGCAGTTTAGCGCCGCCTTTGGCCCAGGGCATGATCCTGGGGACCCAGGACCAAGTCCCATGTCAGGCTCCCTGCATGGAGCCTACTTCTCCCTCTGCCTGTGTCTCTGCCTCTCTCTTTGTGTCTCTCATGAACAAATAAAATCTTTTTCTAAAAAAAAAAAAAAAAAAAAAAAAGACCATTTGTGACCTTTAGTGTATTCAGAGAGTGTATGCATTTCGAACTAGCTAGGTCTGGAGATTTTCATCACCGGAAAGGAAACCCCGTGCCCATTCAACGGTCACTCCCCACACTCCCCTTTCCCTAAGCACCTGGCCCCCACCAATCTGTTTTCTCTATGGATTCGCCCATTCCGGATATTTCCAATAAATCGAATCTTGTCGAATGTGACCTTTTGTGTCTGGCTTCAGGTTTCATCCACAGCGTGGTATGTATTGGAACTCTCTTCCTTCCCGGGGCTGTTTCACTGTATGGATACAGCACAGTGTGAAAACCCACTCATCTGAGGGTGGACACTTGGGCTTTTCCCCTACTGGCTACTGTGGACAGTGTTCCTATGGACATTCACATTCAAGTTTTTGTTTGAACACTTGTTTTCTGTTCTTCTGGGTATATACAGAGGAGGGCAATTGCTGGGTCCTATGGAAGTTCTATGGTTGACTTATAAAGGAACCACCAAACTTCTCCATCATGCTGCTTCTGAAACAAGGCTGCAAGTTCATTAACATTTTTCACATTCCTCCCGTAGAGGTGGGGTCTCTCTCTCTCTCTGCTTCCTGTGGATGGGGGTGCACGGTGACTGATTTGACCAGTGGAGTGTGGAACTGACACTACAGGACTTCCAAGACTAGGTCACAAAACCACATGTAGCCTCCACTTTGTCCCTGGGAACATGTGCTCTTGGAACCCTGAGTGGCACACAGCAGCAAGACCACCCCGGACCCAGGGCCAGCCTCCAGATGTCCCGGCCAGATATCAGTCTTGGACCCTCCAGGCCACCCATCTGGGACTCCTGTCAATGCCACAGGGAGCAGAAGAATCACCCAGCTGAACCCTGCCCCATTCCTGAATTGCACAACATGACCTATACTGACAAGCTGTTGTCAGCTACCAAGTGTCGTAGTTTGCTATGTTATCAACAGACTTCTAGAAGAGCCGCCACAAGGTTTTTCTGTGCTTGTGGCAGCTACTGAGCCAAGGACTCAGCAATTCACTTGATTTTATAGACTTTTGCACAGCCTGACTCAACTCTTTGTCTTCTTATGATATGTGGAGCAAAGACTGTTGTCTGCTGGCAATCTCACGGACATGTTTTGGGAACCAACAAAGGAACATACAGTGAATCCTATGCAGGACCTCAGGATGGATGCTATCAGACCTCAACTATGCAATCCGAGGAGATGATGTCCCAGAAGACATCACTGCCAGACAGCCGAGGATGGGACCGGGACTCTACCCTGCTGCGCTCACCTGGCACAGCTAGAACACATGCGTTTTCTAACAAATCTGAGGGAGCTCAGAACTGCTCTCTGTGGGGGAGATGAGGTGCCCTGAGCCACACACTGCAAGAACACAAGGGAGCACTGCCTGTGTTCTGGGGGGGCTTCCGAGGCAGGGAACGGAAGGGCTGCGGACGCAACCATCAATGTGTGAGGCTGGAGATGAACACATCTCGTGCCTAGATTTTGCTTTTAAAACCACAGAAGAGGGGCAGGGAAGGCCCCTAATATCCTAAGAGCAAGCTGCTTCCTTCTGGGGGGGAATCTAGCCCACACCTCTTGAGTTTTAACCTAAAGAACCTCACCCACCTCCAGTCCTGCTTCCTTTCTGAATGTGCTCCTATAACAGGAAGGCCAGCCCAGGAAAAGCTCGCCCTCAGTCACACAGTCCTCAGGATCAACAGGGTGAGGGGGGCTGATGCAGGCCAAAGTGTGCAGTGGCCTCTATGCCTCAGGGAGAAATCCTGGCCTCCAGGATGTGATACTATCTCAGACTGACCCGGGCAGGGAAGGTGAGCAGGATCAGGCCATGCCAGGAATTAACACTGCATGTAGCTGAGTGGGCAGCTCCAAAATTATCTGCTTACCTTTCAATCTCAATTTTTAAAATTTCTATATTTCGTCCTACCCATTAGGTTATTTGATAATTTAATTAATGATCATCAATTAGCTTTGGCATATGGAATACCCCATCATAGGACCCGTTCCTCTTAGGGCCGTGATTCCCTTCTTCCCATTTTATTCAGGGTGGGCTTGAGGCTGGTTGATGAACAAAAGAAGATGGATATAAAGTAGTTAGTAACCAGCACCCCAATTCCTACTTCACTTTTGTAAGTAATAATGACCTCTTTTTATTTAGCACATGGTTTGTGCCTGACATCTGCTGGATGCTTATATTAGCTCCATACGTGAGTCCTGTAAGGTCAGTATTTTCATCCTCATTTTTCAGATAAAGAAACGAAGGAGCAACATGATCTAGACATTTGCCCAAGATCAGTGAGTGGCATAACCCATATTTAGCTAACTGCCTTCCACAATGTTGTGCTATGAGTCACTGACATTATAGTAAGTCGAGACTTAATCCCTTTCAAAGAACTATAGGTGGGGGAAGGAGAAAAAATGTCACATTTGTTGTGTTATTTTTATACATTAAATCTCGTTTGATCCTTATGGCCTACAAGGGAGAACATACGATGCCCATGTTACAGAAAGAACTTTCTGGTTGGTCAAACACCCAGCTCTGGTGCAGCCAGAACCTGAACCTAGGGCCTCCTGCTCCAATCTGCTCCTCTTTTTGTAGCATCATGGGAACCTTTCCTCAAAATAAGAAATTCTTTACAGATGGTCTGTTTGCCACGTAGCGTAAAAGGCTACACATTTTAGGATATCCAAAGTTAGGAGAAAATCACATTGACGCTGCCGGCCTTTACCAAGGTCTCCATGTGGAAGGGTAAACGTGGTTATTGTGTGCTGAGGCTTGTCAGAACCTTCTCACCAGCGAAGCTGAAGCAAGCCCCAGCTCTTCATTTCCACCCAGCATTTACCACATACACCTCTTCTGACAATCTTTTGCAATTAGTTTTTCTGTCAGTCTTGTCATCAGGCTCCCTGTCAGAAAGACCCAAATCTAGGAGAGGTTCCTTTGTCTTCCCTATGTTACAGGCTTTTAAAAGTTTCCAGGGCAGCTGCCTGGTGGATAAGACAGAAAGCCCCTAGTATACCAGTCACAGCACCTGTCTGAAGATTAGGGAGATGTAAGGGTAGATAGCTCAGATCATGATCTCGAGGTCATGAGGTCGAGCCCCGTGTTGGGCTGTTTGCTCAGTGAGGAGTCTCCTTGAGATCCTCTTTCTCTCCCTCTGCCCCTCTCCCTGTTCACGAGTGTGTGTATATGTTCTCTCTTGCTTGCTCTCTCTCAAAAAACAAAAACAAATAACAAAAAAAACCCAGTAACGCAGATATGCAGAAGACCAAAGATGCTAAAATTTGAGCCTGGCTGACATATACTTTGAAATGGGGGGTGGGGGTGGGGCTCTAGGGGCAAAAATCTCATAGAGAAAGTTGATGTATTGTATCGCCTAATATTTTTGATCTCTGGACAATGATTGCTTCCAAGGAAAAGAGCTGAAAGCAGCAGGCCACCGTGTGTTTTCACATTCCCCCCTGCCCTGGAAGACGCGTGTGTGTGCGCAGCGAGGCCCTGCTTCACCGTGAGTGACATACATTTCTGAAGCACAGGGTAGGTGAAGGTTAACAGCTTAAGTGAATGTGCATCTCTCCTGGAACCACGTTTTGGCTAAGACGTTCTTTTAATTCTAAGTTAATATCATATTATATATAGAAAATTGCATCCTTCAAAATTTTTTTTCATATTTACATGGGAATTTATGTACTTTTGGGCACTCATCTTGGGCCTTTATATCATCATTTTACCAAACTGTTTAAAAAAAAATTGGCTTCCTTTCCTTGGCTTCCATTTTCATTTACCCAACTTAAAAAAAGTAAAATTTTTTACTTAAAAAATAAAATAAGCTATCTCAAATGCTCCCAGAACACGGGAGGGAAACAGCAAATTAGCAAATCAACTGGTAAGGAGAAAAAGTAGAATAGAAGGTCAAAGGCTTGCTTTATCTCCTAACAAAATTTTTGACTCATGCTGTCATGTTCAAATCTTCCCAGTTGCCTCGCAGCTGGAAGGAAGCCACATCCCTTAGGAAGAAGGGGTCTTAAACGGGAGAGTCCATATTCAAAAGGTTCAAATTTAAGTCACTTAAACATCGCCTTTCTGGTTTGGCCTCCAGCAGCTGCTTACCCTTCCTGGAATCACAAGATTGTCGATGCCAATCAAGTCTTTCTTGAGTTCATGCAGCTTCTGGAAATTCTCCATCTTGATCATCGTACCGTGAAGCTGTGCCACCATCTCAGTAATCTCTGCCAGAGCAGCTAACGAGAAGAACAGATGCAGAAACTTGCAGCATGAATGGCAGACAAGGGTCTTTCCCCCCCTCCAGGGTCATATCCTCCAGTAGCTAAATTGAGTTAGGAGCCATCCTCCTAGGGAAAACACTGCTATTCCTAAATAAAAATTTCTCACAAAAATTTGCAGTATATGGGGATCCCTGGGTGGCTCAGCGGTTTAGCGCTTGCCTTTGGCCCAGGGCGCGATCCTGGAGACCCGGGATCGAATCCCACATCGGGCTCCCAGCATGGAGCCTGCTTCTCCCTCCCTCCTGTGTCTCTGTCTCTGCCTCTCTCTCTCTCTGTGTGTCTATCATAAATAAACAAACAAACAAACAAACAAACAAACAAACTTTTAAAAAAATTTGCAGTATGTACTTCTTTGCTTTCCTTGACTTTCCCAAAACCATTTGGAAAATGTAAATGGCCGCTTCCGTAGCTACGTGGTGGACAGCTGTCCTTCAGCTAGAATCCACTTGTAGGGAAATAAGCAGCAGGGGACCTGGAATTTTGTCCCTGGAGCAGAGGTTCCTACCCACTTCCTGTTACCTGGAAAGAACAGAGCATAGGGAGGCCACAGAAAAATCTGGGGCAAAGGAGGGATCCTTCTGTGGGAGGGTCTCGTCGATCGTGTGATACTTTGGGGCACCTGACATTCCAGCCCAGCCCAGTTCTTCCTTCTGCAGAAATCATACTGTTTACCAAGATGACTACAAAGAATAACTGCAAAAGGCAACTTTATTCTGCAGGATGGGCACATCTCCCCTACACTGTACAAATCTGATATGGAAAAAGACCTGATGCCCAATTAGTACAAGTTTAGGTAACATGTAAATCCACAGCAGCTGAGCATCTAGGTATTTTCATCAGGAAATATTTGTCAACTGGGATGCCTGGGTGGCACAGCTGATTAAGTGTCTGACTTGTGGTTTTGGCTCAGGTCGTGATCCCAGGATCCTGGGGTTGAGCCCCATAATGGGCTCCCTGCTCAGCGGGGAGTCTGCTTCTCCCTCTCCCTCTGCCCACTCATGTGTGTTCTCTCTCAAATAATAAAAAAAAAATATATATATATATATATATACACACATATATATATAAGATTTGTCTACATATCCTAGATACCAAAGGAGTGATTTTTCTGCAAAAAGCTCAAGTTCATCCCACTTCCCTCCTTAAAACCCTCCCTGTCTTCTCTTTGTTCTTCCTTATAGTCTTGTAGGTTTATGAGACCCCACGGGATCTGGTCTCTGCTTACTTTGCTAATCTCCTTTCTACTGCTCTATGTGTTCTACACAGAACTAATACTTTCTGGAATGTTCCATAGTCTTTGTCCCCTTTGGACCTCTGTATGTGCTGTTCCTATCTCTATACTCCATACCCTCCCCTCATCCAGGAAAACTCCTATATTTTATGTTAGATCTAAACTAAAAACAACTTTTCCCTCAGAAAGCTCCCTCCAAGCCCAGAAGGCTGGGTCAGGTCACAGGTCAATCACTGCCCAGGTGTCCTGCCCTCTGTATCTACTAGTGGGTCCTATGAGTGGGGGCTATATCCGTGTCATTCTGTCTCATACGCTTGGTACATAAGCAGGTCCTCAATGCATACCTATTGCACGAGTGACTGGCCGGGGCCCAGATCATGAAAAGTTTCGACTATAATCTGAGGGAATCAGGTGTCATCCAGGTTTTAAGCAAATAAGTAAGAGGTGCATTTAGAAAAAGAGGACACAGATGGGAGGTGTTTATAGTACTTTAGGAGAGGGGCACCTGGGTGGCTCAGTGGTTGAGCATTTGCCTTCAGCTCAGGGCATGATCCTGGAGTCCTGGGATCAAGTCCCGCATCAGGATCCCCACACTGAGCCTGCTTCTTGCTCTGCCTATGTCTCTGCCATTCTCTCTCATGAATAAATAAATAAAATCTTTTTTTTTTTTTAAAAGATACTTACTGTTGTTGTAGTTGTTGGTTGTTAAATGAGTAAATGTGTTAATATTAGTAAGATACCTGGCACAGTACCTGATCTGTTGCTGAGTGAACAGCAGTGGGTAATATCATCATGAAAATAGGACAGGATGGTCAAGAACATGGGTTCTTGCTCCAAGCCTATATATGGGTTTAGGCTCCAAGTTATTTGCCTTCCAGCTGTGTGACTCTGGGAATACTTCTCAACCTCTTTGGTCTCAGCAGCCCCTATATGCAAAATGAGCTCTCCCTTGCCTTATAGGCCAGTCATGAATATTAGGAATCAACAGAGGTCAAGTGCTTCTTAAGGTGACGGGCACATTACAAACGCCCAGCAGCAATTAGCAGCAGTACTTACTCGAGGCCATTTTCCGTAGCCAGTCCAAGAAGGGAGTGATGAGTTTCAACTGTGTAGGTAGAGGAATGCTTCCTGGAGGGGGCTGATTCTTTTTTCTTTTTCTTTTTTTAAGTTTTTATTTATTTATTCATGAGAGAGAGAGACAGAGACAGAGACACGGGCAGAGAGAGAAGCAGCTCCATGCAGGGAGCCCAACGTGGGACTCGATCCCGGGTCTCCAGGATCACGCCCTGGGCTGAAGGCAGTGCCAAACCGCTGAGCCACCCGTGCTGCCCGGAGGGGGCTGATTCTAAGGCTGATTCCACCCAAGATCGAAGGAGAGGAGAGGTCTAATGACCCTCATCACTTCCGTTATGGAAAGACCAAGAGTTAACAGAAGACATGTGACCAGATGCTAAAAAGAACGGAGCCTGCCCCATGTGCCGCCGAGCACCTGGGACCCAGGTCTCAGCCCACCCGCCCCGCCAGGCCCCGGCCCCCGGCTCACCCCGGCAGTCCCTGAAGTCCGGGTGGCTGGGCGGGTGGTGCTTGCACAGCCGCTCTAGGACCTGCTTGTAGTGCATGAGCCGGTGCAGCGGGCGCAGCAGGAAGGTGTTGAGCGGCAGGTAGCACACCTTCTGCAGCTCGAAGTCTCTGCACAAGTTCTCCAGCCGCCGTGAGCTCCTGATGCCCGTCTCCAGCGCCTCCAGAGCCTCGCTGTGCTTCCACAGGTGGGCCGCCAGTTGCTGGGCGGGGAGAGGGGGCGAAAGACAAGCGTACCTGCGTTCTACCCAGTCTGACTCTCCGAAACGAAGATCGCCTTGGCTTTATGGCTTCATTTCATTCTATTTCCTAGTTTCCCATTTCACTCTTTATTTCAGAATTTTAATTAGGTTCTTGGGATGAAAGCAAAAAGCTCTATTAAAGCATTAAGCAGCTGAAAATACTTAGGGTTTTGGAGCAGGATGTGTATGTATAATATTAGAGGTGAGACTGGCAAACTGAGGGGGTACAGATAAGCAGGAGCTCCTTCAGCGGGCCTGTGGTCATCTTCTAACTGTCGCCAGATGACAAATAAGTAGACCCGTTCAGTAAATGTCATACAGTTACCACTGTGCATCTGTTTAACTCACCCCTTTTGCTTATCAGTAAATATCCGCCTTGAGCTACTGACTCTGCTCCAACCCAGAGCGCTGGGTGAGAATTACGCACGGACCCTCCTCTACTGGGGTCTGACAAAGATGCTTCACTTGACCAACCTTTCTTCAGGTTCCTGAACCTTTTCCTTGATCTGTGAACTTCCTTATTGAAAGACAGTTTTAGTAAAAGCCCTGCTAAGTCAACCTAACCAGAACTGGATGTCTGGTCACCCTTGACATTGGGTTCCTCATCTCTCATCATCCCCAGATGATGTCAGATCACCCTGTCTTCAGCAAAGAAGGCTGTCAGGCTGGTTTGGCCAGAGCTTGACTTACCCCTGATGTTTCCTGGTCATATGTTTTCACCCTCTGACCCTGCCCCCTTGGCTAGAAATCCCCGCTGTCTGCGCTGTATTCAGAGTTGAGACCAGTCTCTCCCCCACTGAAAACCCCACCGCAGTGGACCTGCGGACCTACCTCAGTCACAATGGCCCTGAATAAAGTCTGCTTTACCCAAGCCATTGAATATTCCTTTCCTGTCACAGCTCATGGTGGAGACTGGTGAGGATAAAGCGCTTACAAGCAAAGCATTAAAGGAAGAATTCATTCTTGGTGGCAGGTGGGGAAGAATGGCAAGTGAAGGACATTTCCAGACAGATAAAGGTGATAAGATGGGCACAAGGACATCTAGGATGAGAGAACAGCAGTTGTCCTCAAGAGTTACTTCCCAGGGGTGGGCTAGCTATTACCCCCACATCTGCATTTCCATGCTCTGCAAAGGCTTCATAAAGAGCCAGTAAGTCCAGGTGGAAATCCCACACTGGGGTCACCCTGTGGTTCTCTAACCTCAGGATGGGTGCCAGTTATTCGGGACAGAAAAACCAAGAGAACATTCCAGGTTCCCTCATTTTTTTAATCCTTTACCAAGTCCTTACAATTCTACCTCCTAAAAATATCAAATCTTTTCCTTTCTCTGCATAGTCACTGCCCTGGTTCTGGCCTTGTGCTGTCTACAACTGTGGTGGTGTCTCTATTGGAGCCTCTGCCTCCACGCTTTACCCCTCCACATCTAAGCCACTGACACGAATCAGCGATGGAGCACAGCTCGTGGCCTCATGGGTGGAACACAACAAGAGCTCACCCCATCTTGGGACAACCTCCAGAGTCTTCGTCAGGGCACACAGGGCCCTTAGGATATAATCCCCCTACCCCTTCATCATGCTTCTTGCCACTCATCTCAGGGCCACCCACTGAACAACCTGCACTTGAACGGGTCAGGCTCTTGCACTCAGAGCCTCTGCACACAACACTCCCCTGTTTGCTATCACATTGCAGTCCCTTATTTGATTTTAAGAGGGCACATCTGTCATATTCCTAGATCTTCAGGGCCTGATACACACAGCAGATACTCAGTAAATGTCTGTTCCCTGCATGCATTAATGAGTAAATGAGGGGCACCTGGCTGACTCAGTAGACAGAGCAGGCGACTCTTGGTCTCAGGATTGTGAGTAGGAGCTCCATGTTGGGAGCAGAATGTATGAACCCATGCATGCACCCAGCCAAGGCAGGAATCTTGCAAGAACCTGAGTGCCTGGAGAGGCCAGTTCATGGCCACTGGAGCACAAAGTGGAATGTGAAAGATTGCAGGAAGGACCCAGAAAGATCCAAGGCTAGAACATGAAAGTCTCCATCAGCTTTTGGGTTTGGATTGCAATGTCCCATCCAGGGAGACACAGGAGGGTTTTGAGCCTAGGCAGCCTAGCTGTAATATAAATGGTGACTGGGAGCTAAGCTTGTGGGGAGGTGGGGAGGCAGCAGAAAGCTGGTCGAGTCATCCAGGAGAGAGCAAACTGAGAACCAGAAGGAGGAATGTGATAGGAGGTTAAGGAGAGGGAGGCATGAGTTGTACACATGAGGAGACAGCCTGTGTGAAGGCGGATCTCTTTTGTGTGATTCTGAAGTGCCTTTGTGCACCTGGGCAGGCAGGTGTTTCCAGGTGAAAGTTCAAAGTGTGAGCTGGTGATCACAATTTGGGTATGCGACTTTCTGATGGGGGTGGCAGCCCCTGGCCTAGCTGCCTCATGGGTCATGGTGACAAGTGGAGGCTCTGGGAACCAACAGTTCTGCTGTAGCTGCTGACACCACCCCTGCTGAGCCCCTGCAAATGCAGGCCAAAGCACAGGGGTTTGGGGGGTGAGGGGCAGGAAGGACACTGCAAGCTACAGATCACTCTAAGCATTTTGGACAAAAGTGCTAATCCAGGCTCCTGTATCTCTAGAACCTTTAGCGGCCCTCCCTTCATACTTCACAAAAATTCTTTAAACCCAACTGTAACCACGACAAGAAAAAGCAACCCAAACAAATTCTAAAAAAGGCTACCAGTGGCTGTCTGAGCCTCCCCACCTATTTTTATTTTGCTTGCACAGAGCTCCATGCTATAAATGCTCATGGCATCCGCACACTAACTCACATGCCAGCACAGCCAATGAAGCCGACTCAACACGAAAATGCCAACTCACCAGACATGGGAGAAAGAACTGCTAGGAGCATAAACCAGGTATGTTTTAGGAGGTCTCAGGTGCGAGGTGGACA
Source organism: Canis aureus (assembly GCF_053574225.1). NCBI lineage: Eukaryota > Metazoa > Chordata > Mammalia > Carnivora > Canidae > Canis > Canis aureus. Next base: position 12,867,704 of record NC_135627.1, read on the forward strand.
CAGAGGAGCCTGGATGCCCACGGCATGTCAGCTCTCTGTGGGTGAGCAACAAAGGACAGCTGGCAAACAGAACACCTCTGGGGACTGTCCCCAAGGGGGCAGGGAACAGGCTGGCAGGTCTCCAACTGCTGGCCCTGGAGGCCATGGTGGAGGCCATGGTGGAGTTTAAGCCTCCTTAAAGGGAGTGAGTGCAGGTGGCAGCCCCCCTGGGCAGGGTCGTACAGTGGACCCTTGAACAACGCCGGGGTTAGGGGCACTAACTCCCCCACGCAGTTAAAAATCGACATTTAACTTTGCCTTCAAACCTAACATTTAATAATAGGCTGCAGTTGACTAGAAGCCTTCTGGTTAACAGCGAGAGCTGATTAGTGCACAGTGTTATATTTATCATCACAAGGAAGAGAATGTACATTTACAGTACCCTGCTGTATTTACAGAAAAAACTGCGTAGAAGTGTCCCCGTGCCACTCAAACCCGTGTTGTTCGAGGGTCAGCTGCCATCTCAGATGAAGGGAGCCCAGAGAGACAAGGGAAAAAGCCCAACTGGGGCCACAAAACAGGCAGAACTTGGGCAAAAGAGGTTCCTATGAGGGAAAGAACTGGAAAAGTGTAACAGTAAGGAAGACCTGTTATAAAAGAAAGAATTCTCTTAAAGTGAGGAAGTCAGTCTCAAGAGGCTACACTCTGTGGGATTCCAACTCAGTGACATTCTGGACAAGGCAGAACTATGGAGACAGGAAGAGATCAGTGGTGAGGGGAGGGGGAAATAGGTAGAGGACGCAGGGTTTTTAGGGCAGTGAAACTGTCCTGTGTCATCCTGTTGTCCTGTCGTGGCAGGTACGGGACATCCTGCACTTGGCAAAGCCCCACAGGATGCACCACTCCAAGGGTGAAGCCTAATGCAAATTACGGATTTAGGGAAGAACAGTGTGCATCAGTAGTAACAAATATACCACAGCCATGCAAGATGTTAGTACTAGGGGTCACTGTGCATGCACATGTGTAGGTGGGCAGGATATGGGACCTCTGTGTGAGCTTTCTGCTCTGTTTTTCTGTAAACTTGAAATTGCTTTAAAGAATAAAATATATTGGGATGCCTGGATGGCAGTGGTTGAGTGTCTGCCTTTGGCTCAGGGCATGCTCCCAAGGTCCTGGGATCGAGTCCTGCATCGGGCTCCCTGCATGGAGCCTGCTTCTCCCTCTACCTGTGTCTGCCTCTCTCTCTGTCTCTCATGAATAAATAAACAAAATCTTTAAAGATAATAATAATATTAATAAAATAACTATGGAAAGTGCAAAGATGTTTTACTGTTACATCTGAGTTTTATGCATCAGCCTGACTTAGGGCATTAAAAATACCACAGCTGTAGAACATTTTAGAGAATTCCTTGCTTCTATTGCATAGGACTCTGCAATCCCACTAGCCTCCATGGCCTCTCTCTTCTCTTGCCCAGAGAGGAGTGTTGTTTTTTGAACACGGAGAAAAAGTGAGCAATAGCTCAGGGCCTCTTAAATAAGATCTTGATCTTTAAGAGAAATAGGAAATCTCTTGAGTAGCTTTAAAGCCTATCTTTTCTGTGTCCCCCCTTCTAACCCCCCCCCCCACTGTCACATTGTCCTACCTCATGAGATAGATCATTCTAAAGGGGGAAAAATTAAGCACCAGACAACTTAGCAAAGTTCTTGGAATTAATTCAAACTCCAACAGTAACTTTTATTGTACAAATGTCTTAGACGTTGTAGGTGTTCAGCTAAACCTAGATGGACAGCTGGCTGGCGGGCTGGTTGGTTTAGAAATGGTGGCAGTATGAGCAACCAGCCCTCCTTAGGGGCTGCTCTTAGTTCTCAGTTAAGGTTACTAGAGAGGCTTAGGGGATGTAGGCAGATGGCTTTAAAATGCAAATATAGATGTATTTGTATGCAAAGGGTAAACTGTGTGAATTAAAACATCCTCTGTTAAAGGGATTAATAGCTGAAAGTGAAAATGTGAAAATGCAAATTTCAGATGTAAGAGATGGGGCAGATATCAAAAATGAAGTAGAATATTGGTTCAATATGTATTGACTCTTTGGGTATAATTTCATTCTGTTTCGGCGCAGACCCGGCTCCCTCGTTAGAAATCCTCTTGCCTGCTACCGTGACGTCAAGTCATAGGATTGATGGAATTCCTACATGGCTCAGAATCCAGTATGTTTGTCACACTTACAAGAAGCCAAAAACAACTGACGAAAAGTGAAGCGTTCAGTCAACCAATGTTTTTTCTACATATTTTTAAAAATGAGTTCTGAGTGATTTATTCACAGAAAATACCTGTTGTTTCGATTATAACATAGAGCTTTCAAAGAGAAAGTACTAAGAGTGCTTCCCCTCCCCACACCCCAAGTGACTGCATTTTTCTTTTATGTTTCCAAATAAGATGATCTTGAAAGAGGGATTTACCCTGTTATCTGTAGATCATCAAATCAGCTCCTGTGTGCTTATGGACTGCGGTTACAGACCTTCGGCAGCCCCGCCATTATCCCCCCCTCCCCCGGGCATCCCAGAGCAGCTCACCTTCATACCCTGAATGTTCTTCAGCAGGACATCTCCGATTCTTTGGTAATCTCCTCTGATGTGGGCATTTGAGCGGCCTTCCCTGAGAACAGAGGCAAAGGGGTTGGAAACAAAAGCCTAAGCAGTGGACGCGTTACCAGAAACTGTCCCAAGCCCCAGAGAGCACACAACAATGACCTTTATGCCATCCTTTCCAATCCCATTATTCTGTACCTCTCCCTTCTCTGGGTGTCAGAGAATGTTAGTGCTGGAAGGAGACTTGGAAATTACCCCACTCATTCTGCAGACGGAGCAGTCCACTCGTACTTAGACGGAAGAACTATTTTGTCATTTTAATTTGGTCTCATCTTTTTTCCTCCGCCTCCACACTTGGGTGATTTGGGCGTTATTAGAACTCTTAGCCTGAAGCAGACAAAGAGCCGTGTGGAAAGCCCTTGGAAAGAGAAAAATAGGGCTGAGGAGATACAGGAGACCCACGCATGGAGGGGAGATTGGAGGGAGAAGCAGGCAGGATGGGTGTCCCAGGTACACGGAGGGTCCAGCCTCCCCACCACCACCTGCTGGGTGGTAAATGACAAAGATGTGGGCACTTTCAGCATTGTTTTGAGTATACATTTATATTTCTTATGGCTCCGGGCTGTAGCCAATGTTGATAAATCAGGGACTTAAGCAGCAGAGAGGAAAGGAATATTGATAACAGTAGGTACTTAGCACAGTCCGCTGTGCTGAGCGCATTACAAGCACGAACTGATTTACCCCTCGGGGCAGCCTTATGATGCAGGTGCCATCTACACCACCATTAAACAGCTTTAGAAACTGAGGCACAAAAACTGTGTGGCTTGACTAACGTCAGCTATTACGAGATCGTGAGCCTGAACTTGAGTCGAGGGGCTCCAGCCTAACCCCTCCAAGCACAGCGCCAGCATATACCTGTGAATTGATGCACTGATGAGAAAAGAATATTCCAGAGACAAAACACCATTTGCAACAATGAATCTGGCTAGTATCTTCAAACCAACTGTTCAGGAAAAGCTAGAAGCCAACTTAAATGAAAGGGATGTATGAAAAAAGAAAAAAGGTAAAAACCTGGGCATGGGGCCTCACGTCGGAAGTGAGAGGTGCTCCGAATGGAACAAAACCCTGAACCCAAGTCAGGATGTGCCGTGATTCAGCCCCACGGGTGCCTTCGCTCTGTGCCTCCAGCATCCCGAGACTGACCTTCATTCTCAGCTAAAGCAGCGCTGAGCCTGTGGAGCCCTCTCGAACTGTTGACCCCACCTCCAATTCATCACGGTTGTCAGGATGGGCAGAGGAGGGCAGGAGGAATGCATGCACTTAAGGAAGTAAACCAGAAGCTAGAAAAGCCAGGGCAGATAGAAAGAGGGGCTGGCTCGTCGCCCAGCCCCTGGCTTCCTGCAATAGGCAGTCAACAGCGCTTTTCATTCCACTGGTTCTAACTAAGCAGATACTGTGGATGAAATCACGGGAGAAAGAGCACCCAGACCCACTGGGTGGTAGCTAAAGCTTCTCTGGAATAAAGGGAGAGAGAGCATCCATTATGCTCCCAGTCTGAGTTGTCAACGGCTTCTGGATGCTTTCTTTAACCTGCTCCTCCTTCCCTTCCACCCCGACACCGCACTCCTCAATCCTTCTGCTTCCTCTTAGCTGCCAAAACAAACTTTGGCAGATTGCCTTCATTACTACTCACTTCTCTTCCAATTAAGTATGGATTCTATCCCCACCACTCCCAGAAGTGCTTCTGTGAAGGAATCCCATCAACCTCCTTGTTCTGCCCCTGTGCAGCCTCTCGGGGTGCCTGAAGCGTGGGGCGCTCTGCTCTCTAGCCTTGGGACGCCTTTCTCTCCAGGCTCCCAGATTCCCCTCAAGGTGAGTTCTCAGTCCTCATGGCCACCTCCTCCTGCTGCAGCCACTCCTAAGAGGTGTGTGTTCTTTGGGAATGCACGGGTCACCCTGTTCTCTCTCCACTTCCTATTTCTTCCTGTGTAATTCCTCGATTCCCCAGGGTCTTGATTCACGATGTCACATCTGTACCCAAACGATGCTTGTAGCTACCGACCCAGGGATTGTCTTTCTCATACCACTCAGAAGGTTCTCCACCAATGACCCTGCAAGTATCTCAAATTCAAAGAGGTTCCAGAGTTAATTATCTTCTTGCCCCAACCCAATCCTCCTCCTATATTAATCCCCTTGTTGATAAAACTGTTCTGCCCCATGCTCGAACCCCAAGATAGGAACCGCAGGTATATCCTCCTTTGTCTCCCATATCCACACCCACTGGATCAAATTCTCCCCAAAATGGGGTCCATGGAGAATTTTAAGCAACGGACTTAAACCCAGGCCCTGCTTTAGAGACTGTCCTCGGTCCAAGGCTAATCACTGCCTAGTAATCTGCTCCATCGACTGCAGGGTTGAGGCATCTCTGGATTTCTAGCATATGGTTATTAATCCAGTCTCTACTGAGAAGTTGGTCATTTGGCCACCCTGTTGATCCTGATGTGTGCCTGATTTTAGCGCATTTACTGATTGTTCTTCTCCTCGTATACTTGGAGCAGAAAGGAGCTCCACCTGAAAAGGAGGCTTTTTGCTTAATAGAACTACTCACCCCCTGCGCCTTTGCCATCACATGACGCTCCTGTAGGAGCTAGAAAGCTCTTCTGCCCTTACCCCACTGCCTCCCAACACCTGAACAAAAAGGAAGACCCAGATACTGAGCTAGAATGTCCTGATTTTGACTAAATGCCATACGTTCATAAAAGGAGGCAAGACACAATTGCAATTTGATTCGTGGGTATGTAGATATTACTTGGAACTTATGTAAGTGATCCCAAACCTCTCAAATGGGCATGCCCTTTGACCACGCAGCTAAGCAAGGTCTTTACTTAGTTTGAAGGACATAATTTTGATATTTTAACAGAGTCCTGTGGATTGGGTGGGCAAGGGAAGAAATGGGGTGGGGGCGTCCTCTGGCTTAATATTAATAACAAGCAATTTCCTCCTTCTCACAGATAACACCCTAGCCCAGGGGAAAATGAAGTGCTGGAAACGGACACTAGGGGAGGGGCGGAGCACCATGTGGAAGCCAAACTTCATTGACTTCACTTCCTTTCTTCTTCTGCCAACTGTTTCTTAAAAGAAAATGTACTCATGTTGAAGCCCCAAAGTCAAGGGGACGTTTTCCTGCACTGGCTTGCTAGCAGAGCCCTGCTTCTCTGTCTTTGGCATCTTGCATTTTAGAAACAGCTCTAGGTTCCTACCATCAGTGCCCTGTGCCGTGGGGGTGGGGAGACCGTGATGTGGATAAATTCAAACAGGGCCAGTTCTAGGTGGTGTGGGGAAAGCAGGCTGGGGCCCAGGAAGTCAATGCAACCAGGTCAGGCAGCTCTGCCCGCCTTCTGTACCCTCCCCTCTGCAGCGCACATGGCCAGTCCCAGCCCCACACGGTTCCAGAATGGGGAGTCAGTCCATGGGAAGAGGACAAAACCCGAAACTCCTGCTGCTGCCTATAGAAACATTGTTCTGTTTTTCCTTCCTGTACATGTTAATACCCCCAAATCTGCAAGTTCAAAGTCTCTGCTTTATTATGAAGAACTAAAAGGTCATTTTATTATTAAGAACATGAAAAAAGTAATTATAACTCTTCCAGAACATCCTCCGGATGTTAACCTCACAAGAAAAGGGTCCTTGTTTAGAAGACAGGGCCACATATTTGTTGTCTGTGTAATTACCGCGCAGCAACAAAGCTGAAAATTCTTTTGACAATTCCACTCTTGAAACCCATGGACTCAGAAGCCTCCTGGATGCAAAATTCTGACCCATGCACCATGATTAACGTACTCTCTAGAGCAACTACGTGTTAGCTCAGCATAGGGGCCGAACACACGCACACACACCATGAATCTCCAAGTCTTCCCGACCCTCTGTAAACACTTCATTCACCATTATGTGAGCTGGTCACTAATTTGGCAGCCGGCAGCCCAAGAAGAGGAAGAAAAGGTTATTAGGACCAGTTCCCTGGGGGAGCGCCACTGACCAACAGCAAGGCTGTCTACAAGGGGCAGAGGAGCCCCGGCACCGGAGGGCTTTGACTCTAGCCACCAGGGAATCCACAACACTGGCTGTAGGAGCAGGTGGGCAAGGCCAACGGGAGAAATCACCACTCTGCTTCCCCCTTCACAGCCCCAGCGTCAACCTAAAATCTACGTGGAGCCCTAAAACAGCATACAGCATGTCCACGACCTCACTGGTGATACAGTCCCCCACTTGAGTATTTTCTGAGAAAAGGACATCAGGCCTGGCTTTAGTCAAGTGTCAGAGGAGATTCCTTACCATGAATGAAGGTAGTGACCGATCCACTGGGCTTTTCAAGTAGCCCACTATTAATCCAAGCATGTTCCCTAAGCACTCAGCCCTCCCCTTCTCCTTGCAACACGGGAAGCATCGTCTCAGAAGGACAAAGCTCACTGTAGCTTGGAGCTGGAGTGTGGCCCAGCCACTGGGCTCTGTGTCTGGGTGCTCCCTGACCCCGGGAGATGGACCCAACTTTGTGAGCCTCATTTTTAGGCTGCATTTGCAAATCAAACATCATATCCTTGCTCTTACTAGTCTCTGTGTTTCCATGATTTTAAAAAGGAAAGAGTCTATATTCACATGTATCTGTGCATCTATGTATAAGTAGAAAGATAATGTGTAAATAAGTAAATGAATAAAGATATTCTATTACTGTGTGGCTGAAGGGGGGTTGCTGGGTTAAAAAAAAACAATTTATCCAGAATAGATTATATTTATTCTATAGCGAATACTTAGATGTTTATATATATTTATAGTACATATTTGTATATTATACATAATACGTAGAACATCTAAAAAACATTAGCCATATGTAATCTATGTAGATTTCAATATTTGTTGGTGGATTTCATTGTCCTTTGAGATTCCCTGGAGAGGAAAATCCAATTAATTCGAATTTTAATTCACATCCCCTGTTGTGAGAAAGACATCTGTGTAAGAGGCGTCCTTACTGGGCTTAGGGCTTTCGGGTTTCCCTTTGGTGGCTACAGGTAAGGGATTTACCCTTTGGACCAGCATTGTCCGAAGGCAGACACGCTCTGGCAGTGTCATGCTCATCAGTCACAATACTGGGATGCTTAAAGCTCTGGCTTTTCTTCTGAGGTTTAGCACCAGGTCCCATTTATTAAGAGAAGCAAAAGTTACAACCCCACTCACAGGCAGGCTTTATAACACCCAGAGGAGACCTGACACGGTTACCTGGGTTCAGTCCTATTACTGAACCACATGTGAAAATGCAACAGGACAGAAAAGCTGTTTTAAACTCATCAGTGACCTGGAGAGGGCTCTCTCTCAGTGTCTTCCAGCAGAAACTCACCTGTGGTTCAGACAATTGGAAAAATTGTTTTCACTTTCCTAGGAAAGCAGCCTACTCTCAAAGCACAGTGGGCTATACAGCTAGGAACACGGCAGATAAGCCAGGAAACTAGTTCCCACATATGATGGAGAACATTTCATTTTACTCATGTGTTAAAAGGAAACAGTCACCAACGTCCCTGGAACCCCAGGTGGACAGTGGAGAGCTAGCTGGGACAGAATATAAATGAAATCAGTGTCCTTGTGGTATCTTTCTTGGCTTTGAAACAAACATGTAATTTTTAACTTTGATTACATTTATAAAAATAAGTATACAAGTGATCCTCCTGCATAGTATATGGGTAAACCCCACACATCCTTTTTTTTCATTGTTTATGCTAATTTTTCTTCCACTGTTTCTGCTTCCAAGTGGTTTTCTAGGTAGGCCACATTGTCTTGTCTCCAATGAGTTTTACTGCTGTTTACTTGGAGAGCAATGATTTTTTAAACCCTTTTTCCATGATCTTATTTTTTATTTTTTAGATTTTATTTATTTATTCATGAGAGAGGCAGAAACATAGAGGGAGAAGCAGGCTCCATGCAGGGAGTCCGATGCAGAACTCGATCCCAGGACCCCAGGATCACAACCCGAGCAAAAGGCAGACGCTCAACCACTGAGCCACCCCGATGTCCATGGTCTTATTTTTTAAACCAATGAAAAATCTTTGAATAAATGCTCTTGCATACAAGAAGCAACCCTGATGCCGGTGAAGCAGGGCATGTGGGGCTCACAGAATCTCCCTGAGTTGTGCTTTTTGACAGCTAACCTCAAAGATTCCGAATTCCAGGAATTTAGATGGGAAAGCACATGTCATTCAGTGCTGGGACATTCAGTCATGATGGGAAAGGAAGCCCACATTCTTCTGCCTTCTATTCCAGAGCTCCTTTTGCTCTAAAGCCTCGAGAACCGTGCTCTTCAGTACAGTATCCCCATATGGCTATTTAAGTTTTAAGTATACTTAAAATGAAATTTAAAAATTCATTTCCTCAGTCATACTAGCCCTATATAAATGCTCAATGGCCACATGTAGCTAGCGGCTAGTGTTGAACAACGCAGATATAGCATATTTCCATCACTGCCAGAAGTTCTACTTGACAGCATCCCTCAAGAGAGAACAGGGAGCAGGTTTTCAGCTACCTCTCCTGCCCCCAGATTCACAGGCTCCAGGGAAAACAAGATGTTAACCCGACCATCTTGCAGAGCCTCATTTTCCAGAGGGAGGGGAAGGTGGGCATAATTCTACAGGATTGTTTTGACTGTCAAGTGAGGATATTTAAGGGAAAATGTTTTGAAAGATGTTGCAGAAATGCGAGGTGCTTTCCTGTACAAATGCCGCCAGTCTTAAAGCTATCATTACATTTAGCACCTCTGGAATATGCACAGTGATTTCTGTTCTGAGGAAAGGTCAGATGCCCTTTGAGCTCTTGAACTCTCCCCAGGTGCCCCTTTCAAAACCTATCTATCAGGCTGGTCTGGCTGCCTTCTGGACACAGCAGAGTGAAGGAGGAAACCAGAATGAAGAACGGGGATTGTGCTGGTTTTGTTCACTGAACACTGGGAAGGGTGACATATCGTAGGGATGCAGTAAATATTTGGTGAATAAACGAAAGCTGATCCTGGCCAAGTCTGCTGACAGAGGGATTCGCATGCACACAGCTCAAGGCTCTGAGGTGGAGAGATGGCCCCTGCCCTCAAAGCCCTGGGCGTATCACTGGGAAGGAAAAGGTGTGTCACATCCTTGCCTCATCCATGCATCTGTGTGCCTATGTGTGTGTGTGGGGTGGGGTGGGGTGGGCAGAAATGGCCTGAGAAGCATGGGCAACACAGGGTAGCAGGCAGTGACTATTTCAGATCACACTCAGGGCTGGGGTTTCCTGGGGACCAGAAGCTGTTTTCATGTTACAAGTGAACAGCAATCAGCCTGCTTCTTTGGAGTTCTTTCCCTCTAAATGTTAGGCTTAAAGCTTCTGGTGCTGAAGGCATAGTGAGAGCCAGACCAGGTGGTTTCAAAAACCAGGTGTGCCCTTAACTAGCTGTGTGACATCTATCAAGTAACTCACCCTCTCTGTGCCTCATTTCCTCACCTGTGGGGTAAGGAAATGACAATATCTACTTGATGACATTTTTGTAAAGATTAAATGACATGATATATGAACAGTGATTAAGAATCTCCAGAACAGGGATCCCTGGGTGGCACAGCGGTTTAGCGCCTGCCTTTGGCCCAGGGCATGATCCTGGAGACCCGGGATCAAATCCCACGTCGGGCTCCCAGTGCATGGAGCCTGCTTCTCCCTCTGCCTATGTCTATGTCTCTGCCTCTCTCTCTCTCTCTCTCTCTCTCTGTGTGTGACTATCATAAATTAAAAAAAAAAAAAAAAAAGAATCTCCAGAACACAGGAAACATTCAATTCACATTAACCAAAACTCTCACCAACATTGGCAAGCAACCTGGTTTTTTTTTTTTTTTTTTTTTTAATGAAAGGGATAAAATAAAAGTGCTCCTTAACAGTAATATACAGAAAGAGCCTCATCTCAGACTGTAATGGTTTTAACATCTCTGTTGATCTAAACCAAGGCCAAGCAGATACCACAGGACAATGCTCTCTGCTCTCAGGTCCCACAGCTGTGCACCTACCTTGTGCCTGAATCAGCCAGCGGCAAAAAATACCACTGCTCAGGAATTCCCAGACTTCATGGGAAGTAAAGAATACAGACACAAAATAGGGTCCTTAAAAGTTCCTAGTACATCACTTACGTGTTAAAAAGAAAGCAAGCAGGGGCACCTGGGTGGCTCAGTGGTTGCGTGTCTGACTTTGCTTGGTCGTGATCCCGGGTCCTGGGATCAAGTCCTGCATTGGGTTCCCCAGAGGGAGCCTGCTTCTTCCCCCTGCATATGTCTCTGCCTCTCTCTCTGTATCTCTCATGAATAAATAAATAAAATCTTAAAAAAAAAAAAAGCAACCAAGCAAATATAAAAGCTTCCCTAAGACCCAGAGAAGAAAGCCGCAGCTAATAGTTACACCTGTTGAAGAGAATCATGCCCAACAGCCCATGTACTTTGAGAAAAGTAGTGCGTGGAGAGAGGTGTACTTTTCTTCTGCCTCTTGGTCCCTCAGCAAATAGCATGTGTGGTTTGAATCTAAGGCTCTGGCAGAAATTTCACAGGGAGAGAGCAGCAAGGCAAATGGAAAGTTAAGAGGCAGTTAGTTGAGTATGATGTGGAGAGCAGGACTCGGAAACCACGCTGCCTGGGTTCTTTTTTTTTTTTAATTTTTATTTATTTATGATAGAGAGAGAGAGAGGCAGAGACACAGGCAGAGGGAGAAGCAGGCCCCATGCACTGGGAGCCTGCCGTGGGATTCGATCCTGGGTCTCCAGGATCGTGCCCTGGGCCAAAGGCAGGTGCTAAACCTCTGCGCCACCCAGGGATCCCCTGCCTGGGTTCAAATCCAGTGTTAACTCTGCAACCTGGCCAGGCTACTCATCCTACCAACCGAGGCTCAGCCCCTCTTTCTGATGCACGGCTGAAACAAGGTGTGTAAGGGCTTGAAAGCATACCTGGCAGGTCTTATTATCACTTCTGTTGTTTCTATTGCAATCCCTCGGGCGCAGAGAGGCTCTGAGGACACATGGCCAGGCTAAATTCTACAGGGGTCACCTCTGATAATATCACTATCCCTGGAGTGGCCATTTCACCATTAAAAAGTCTCTTGGTAGATTAGAAAAAAATTCAAATCCATCATATCAGATTTGAGACCTAAAGGTGATACTTCTGCAGACAAAGCCACCCCGGGCCCAGTGTTGACCAGATGCCACCATGTACTTCCTGCCACGTTTGAGAGGAGGACACACACCACAGGGTGGTGTGCAGAGCAGAAGGGGCTCTTGGGGAGCAGAGCTGACCTCCCAAAGCCAGGAGCAGAAGAAGGGATGCAGGAGTTGGGGACACAGGTGCTGGATGGGGCTCTGCGGGGTTCCTGTGTGGCCAGGGCATGCCAATGCACACTCCTTTTCTCCTCTGAAGAACAAGGAATCCATGGCAAGTGCACTCCCAGCGCCTTTCCTTGTGTTTCAACAACACAGCTGCAAAGTCACAAGCTGAAGATCAGATCAGACCTAAGTTCACGTTGTGCCGCTATTGCTTACGGGCTGTGTGAGAGGGCTCTCACCTCTCTGAGCCCCATTTTTCCCACCATACAACAGGAGTAACACCTACACCCAGGGAAGTGTTTTTCAACAAGGGCAACACGCTTTGTTTGGTAAAGGGCCAGACAGTAAATATCTTAGGCTTTGTGGCCCATACAGTCTGTGTCACTAATATTCAACTGGATAAGCAGCCATAGACAATGCGTAAGAGGATGGGCATGCCTGTGTTCCAATGAAACTTTATTAACAAGAACAGGTGGCAAACCAGATCCGGCCATAGGTCATAGTTTGCCAACCTGTTTTTGAAGATCAAAAGGGAGAAGCTGGGTGGTCATTTAAGTTTTTAACAGTAACGACAACTTTGAGTGGTACGAGGTTCCTGAAGAGTTTTGCACATAGTAAATTCTCATTAATGGTAGTTTATTGTTAATAGTAATGCCATGAACTTTGCATGTGAGTAAGACTTTATAAAAGCACTGTCCTTCCTCATTTGCCAGGCCCCCTCTGCTTTATCAAAGATTAATCCTTACCCTGGACAAAACCAAGACACTTCATGCATGTTTTGAAGGTATTTTGAGCAACTCTTGTGTCCCCAGGCCCTGTGTTTGTTGTAGTAACAAGTACTATTTCTTATTCATTTTTTAGCCCAATGTTGTCCAACAGATCTTTTTCTGTGATGATTTTTTTTTTAAGATTTAGGGAGAGAGAGCACAAGTGCATGAGAGCAAGCGGAGGGGCAGAGGGAAAGAGAATCTCAAGCAGACTCCACGCTGAGCATGAAGCTTGACACAGGGCTCAAGCCCATGACCCTGAGATCATGACCTGAGACAAAATCAAGAGTTAGACACTTAACCGACTGAGCCACCAGGTGCCCCTAAAATGTGTTTTACAGATTTTATTTATTTGAGAGAAAGAGCATGAGCAGGGGGAGGGGTGGAGGGTGAGGAGGTAGAGAAAGAGAGAGAGGAGAATCTCTCAAACTGATTTTGCTAAGCATGGGGCTCGAGCCCACAACCCTGAGATCATGAACCGAGCTGAAACCAAGAATCGGATGTTCAACGGACTGAGCCATCCAGACGCCCTTAAAATGTGTTTTATATCTTCTATCCAATACAGCAGCCACTAGCCACATGTGGCTAATGAACCCTTGAAATGTGGCTAGTGTTACTGAGAAAACAAATTTTTTAAAACTTTTTCTTTTTTAAGATTTTATTTATTTATTCATGAGAGACACAGAGAGAGAGAGGCAGGCTCCATGCAGGGAGCCCGACGTGGGGCTTGACCTCAGGTCTCCAAGATCACACCCTGGGCCAGGCAGGTGCTCAACCACTGAGTAACCCAGGCGTCCTGAGAAAACGAATTTTTAGTTGAATGTAGATTTTAAATTTGAATTGCTACAAGTGGCTAGTAGCTGCCATGAGGAACAGTGTGACTTTATAGGTTTCTTTTTCTTAACATTGTTTTCCATTTGTAAACTGTCTCAAGTCTTGGAGGAAGATGAGGCACGAAAGAATTTGAAACCACAATAATAATGAGCCTTACCAAGTTGTGAAGCAATTTAAAGGCAAAAAATCATTCATTTGACCACACCAACCTCATTCCTGAGTTCCAGTCTAGACTAAATGGCACAGGACTGACTAACCAGGTGCCAAGCATGTGCATAAAGAACAGAGATGCCAGGTGGAGAGTGGTCAGTGATACAAGAAGGCTGGTAACAGTCCTGGAAGTTCAGAGATGGAGGACGGGGAGGATTAAGGCCTCTGAACTGTGCTGTTTCATAGATAGAAAAATCAGTGCGGTTAACAGGCTTTGCTGGAATAAAGACTGTCTCAGAATTTCTGACACACAGGGTTGTAACCTAGACTGGCTGCTCACCACCAGATTCATCACTGTGGAACCCTGGGAGTATTTAAAGCCCGTGAGGCTGCGGGATACAGCACACAAGAATGTTCCACAAGAAAAGGCACCGCAGATAATTTTACTCTAAAAGGAGGAAAACAGTTTTTGTTGTCCTATGGTAAGAAAGGAGACCTCCACCAGATGGGACCTCGTCTGGGAAAGGTTAGGCAATTGTGAACAAAGTTTGTGGGACAGTAATTATTATTCAGTTAAATAATTTTAAGTGTCACCTGCAGTCAATTTTACAAATATTTTGATGTTGGCAAACAATATAGAAATTAAACGCTTTCCTTATGCCCATGTGGGGAGCAGCCTACAGAGGTCTACTCTAGGAGGACCAAAGCGTAGGCATCATGTAAGTTGCATGGGCAACGCCAGCCTGGGCTTTCTGTGGGCAGCGACCAGCAGCCCCTGGCGGCCTTTCAACAGTATGGGGCTGAGAGGCCAATCAGTCCTTGATGGTGCACGGCTGAGGCTGGAGGGGCCAACTCTTACAGGGGAGAGGAGGAGGGTAGATGGTGTGTGTGTGTACATGTACACACACGTATGGAATGTGGCACGTGCTCAGGCCCGGTTCAAACACCTGCATCTACTGCCAGAGCAGAGGATGCTGGGAGAAGCTGCTCCTGCTCCAGGGAGAGCTACTTTCTGAAGAGTAGAGGAAGGCCTCATCATGCCAGGGCAGGGAGCCCTCAGGAGTCCATGAAAAGGACAGTGTTCCTACCTGCCCTGCTTACAGCAAACTCAGGTGTGCAGTGAGCTCAGGAACACAGGCTGTCCAACCTTTGGGCTCCTTTCTAGCATTTCCCCAACATGGTCCCAAATCCAAATACAGGCCGGAGAAGTAATGAGTTTTAACATTGTGGGTCCCACCTCAGGAGAAAGGTATGGCATCTGGCTATACCTCCTTCTGTGACACTTAAGAAAGGTAAAAAGTCTGTTTTCACTTTCCATGGGTTGAGGAGAAAGCCCTGCTGACCTCCCAGAGCAGTGGGGCAGTTCAGGGGAGATGAAGGAGCCTCCAAGAATGAGGAACACCGTCAAAAGGGATATGTGTGCACTGTGTGGTCCGCATCCATGTGGAAAGGTAGACTATACCCCACTCTGCATCTGTAAGCAAGTGCTCAGCATACGGCTCAAGTACGATTTTGGCTTAAAGGCATATGCTTGGTTCAGCTTAACCCACCAGAGCCCCGGCTGCGAATGCTCAGGGGCGGGGGTGTGGAGGGGTGGTCAGATGGAGGGCAATCCAACCAGCACCCACACCTGCCTCCTCTGGCTCACCTGCTGCTGCCTGAGGTTCAAACGGGGGAGTCCTGGGATGCACCAGGGAAGCCCACAGAGTGACCACACGGGCAGAGTCCCTCGTGTGCAAGACACCGTTTTGAAGTCATTTGTCTATTATGCACTGGACAACTTAGGATTTTTTTTTCTATTTTAAAAAAATGGTGGTAAAACGTAGATACAGTTGATCATCTTTGCCATCTTCTAAGTGTACAATTAGTTCAGTGGCATTAAGTACATTCGCACTGTTATGTAACCGCCATCCATTCCCACATCTCATCTTCCCCAACAGAAACTCTGTCTCTAAGGTTAGACACTAGCGCTCTATTGCCCTAACCCCGGATTCTGGCAACCACCATTTTATTTTCTGTCTCTATAAATCTGATTACTCTAGGGATCGCCCAAGTGGAATCATACAGTATAGGTCTCCTGGCTTTTTTTTTTTTTCTAAAGATTTTATTTATTCAGGAGAGACACACAGAGAGAGGCAGAGACAGAGTTCAGAGAAGCAGGTTCCTTGAGGGGAGCCTGATGCAGGACTCGATCCCAGGACCCCGGGGATCATGCCCTGAGTCAAAGGCAGATGCTGAACCACTAAGCACCCAGGCGGCCCTGTATCCTGGCTTTTATTTCACTTAGCCGGTCTTTATACAGTTCACCTGTGCTATAACAGGTGTCACAATGTCCTTCCTTTTTTTTTTTTCATTGTTTATTATAATTATTTATTTATTTATGGGGTTTTTTTGGTATGTTTTTTTATTGGAGTTCGATTAGCCAACATATAGCATAACACCCAGTGCTCATCCTGTCAAGTGCCCCCCTCAGTGCTCATCACCTAGTCACCAGATACCCCTGCCCACCTCCCCTTCCACTATCCTTTGTTCATTTCCCAGAGTTAGGAATCTCTCATGTTCTGTCTCCCTCTCTGGTATTTCCCACTCATTTTCTCTCCTTTCCCCTATAATCCCTTTCACTATTTTTTATATTCCCCAAATGAATGGGACCATATAATGTTCGTCCTCCGATTGACTTACTTCACTCAGCATAATACCCTCCAGTTCCATCCACGTTGAAGCAAATGGTGGGTATTTGTCATTTCTAATGGCTGAGTGATATTCCACTGTATACATAGACCACAGCTTCTTTATCCGTTCATCTTTTGATGGACATCATACCTCCTTCCACAGTTTGGCTATTGTGGACATTGCTGCTATAAACACTGGGGTGCAGGTGTCTCGGTCTTTCAACACAACTGTATCTTAGGGATAAATACCCAGTAGAGCAATTACTGGGTCATAGGGTAGCTCTATTTTGAACTCTTTGAGGAACCTCCACACAGTTTTCCAGAGGGGCTGCACCAGTTCACATTCCCACCAACAGTGCAAGAGGGTTCCCTTTTCTCCGCATCCTCTCCAACATTGGTTGTTTCCTGTCTTGTTAATTTTCCCCATTCTCACTGGTGTGAGGTGGTATCTCATTGTGGTTTTGATTTGTATTTCCCTGATGGCAAGTGACGCGGAGCATTTTCTCATGTGCTTGTTGGCCATGTCTTCTTTGGTGAAATTTCTGTTCATGTCTTCTGCCCATTTCATGATTGGGTTGTTTGTTTCTTTGCTGTTGAGGGTTTTTTTTTTTAAGATTTTTAAAATTTATTTATTCATGAGAGACAGAGACAGAGAGAGAGAGGCAGAGATACAGGCAGAGGGAGAAGCAGGCTCCACGCAGGGAGCCCAATGTGGGTCTCCGGGATCACGCCCCAGGCCGAAGGTGGCGCCAAACCACCAAAATCACCCGGGCTGCCCTGCTGTTGAGTTTAAAAAGTTCTTTATATGTCCTTCCTTTTTAAGGATAATAACCCGCTGTATGCTGTACCCCGTTTTGTTTATTCATTCATGTGTCAGTGGGCATTGGGCTGTTTCCAAACCTTTTTGACTATTGAGGATAATGATGCTGCGAACATGGGCATAGACGTATCTGTCTGGGTCCTTTCAATTCTCTTGAATACATGCCTAGGCATGGAACTTTTGAGTCATGTATTAATTCTATATTTAATTTTTTTAGGAATTCTGATGATTTTCTTTTCTTTTATTTTTTTTAAGATTTTATTTATTTATTCATGATAGTCATACAGAGAGAGAGAGAGGCAGAGACACAGGCAGAGAGGGAGAAGCAGAAGCAGGCTCCATGCACCGGGAGCCCGACGTGGGATTCGATCCCAGGCCTCCAGGATCGCGCCCCAGGCCAAAGGCAGGCACCAAACCGCTGCGCGCCACCCAGGGATCCCTGATGATTTTTTTTTTAATGATGCCCAGCTTCAAAGGGCTGGTAGGATAATATTTTATTCATTTTTGTTTTATAATTGTTCACCGTGAAGCTACTATGAAGATGTTCTTCTTTGGTGGTGGTGGGGGCTGCTGCTACAAACCATTCTGATCCTCAGGCAGTCACCCCCACTCCATTTCTGCCATTGGACAGTCCTGGTGAGACAATACTGCTCCATGTGTGACATTTCTGATCACGATCTGCAGGAGTGTCCCACCCTTCACAGACAGGCTTGCTTTCTGCTCTGGATGAACACCTTCCTTGTCTCTCCACTCCATTGGGTCCAAGCCTGCTCCTGCCCCCGACCCCTGTCTCATCCTGTTCTGTGTGTGCCCAGCCATTCTCCAGACATGCTTTCCTCTGGGACCCTCCACTCCTGTGTACACATTTCCCCCCCAAATCTCTGGTGGCTTCTTCATTTTCCTTTGCTGGTTCTTACTCTGCCATAAGATACATGTTTATGGAAAGTTGCCAAACAGGTGTATTCAGTACGATTCTGTCCCTGGCTCTCCTCCCATCTCACCATTATTCCTTACAGGAGGGGATTCTTCTTGTGGATAGTTTCCAGACTCACACCACTCCACCTGGTTTCTCTCCCAAGCCAGAGACCTGTGTTTCCAATCATCAGAAGGACTCCATTTTTGACTCCTCAAAACTGATGTGCCCCAAAGCAAACTCATTTTCTTTCCATCATACTTGCTTCTTCCTGTCTTCTTTCAATTTCTTAAATTCATGAGCATCCTCCCAGGTAACCAGGATCAAAGCTCATGGGGCCTTCCCTTCTCCTTGGTCTCATGAACCCTACTTGTCTGCTCAATGACCTCCAGTCTCTACCTCTCCTAGCCAGACTTCTGCACCTCTTCCCAAATGAATCCTGCAAGTTTCTTCTAATAAATGCAGCTGAACCTTCTTGAGAATGGTGTGCACCCAGAGCCTATCCCAAGGGCCTCTCTGTAGGATTCTATCCCCTGCCCCAGCTCCCAGCAATAAAAGAGTCTGTGCGGAGCAGAGTCCACTAAGGCACACTGTGTCAGAGCAGGTCTTCATCCGTCTCTGGGGAGTGAGTTGGCTAGTGTGTATTCTATGCCTGCCAGGCATTTCAGGGCTGGAATTTCAGACCCTGCTCTGAAAGCCAAAGGTTGTAAGTGGCTTTCTCTGAATGCATTTGAACAGCTGCGTAAAACATCTTGGCTCTCAAAAAGAAAAGCATTCTTCATGTTTTCACAAGTCACCAAATCTGTTTTCTCCTTGTTTTTGAGGAAATAAGGTAGCCTGAGCTTTGGCCAGGATCAGTTGGTCCATCCTCCTCTTGGGCGGGTTTCCTGAGGAAAATGCAGCATTTGGATATAGACAGGTGTGTTTACTGATCAGGGCTTCAGCCTCATGGTTCAGGAATATGTCCTGGTAATCTTTCTGCCCTAAGACTTCCCATTGCTGATGGAAGTATAGGACAACTGAATGTAGAATTGCAAAGGAGAAGCATAGTGGCTGTTACTTCAGTACCAAATTTGGGGGGGATTTTAGGTGCATGGTAGACTTCAGATTTTTTTTCCATTAACAACAGTCATTTAAAATAGTATCACTGGGGGCTATTGGTTGCACCTCTTCCCAACTGGGTGGGTCAGTTGGTTAAGCATCTGCCTTCAGCTCAGGTCATGATCTCAGGATCCTTGGATCGAGCCCCACATCGGGCTCCCTGCTCAGCGGGAAGTCTGCTTTTCCCTCCCCACCTCCAATTGTGCTGTGTCAAAATCTTAAAAACAAACAAACAAACAAAAAAAACACAAAAAAACAAAACAAAAAAACGTTCACTGAATAAAGTCTGGAGTTTAGTTGATGGTCACTTAGCCATGTGAGTTTCTTATTTCAGACAGATGTGCGTGGTACAGAAGCAGCTGACGTTGAAGGAAGGGCAGGCATGAAGAGTAATGCAGAAACTCTCCTGTCATGGCAACTTTTCTCTAAATCTAAAATTGCTTCAAAATAAAGTTAATATAAAAAATGATCAGTTCCCCATCCTTCCTTTCTGTGGATGGGGCAGGACAGTAAGCCTTTCACAAACACTGTCTCATTTAGTCCAGGCAACAGCCTTATGAGCTGGAGACCACACTGTACACGTGACAGATGAGGCATGAAGCTCTGCAAGGGCCCCGGGCAGCTAGACAGAGACACCAGGTGGTGGTGCAGCTGCAAGTGTGGACACAGCCAGGACACAGCCATCCCAATCTGCACCAGCTAGTCCAGGTACCCCTATCACAGACTGAATACACACATATATTCAGACACATATACACCTACTTCTATGTGGCCTATAGTTCAGGAACTCGGTGTGAACTCCTTCCTTAATACACCTCCCTGTGTTCCCTTCTTCTCCTTAAATATATTCACTCATGGGCTGCCTCTGCCATGCAGGTATCAATGGCCCAGATGTCCTTTGAGACAGAACTGGCTAGGGATGCCTCGGGCCCACATTGGATATGGTCCACTCATCCGCAAGAGGACCTGGCCTCCTCCCTCTGAGGCTGCAAGCTTCCAGAGGGGCAAAGCCTAACACTCGAACACTAGGCTCACTCACTCATTCGCCCACCTGTGCATGCATTTATTCACAGCTTGTAGAAGAAACAAGAGTTACAACCAAAATGCAAATCAAAGAACACAGAATCCTAGGTTTGTCAAGAGAATTAGGTATCAGTGGCTCCAGAAAAGGTCTTCATCATAGTCATCTCAAGAAGCACTTTAGAAATGCACATTTCTGGGGATGCCTGGGTGGCTAGCGGTTGGGCAACTACCTTTGGCTCAGGTCGTGATCCTGGGACCTGGGATGGAGTCCTGCATCGGGCTCCTGCGAAGAGCCTGCTTCTCCCTCTGCCTATTGTCTCTGCCTCTCTGTCTCTCATGAATAAGTAAATAAATCTTAAAAAAAAAAAGAAAAGAAATGCACATTCCTGAGGCTCACCCCAATGTTCTGATTCAGGAGGGCTGGATGGGGGCTGGAGATGTGTATTTTTTCAAAACTCCCCCTCCCCCATTCCAAGTGACCTTGATACACTGCCAGGTTTGGGGTTTTGCCCAATAGATAAAAACCTTCTAAAAATAGTCAACCTCTGCTCAAGAAACTCCAAGGTGGAGAAGCTCATTACCTCATAAGGCAGTCTCTCATTGCTGTTAGTGTTAGGAAATCCTTCTCTATATTTAGACACGACGTGCCCATTTGGAAATTTATGGTTTAAATTTTGTGCTCTGGTATAATGAAAATGACACTCACTCCCCTTTGTACATGACCAGCCTAAAGAGGGCCAACATATATTCTAAAATTTCTCTTCGAGGACAAAAGCCCATAGTTTCAACATATATTTTTTTTAAATCAAGTACATTTTCTTATTATCGTATTTCAAATGTGAAACTCAGAATTGGACCTAATGTTCTGACGGAGCCCTAAGCCTTGAAGGTTTCATTTTTCATGCTCTGGCCTCTTTCATGTCTAGGACAGTCACGACAAGCGTTCTTGACCTTGGCTACACATTGGCATCAGTGGGAAGCTTTATGAATTCCTGGTGCCTACATCCTCCCTCTCAGAGATTCCAGTATTCTAGGGGTTCTGGTCAGTTATCAAGATTTTTTAAAGGTTCCAGGTGATTGGAATGAGCAGCCAATGTTGAGAGCTACGGATACAGGCACTGAGACCTCTCCATGTCATACTATTGCCTCGTACTTACACTCACTCAGCCTTTTTGCCTTGAATCCCTGCCAAGGCAAGTCTTCCTCATCATGCACTTGAGGAAATGATTAGCTGAACTTACGGCAGACTTTTACATTTATTCCTAATAAATGTCATCAATCTGGTTTGGGTCCATTGTTGCAAGGACACGCTGTGTCCTCGAGCTGCATACCAACTATCCACTCTCTCTCTCTAGCTTTGAGTTCTTTTGCATGCTTCTGGTATCGTCATGTAAAACATGAATAAAATTATAGATCTCTGAAAGAAACTCTACTAGAAATCCTTTGGGAAATAAATGATAGCAGCTGCTTTTTAGGCAATTGGATATTCCTTCACAGTTAAGGGCCAGATGCTAAAGATTTATGGTCACAGATAAATCCAAGAGCATGGCATTTAATCCTAAGTTCTCTGGGGCGGAAGGAGCTAGCTAAAGCCACCAGGCTGGGCTGCCAGGGTCCTGCTGGGGACATTTCATCTGTGTGACCTCCTCTGCATTATTTAGGTCAACTGCCATTATTTAGATTCATCAAAGCTGCTAGAGTGACCACAGCTCAAGATGCTCTGAGCCTAATGGGAAGACTTAGAACCATAATAATGCACATCTCACTGGCCACAAAACAAACTGTGAACCAATTTCTCCCGAGTTGTAAGTTCTCTGACTCCACTATGAAAGCATCATCAAGCTTCGTAGGAATGAGGAGGCAACATAACATGTCAGAACACAACCATAAGCTTCTCAGTAAGCTCTGGGAGGTCAAATAAGAAGTTAGATTTGGTAAAATATTTTTTCTTTCTTTTTTTTTCATCTTGAAAAGAGGCATTTCTCTTACATTCACAGCACCACCCTAGAATAAGAGTCTGAAATGGGGTTTCCAATCTTTTCCCATCTCAGTCCTGGCTGCACTCCTCAACCTGGGGAGAAGCCTCTCACTTCTTTCCATGTGAATGATCCTCAAGCACACACCAAGCTGGACACCTGAGCTCGTTACTTCACAACACGGAAGGGCAGCCCCGCTAACCTGCTTCAACTGACGTGTGAATCCTCTGGTCTGGGATCACGTGGAGTGCGACCATCTCATCCATAGCACCTTCAGGCCCCCTGTCACTAAATGCCCTGAGAACACTTTAAAGCAAATTCTCACTTCCACTGAGGGATACAGTAATATAACAGCTTCCACCTCTGCCAAAAACACAAAAGCCTTTTGCTATTTTCTCCCAGAATTTTCCAAATGCATATTTAGTAGACAGTCAAATCCTCAAATGTCTATGTAGAACGGTCTTAGAAAACAAAAACAAAAACAACCCTAAGAATTTTCTGTAAAGATTCTATTTTATTTTTCTATTTTAGGGAAGGGTACACTGGATTTCGCATCCTGCAGTACACAAAGTGCTTCCCTAGTTTTTGCGCCACCCTCTTCCTCTGATTCGTGTTTATTCAGTATTAAATGGACAGACTTAATGTTCTTCTAAACCCCTCTATTCATGGACATTTGGATCACTTGCAGTCTTTTAATTCTAGTACAGCTATCTCTTGTCATATGTCATTTCACATTATAGATGTATCCTATGACCAATTTCTAGAAGTGGGATTCAAGTTACAAGTGTGTGGTACAAAGGGCCCTATGTTTTTCCAAGAACTTCTTCAACACAGTGTAATATAAGTTTGAGAGCTGCATGAGACACAGATACTTCATCAAGGACTAGAAAACAAGCATCAGTGAACTACAACCAAAACCCCCAAAGGTCCTTCCATATGCCTCTATTCTTTCAATACCTTTGTTGGCTTTCCAGAAGAACCTACCATCTTTATTTTGTGATATTCACTTAATTATGAGAAAACATGTGTTCTGAAGAATTATAAAACAAAGGGAACAAAAATCCAGGATGAGATCTAAATACACACAGAATTGAATGGAAAACCATTTCAAGGTTGGCTTCGCTGAAGTGTTTCTTGCCTATATCTTTGGTCATGACAGTTGCTTAGAACGAACAACATAAAAACAACATTATGGGGAGAGAGGAGGGTGTGGGGACAAACCTGATTGTTAAATGTAACTGTACTCACCACAGGGCTAGTCGTTGTTCAGTTTCCTTGAGAAAACTGGTATGGAATTTGTGCAAAGGTTCAAAATTTGGGAAGATGAGACTCTTCAAGGCTTCGGGCATGGCGTCCTCTTTGCTCACTGTGCTCTGAAACCACTGGAATAAAAAGAGGACACACATAGAGTTCAGATGAATGATGGCAATTCTGCAGAAGAAATGCTGCAGCCCAGCATGCTTGGAGAACACGGGAGCATCAGGGGCTCCCAGATCCTACTGTTATTCCTCTCTCCCATTAGATGGGGCGAGAAGCACCCAGCTCATCATGATGGTTTCCCACAACCTGTTACCAATGGATTGTCAAGGCCAGGAGAAATCTCTGAAATGGGCAGCTACTTCAAATCAAAACTTGCATTCTGGCCAACTCACTGCGTCATTCCTGATGGAGACCACTATAGTATACCCTCTGGTTTGGTCCTTTTGGAGCATCCATTTCTGCTCCTTTGTGAAAATGCTGAGCACCAAGGAAGCTGCACTGGAGAGAGAAAGCCTCTGCCTTCACATTACAGTTACTCATCCTGCTGCAGTGAGACGGGGCTATCTCACAACATTTATCGAGCACCTGGCTTGGGCTGGGGGGTGGGAGGGCAGGTGCCATGCAAGCCCCAGAGTAACAGAAGCCCCGTGATTCCTACTGACCTCCAAAGGCTAGTTCTTTCCCAGAACCCAGGGATCATAAAGATATCTGCAACGCTTTGAATTTGTTTCCAAGACTGAATAGGACTGATTAAAATACTAAAAGGTAGTCTTCTGGTAGGTTTGCTGGCATGGCTTAATTTATTATCAGGGCTAAAACAAGGCTTCTATTCACCTCTGGGGTCTTCCTCAAGCAAAAGTAGCTACATTTGATGACAGGGCAAAACACAAACTGTTCTGCCTTGGTGCAACCCAGAGAGTAAAATGTTTAGCTTTCTCCACTTCAGAAGCGTCCTTCCTTTGCACTTAAGAATCACAACAATAAAAATTTTTACAGAGCATGGGCCAAATTAAATATACTATGACCGTCTAATTTCTATAACTCAGAACCAAATCCTTTTAATTGGAGTCAGAGAACCCAGCATTTAATTAGATCCAGCTTCTCCCTGAAAGCTACATAGGAGTTGAGATAAGTTATGTAATTGAATACTTTAGGGGAAATGCTATACATACCGAAGTAATGACCTCAAGATCCTTCAGATACGTTCTTTCGGTGGTGGATACTTCCTTAGCAATGAAGTATGCCTTGTCAGTTGGGAACCTCTGCAAAATCCACAGAAGAAACAAGACGTAATAATAACCTAATAACCTTTGAGTACATCTCTCTAAGAAAGTCCTGATTAAAGTGATATGTTGCTAAATTACGATGTTTTGTTAACTGGGCTCAAGGCTAAATAAACTCTTACTTGTTCTCCTTTTTGTGTGAGGAACTAAGAGAAGAGAGTGAATTCCCATGATGAGGAAAGAGCCAGGAATGTTCCCTTCCACAGAAATCTTACCCTCAGTCAAAGGCCTCCAATGAGTATGTTGGCCACTGAGGAGGATTATTCATACAAAATTGGGCATCTGAAAATCTAACCAACTAGTAAAATATCAGAGCAATGCAATTTTCCAGGAAATAGAAGAAACAGAAATCACAGCGGCCTTTGTCCCGGGAGCTGGGGGCCGGTGGGGTTGGTGTGTACAGGAAACGGAAGCTAGGGTGTTTGTGGGAATACACAAGGTGGCTGAGCTAAGGGGACAAAGTGAAAGCAGCCGGTGACAGTGCTGGGACTCAGTTCCCTGGAGCCCATTGCTTAGATGAGCAGGCGCTTCTCAGCAGTGAGCCTGCCATGGCTTTTGCTTTCTCTTTAAACAGTAAGTAAAAGGAAATCCTTGTTGCTAGCCACCTTGCTTGCTTCCATGAGAGTCTACCCGCTTCCATCTTTGGGGATATACTCAAGAGCACTGAAACCAGAGACCCAGACACCTGTCTGTCCCTGTATCCAGCGGCAGCATTCGAGACAGCCAGAGGGAGTGAGTAACTAAACTGTCCATCAACAGACAGGTGCATAAACACAAGTGTGCTCTATGCATACAACGGGATAGGATTCAGCCTTAAAAAAGAATCCCTGACCCATGCTACACCATGGATGAACCTTGAGGCCATGATGCTAAGTGAAAGTCAGACACAAAAGGACAAACACTGCAGGATTCCTTCTGTAGGAGGTTCCTAACCAGTAGAATCCAGAGACAAAAAGTAGAATGGTGGTTGCCAGGGGCTGGGGAAAGGGGATGGATGGAGATCTGTTAAATGGGGACAGTTTTGGTTTGCAACAATGACAAAGTTCTGGAGAGGGATGGTGACAATGGTTATGCAACACTGAACATACTTAATGTCCCTGAGAAATATGCTTAAAAACGGTTAAAATGGCAAATGTTATGTATACTACTGCAATTAAAAAAGAGTAACGACGCATGTCCCCACACCTTTCTCCGGCCTTCTTCCTCGTCGTCAGTGCGTGGGCATGCCTGGTCATTCAGCAGCGGGCTGACCAAGGGAGAGGACTGCTTGGTGTCAGGGCTCAGGTTGGGAGACAAGATCACGCTGGCAGGCACAGCTCCTCCTTGGGAGTTGATGGACAGCTCTGAAAGGTGAGGGCTACCAGTCAGGGAGCCTATTTGGGGATGAGAAGTATTAAAGAAAAAAAAAAGTAATTCCTTCTGGGACCAGATTGCTACTTACAATTCTCCCCCGTATCAAATCTTTAAACGTTGACTACCATTTTGCACATCGAATGTGCTTCATGATTTTCTACTTTTTCTGGGAGTTGCGGCTGCCTTCATACTAAAGATTCCATAGTATGAATGAGTCAATGGAGCCAGAGTTCTGTGATTAATGATAACGCAGAGAACTCTGCTCAGGGAATGGCTACAGGGGTTTAGAAGCATAGTGGATCCCCAAATGGGATCTCTATCTCCTTACTACTGCCTTAGCTTCTACGAATTATTCGAGAAAGATAGTGTCTATACCACCAGGAGACATGAGAGAAAGGACTAGAAAAATAGAGCTACTCTAAAAGGAAACTAAATGACTGACATACCCAGGACAGACTACACCTTGTAACAACGGGCCGCAGTCAAAGAAAGAATGAGCAGCTAACTCCCCATTCTACCAAGAACAGAAGCAAGCTTATACCTGGTGATGGCATTCCGTGTCTCTCTCACTGTTTGGGACAGAAACACTTAGCATCACATTTACATGCAAAGCTGGAGGTCATTACATTATCACAATTCCCCTTGATGAGTCAAAAAAGTGACAGGTCATTAATGATTCCTCTGCAAAGGATACATTAAATAATATGAAAACGTATCATTACCCATTATACATCAGCCAAAGGAGAGGACGTGTACGTGAAACATTTTGCCAACAGAATTCTGCGAGTCTCCAAACCTCAGCCCATTGAAGCTAACCGGAATGTTTCAAAACATACTTCCTACCTGCATGTTTTCACCTGACACATTTATAATTCTAACACAGGTTTGCTAGGACTAGCACGAGGCTAAACAAAAGTTCAAGTAGCCTGCAGTCCCATCTGTTACCATTATAAGGAAAGACGATGTGAATGCTTTATTTTCCAAAACTGCGGTTTCAGCTCATGGCTATTCCGCACACTGACAAGGATCTTGGAGAGAAAGGTGGAGTGCAGTTTTCTGGGCATACCCCATTTTCTTGACATCTATCCTCTCCCTTTGGATTCATGCATATCCACTTTGAAATTACAAGATGGGATGGCCTAGAATGGAGGGTAGTGATCTTGACACAGTATGAATGAACCAACCATGAAAAACCACCAGCCCCCACCCCGTCCCAGCTAGACCAGCTAGCTGTGTTGTCAATACATGTGGGAAAAGCTGCCGCACCCAGAACAGCAAAAAAGCAGACATCCTGCTACAGACTGTTGGTCAGAAAAATGATCATCGAAGAATGAGATTTGAAAACATGAGAAAGATTTAGAGAAGTTTGAGTTTTACATTGAAATCCTGGCATTTTTAAAAAACATCACTGAAATGAAGTCCTGGTGTTAGATAAAGACCCGTTCAACCCCACACACCACCAGACCCAGCGAAATCCGGAGAAAAAGGCCAGAAATTGCTTCACAAATGTCAATTTTATTGACACTAGTGCACAACCGAATACAATAATTTCGAAAGAATTGGAACTTGTCAAATAGAAATAGTGACAACAATTAGAACTGCAAATGTTTCAAGGTACTACACTAGTCTCTCCTTTAAAAAAAAAATCACAAAAAGGAAAGTGTCATCACTACAAATAGGAAATAGAAAAGAGAAATTCTGGCAGTCTAGAGATCAAAACATTTCATGCATTTTTTGAGTTGTCATATCAGAGCCGCTTTTTATTTGTCCACCATAATCTGGCAAACTTTGGGGCTTACCTTCAGCTCTCACACTGTGTGCGAGGTCAGGTGAGGCCATTGGAAGTGAGAGCATGCGGGGCCTTGGTTTTGCAGTGACGTGGAGCAGAAAAAAAACACTCACCTCATCAGTGAGAGTTGCAGCCAAGAATAAAAAGCAGTTAGAAGGTTGGCTTGTAGGAGAAGTGGGGGGATGGGGTGAGAAACAGTACCAATGAGGCCCTGGACGGCATCCAGCAGCAGATAAAAAACCACCTGCCCCACCGTGAGGGAGAAAATGTGGGTGGCCACCATCAAGCACAAACACTTCCACCCTCCAAAATGGCTCAAAAGCCATTGGCCTAGGTGAAATCCCTCTGGGGACATTTCTATTAGTAGACTGAAAAGAAGAGAAAACGACCAGGGTTTCCAGGAGACATCTGTCCTGCCAAGAAGGCAGGGCATATTCAAAGAAAATAGCCGTCTAGAAGAATCCACACTGGACCCCATCAGAGACAGGATTCAGAAAATGGGACACTGACAGTGAACTTGATGACAACCCACGTTCCCAGTTGGAGGAAATGACAGCCCCAGGTCAGCCACAGGTTGCTGGGTGACAACCTGCTCATTCACTCACGTAGCCCAAAGATGTGGGTGATCAGCAACTTCACAGGTAGGACACACAGACTTGGAGAATGACCCAAATTAGGGTCGCCAATTTTAGCTACGTCAGCTAGCTTTGTGTCTACTCCTAGGGCCTAAGAAGGGAAGGCTGATGGGTGTATTTAATAACAGAACCAACAAATCAATAAATCCCAAGCAGCCTGGTCTAATATCTGTCCACTACTCTACAGAAGGGGATGGTCCAAACTCTTCAAGTTTGCTCATTTGAGCTGCTTCCATGGAGAATAGCCCTCCTCTCCCCTTGCAAGACAAACTACTTGAGACTTTGAAAATTTATAGGTGACATGGTCCAAAAAAACCCGTGTAGCTCATTTACCATTCAGCAATCAATGAGATATGTTGATGAGGATTGTCAGTAGAATTTGGCAGCTTGATGAGAAATTAAAATGCTCTTTTGATTCTGAGCCAAAGTGCTGTGACAACTGTCTCTACAAAGTGGTGTCTATCCTTGGGCAGGTGTGAAGAACTGGGTCTTAAAATCAGTGCCTAAGGTTACAGTTAGTAGAATGACATGTAACCAGTTTTCACTGAAGTAGTCCATTCTACAAACAAACAAGCATGGTTGCTCTGTAAGATAGGAGCCCATTTATTATCTACATAGCCTTATCAAGCCTGTTCAAATCATGCAGCTCTGGTCACCTGCTTTGAAGGCACAGCCCCAAGTAATGAGGAAGCTAACTCAGTAAGCTCATTAATGCCTGCTTTTTTTGTTTTGTTTTTTTTAACCGTTTTTCCCCCTCTGTGACAAACTGACACAAAGTAATTTCTTCCAGCAGTGGGCTCTAGGTAAATAATTTATGGGGACCTTTTGAGAAAGCACCTAGATATTAAGGCAATAGGTGGAAAGAAGTTTAAATATAGAGTAGAAAAAGATCAGTTAGACTCCGAAAGTCTGGAAGAGTCTGATTCTTTTAAAAATTATTTTTTCCTATTTCCAGAAATTGCCCTACATTTTGTTAAGGTATTCAGTATTCAGTAACTCTCAAATTCTTCACCTCTTCCAAATGGTTTCATGCCCCCCACGATAGCCGCCTCCCCTTCCCTGCCATTAACCCATATCAAGAGGGCTGAGTTTATGTCACCCCCATGGACTGGAAATGCCATCACGAATACTGCTCTCAAGAGAGGCATTTCTGGTAATTACTTTTAAAAATCCTTTTACATGTACACATTCTCATGACAAACAATTATGGAACTTCAAATTAGCACGGCTATATTTATGGATTCAATTTATCACCTCACTGAAAAATTGGCTTGGCTTGTCGGTATTTTTAATGTAAAATACATTCATAATTCTTCTCTCCTGGCTGCTCTGGGAAAGCTCTACAGCATCACCCAGACTACAATATCGCCTGACCAGCCCTTGTCAGAGATACGTAAACAGCAGGAACATGGTTTATGACCAGCCAGCCAAACTCCATGCTTTTCTTCCCCCTTTTTGGGATTGGGCACGGCTGCACCATAACCTCCTCTGATTGTACTAAGGCTTAAGGACAAATGCACACGAGCCTGGGAAAAGAGAACTTTCTACTCTATTTTCCAAGCAATAGAAAATGGCATTTCGAATACTTAATTGTACCTGTCCTGTATTTTAAATTGGTCAATACATTGGTAATCTGAGTTTTAATTAGCTAAGTTATTTTTCCTGCTAAGTGCTTAGAAAACCTGATCATCATTTTAAAAATAGTAATCCATAGCAGGTTTGTTATATATTTAGATGCTGATTGCTTTCTCAATTCCTCTTTCCAAAATTTTAGTAAGTACAATTTAAACAGTGTGCTGATTCTTCAGTATCCCCTGCTAAAGAACGTTACCTGGCGAGCTTTTAGATGCCACTCATCTATCACGATTTGTCTCCTGGTATTTGGTTCTAAAATATAGATTTTATCTCTACATACCCAGAATATGTTCCAAAGGCACATGTAGGAAATTCATTACAAGATGTAGGTTTTCATGGATCTTTAAAAAGGCTCTTTTTAAATCCATCATCTCCCTCTAAAAAAGAATACAATAAATTCTCCCTGGAGATTGTCTGTATTTGAAAGGCAGTTATCAAAAGTCAGTATCGAGTGGAAAATGGGTAATCTCTTGAATGGACAGGATTCACTCTAGTGTGATATCTCAGTTGGGTCCCACCCCAATGGAGTATGTGTAGAGGGTAATGTGTATATGTGCTTCTTATTCTCAGAACAAAGTCCTTCAAACAAGGTTTTACAAGCAGTTAAGTATCCACTTTTGGTGTTCATCATCCAGCAACTCAAAGAGCAACCACAATGCAACTTTCAGAAAAATAAAAGAGAGAAATGCTACCAATGGCGCAAAGAGAGTGGATGTTCTTGTGTGCTCTTACTCATGGGGAAAAGAGAAAGGAGAATTTCCCTTTGTTCATATATGGTGGTGGTGGCAGCAGTGGTGGCAGTGTTTGGGTTGGGGGGACATGGTGCTTCGTACCAATGAAAAAATACCATCTTGTACTCAGGACAAAGCTTCAGCCATCAGTGGAAAAGAACAGTTACAATTGACAGTATTTTTACAGCAAGATACCTGTTAGGACAAGTAAAAGCCTCTTCAGTTTAGATTAACAAAGAGATATTAATATCGTGCATACACTGTTACAAGAGTTTGGCCTTCCATGCTGAAAGAATCACCAAGCTCATTGTTACTGGGAGAAGCCAGCACCCTTCCCCGGTGGTATAAATCCATGCTTTATTGAGATGCTGCACTCTTAGGCCATGGAGAGAAGATGAAACCAGACAGTATCTGTGAGAGCTTACATTTTGGGGACACATCAAAACTAATAATGGCTTATTGGCCATGAGTAGCCAACTAGGCAGAGCTGGGCGGGGTCTTCTTTACATTTCCAACGTCCTCCTCCCACACAACTAAATTCTCTTATATATACTAACTATGGAAAGTGCTCTACTCCTATTTGAATTGATGCTCCCAACCAACACATGAAGCCAATCCTTTGGTTAGTTGTCTGAGTTCCCCTATGTAAGCTCCTGCCACAGATACGCTCTGTTTCCATGAGACCTCTCCCCTCAATTACAGTGATCCTGCTCACTTCCAAAGACCTCCTTACCCCCATGCACACACCATACAAAGTGTAGGCTTCCTAGAAGATGAAATCCAAAAAGTTAAGCCCTCCATTTGCTTTCTCTTCCCCACCCTCAGGAAATAGGGTAACACCCCAGCATGTCTCCATGTTAAAGCTTGCTGTTTCATGAACAGGATCACTGTATTCTAGAGGAAACAGGTATTCCAAGTACAAACTGGTATTCAGCAGTGTTAAAAAAAAAAAAAAAAAAAGACATCAGACAGTGCTCCAACAATGCACGGAACAGAAGGTACACCATGCTCTGAGGATAAAGACAGAACATCAGGGGTGGGGGAGGGAGCTTTTTTTCTCCTAGATAGGTACATGCTGACAAACAGTGCATACAATGGAACAACAGAAAAATGTTTTCTCAAATTTATTGAACAAATGACAAAAATGAGAATGAAGTCCCCAGCCTTTTCTAAATTTTAAAATTTGGTGTATTAGATGTTTTTAATAAAATATTTTATCTACAGTATTAAATATACACACAGAAAGAACAGAAGGGAACTGGATTAATAATACAGCCCAAGCTTGTGAAATTTGGTTAGTTAGGTTTTCGCGGGAACTTTCCAGGTAGAAAGGGGGTGAGCGCGAGGGGCTGGATCCATCGGGAATTTAGGTGTGTGTGTGTGGAGAGAAGAGCAGGTATGTGGTCTTCACTAAAGAAGGCTTATCTTTGGTCTTTCTGTACATCACTAAAGGCAGAGTGACAAATTCTTGCTTTCTTATGAAGGAACTTTGAGGCCCAGGAAGAAGGAGCTGTTAGCCTAATTTCATGAGGCAGAAAGCCTGTCCGTGAGTCATGAAATGCCAGTCACACCCTTGAGGACTCCAAAATGAACCTGTCCTTGTATCTTATTTGAAAGCCAGGTAACAACCCAAATTCCTAAGAAAGCAGAGCACTGCCTGCAGACTCCCTGTACCACTACCACGTCCACCTCTTACTCAAAAGGAGAATGAGTGAATCACTGGTGCTTTTTACTAAATGTGCATGCACACAGCGTCCTCACTCTGTCCTCTGGTGCCCCTGATTTGTCCCACATTTGGCAATGATCTGTAGTTACCCTTCAATATCCTGAGCCCGCTGTGCCCGCCCCGGCAGCCAACTCACCTATCTTCCAGTGCTCTCCCCATGATGGCATGAAGAGCACAGGCTTGCAGTTAACCTCTTCAACTGGCTCTCAGCTACACCTGAAGATCAGCCATCTCATGTAAACGGCTGATTATTAATTCTCCCTGCTTTAGATCTATAAAGCCACCCCAGGACATTCTAGAGTAACCCAATCTAGAACCCACACAAAGACACAAAGGAGCTGCCTTCCCCTGGGAGCTACACTCAAATACCAGAGGCCAAGACGCTGAGGGCTGTTCCCAGGTAAAGCAGAGGTGTCTGATTTCAGTCTATCCGGAAATGATCCTCAACAGATCAGTCTATTCAATTCTGAAAGCTTTCAGGAAAAGAAGATTTTCTACTTCATTCCCAGCTTCCACCAAGAGATGTTTAATTGCTTCCACTGGAAAAGAAGAAAAAGTTCTCATGCTAGAAGTGTCATTTATGGTTTTTGGAATGATGTACGTTTTTTAGGCGGGGGTCAAAGCAAGACTCCCCACCCACCACCTCCCAAACATTTGTATGGCATACAGGAGCAGTGGTAACTTCTGTTCCCAGGGAATTACTTGGAAATCTCTAGGTTATCCAAGGAAACAATAAGGAGCCCTGTTCAAGGATGGCCAACCAAGGGGCAACCAGATACCCACAACACAAGGCCAAATCATCATGAAGTTTGTTTTTTCTTTTCATTATTATTTTTTAATAAGAAGAGAACTGCTATATTAAGTGGCACGCTTAGCTTGATCTAAAAGACATGGCTTCATTTTAAAAACCAGCAAGTGGTATTAGAGGTATGCATAAATGTACGCTGCAGACCCCATTGCCTTGTATTGTTTTCACTCAACTAAACGGAGGGAGGCGGAATTAAACTAGCAAGGAAAAACCAGTGCCAGTAAATTCTCTAATGTCACCTGAGTCGTTTGTTCATCATTTACTGCTCTAGAAGTTTATGACTATTACTTCTCTTTCCATATTGCCCTCACGGATGTGGTGAATGTGGCTGAGTGTGCAACGCATCAGAGAGCTACCAGCAGGGGATTATTCTGAAACATTCACTTCTTTCAGGTTCAGAAGAAACTCACTCTATTTCGAGGATGGCAGAGAAAGATTCTTTTGCAGTTTGATTTATAAAATTCGCAATAAAATAGGCCCATCCCATGAAACTACAGGAAGGCCAGCCAGCCTCAGAGTGAAGAACCTCGTAACTAATCAGAGAAGGAGGGTTTACAGCCTACCAGAGGGAAGATCCAGAAAACAGAGCCTTTTTTAGGAATGCAATTCTGAGGGCTCTTTAAATTCTTGCTGATAAAAGTAAGGGCTGAGGCAAAGAGTGATTAAAATAGAATAAGTTCAAAATAAACCCAATGATGAAGAGGGCCCCCAAATTTCTTAATTTAAGGCTGGGCAAATCACTGGCTAATGACAACAACTGCACCAAACTTATTCTGTGCTGAATAGAGAATAACATTTTAAGTGGAAAAAGTTGATGGAAAGCATGGAACACTGATTATAAACATGAAAAAAGAAGCTGTACGCATATGCACAAGTTTTAACAAAATTTAAAATGACAATTTAATCTTATTCATTTTTCCTTTTTTTAGATACTGCTTCACAACACAATCAAAAGGATTCCAGGGCTAATATGCAAGTTGGGTTTCTGATTCAACAGAGGACAGACTGGGTTCTGTATACTTGGTGCAAATTTCAAGAGGCTCAGGCTATATATTTGAGTTTTGTGGGCCCGCTTTTTTTTTTTTTTTTCTTTTAAAGAACTGCTGGGTTTGAATCTTCAAAGAAGTTCTTGGGAATAAAATCAGAATTATTCACATATTAAAGGCAGGCCACGTGGCACAATTTGGAGCTAAATCTGTGAGAAATCCCCAAATATGAGTCACATATGTGGGGAAGAATCTGGCTCACAGACTTCCTTTAATTAAATTCCTGTCTAATAAAATATCGTCAATGGCATACAGATGTCTGTCAAAGGAGCGGTGCAGTAAGTTCCAGAACTCATTAAATGCACTTTTTCATGCTAAAAGAATTTCTTGCATTTTATTTTGCCCTGAACAAACAGCAACAAAAATCAACCACAAAGGGGGCTACAATTTGCATACTTTGA
Source organism: Canis aureus (assembly GCF_053574225.1). Classification (NCBI taxonomy): domain Eukaryota; kingdom Metazoa; phylum Chordata; class Mammalia; order Carnivora; family Canidae; genus Canis; species Canis aureus. The sequence continues at coordinate 12,902,553 of NC_135627.1, forward strand.
AATACCGTCTAACAAAAGATATTAATGCAAGGTGGCCTGGTGGCTGGAAGATGTGCTTCTAATAGAAGGTTTGTCTTCTATCCAAGGCCTCAAGGTACTGTATTTCATAGAGCAGCTATTACCCGAAGATCTGGGCTCTTTACTGATTCAGGAGACTCTACACTAGCTATTGTCTTCGACAAAGAGATGACAGGTCTTGGGAAACCCTCTGGAAACTGGAATGAATTCACAGGTTACCTATTCTTCACAGCCAACCCCACTGCTGGTCTTGCTGCACACTCTTGGTACAACTTTGTGACCATGCATGTTCTTCTCTGCTACATAGTAAGGCAGGTAAAGACATGGGGAACCAGAGTCTCACAAAAGGCTGGGAGGCTGTGGGCTTTCCCTGACCTCTGCACAGTCAGAGAACATGTCTCCTTTGTGATCTGGCTGCACCGGGCTCAAAGAATGCTTAAATTTACTCCCCCACTCATGCTTAGAATATTAGTACAGGGCAAGCTCCACCAGAGGCAATTAGTGAATATTCTCAGCACTTTAGGCTATGTGGCTTATGAACAAACCATACCCCTTCTCTGTTAAGCACCATTAATCACATCAGGATTGCTGCTTTCATAAATACTGGCCCAGAAGCAGAAATTGAATCACTTGGCTGGTACAAAACCAACCAGAGAAAAAAACTGATGAGCAACCCTAAAAGGGGAGAGTTTGTCAATACAGAACTGAGTACACTACCATTGATCAGCTGTTTTTAGAATACTTCAGATTAAAAAAAATCACTCCTTTAAGTAAAAAGCAAAACAAAATAATTACTGGAGCATGTTTTGCTTTGGAGATTTACATTTACTGATTCACATTGTATGCTGGGTAAGGGAATACCCATTGCTTATTCACACTTCATCAGACTGCTGTGTCATTAGAGGTAAAAAGAAAACTCATTTGAACAAATCACCTTCACAAATAGACCACAGGATTCCAAATGTGATTCTGCTTAACTCACACTGGACTCAATTTTTATACAGCAAATCGACATCTTTTTCTAAGTCCAAAACAGAAATATGCAAGGACATGTTATAAGTGCAAAAATCCCACGACAGAAAAAGCAGTTCTTCCTACGTATTATGGACTGTAACTGCCTAAGTCTACATGATCGCTGGTCTCCACATTTGATTTTAATTATTAATCTGAACAAGATTCTCCAAAATTAAAGTACTTAATCAAAAACGTCCTATTGCACCAAGATGTCACACAGACCAAAGCTGAAGGGCTAGGGGCCAGGGTTCTAGCTTTATCATGCAGTAGCTGTATGGACTTCAACAGAACAAGGCTTGTCATCCATAAAATGAAGGTTTCCCCTAGATGATCTCTAAGGTCCCTTCTAATTTTAAAAATTCTGTGACTCTGTTAAATATATTACTCTAAGGCAAGACATCAACACACTGCTTCATTGAACATCTTTCAAACTACCCAATAATCAGTTTGATTCATCAATCATGCACTGAATCAAATGATTAGGAAAATAAAACAACAACAAAAAAAGGTTGTATAGAAATGGATTACGTGTTAGTGTCTTCAAAATCAACTTGTCAACACTCATGTGGACAGATAATCATTTGTGAGCCACAAGGTCAGTCAGTACGGCTGTTATATATGGCTGCCAAATTCTCCCCTGCTTCCTCCCCACGCATTACTCTTCCCTTGTGATCATGTCACACGGATAAATTTAATAAGGCTGTTGGCAAGGTGGCATGCCAGGATGGATCATCGTTAAAACTCTTTTCAATAATCTGATAGTTATGATCTAAAATTTTGGTTCTACAATTCATTTTTTAAAAAAGTACTAAAGACTGAAAAGTATCAAAGAACAGGAATTAACAAAAGTACTTCATTTGTGATGCTTTCCTTACTCTGCAAGCAAGCCAGAAATTTAGCTATCAGTTTCAGATATACCACTAGATGCTAGAAGGCAACTGTGTCAGGCTGAGGAGTGACCCTGGATGCCCAGCAGAACCATCCGGGGAACCCAAGTGGCACCCCCAGATGAATTAGATAAAAATGTCTAGGGCCAGGGCCCAGGCATCACTGATTTTTTAAAAATGTCTCAGGTGACTCCCTTGCACAGCTGGGGCCGAGAAACAAGCGGGTTAAAACAAGACTCTTTGATTTCAGATGCAGGAATGCTGAGTGAAAGGCACTGGCAGAGGTGGGCCAGTTAAGAAATCAAACCTCTCACTACTTACACCTTTTTCCTGCACACAGAAACATCTGGAAGCCATTGTTCCAAAGAGAAGACACTGTTCACACACGTGTGAACACTAAGAATGAAAATAACAACCAAACTAGGGGCAGCAATACTGGGATCTTTCTCTAGGCTGCGTGTGGTTCAGAGGCAGCCCTTTGGTTTGCCAGCCTGGGAACAACAGTGCCTATTGCGAGGTCTTATTTTACCCCCCATCATCACTCAACAGTATTTCTGAGTTTCAATTAGAAATTCTGACAGCCAGAGCTATAGCTTCTTAAAACATAGCTAACAATTTGACCGACTGATGCAAATCCGAACCAAACCAGTAATCCCTCGTAAATTACAGTTCCACCTGACATCCTTTACATCATTTCCTAAGAAGTCTGGAAAGAAGAAAGACTATTCTTCCCATTAAAATGCTCATTATTCTTGACTAAGATTTCACCAACACTTAATCTCAACCAGCAATCAACTTACAAATGGTCTTGAATTATGTCAATCCCTCACTTTATGAGGCTCCAAAAAAGCAGCACCTCCTCTTAAAGGGGGAAAACGTAAAACCAACACCTTTCCTGGGATCTCACTGCTACGTCAGTCCAAACATTCAGTCAATAGGAGCGTGATCTGCATACAAACTCAACACACACAGAAGATTTCCACGTAAATACAACACACTATACACATGATCAGATTCAGAATTACGTATTTCTTCCTCACCTTCAACCAGAAAGATGAACAGGCTCATGGTAACTTGTCATTACATCTTACTATTTATCTTGTCCACGTTTTTTATTTTTGTTTTTGTTTTTTTGTTTTTTGGAAAGCAAGCCCACTGTGTGAAGTTTCATTTTTCTTAAAGATCTTAGAGCCAGCCATACCCTATCCAAACACATCTGTCCAAAACTTCCCCTAGTAAATGTTGACTAAAGATTAATGAGTCGCTAGAACAGATCATCTCCACTGAAACACAAGACTCAGGACTCTAGGTTCCCAACACTTGAAGCCGGCCCTCCTACTCATCCTCCTCTTCCTCCTCACTCACATGCAGGCCACCCAAGTGTTTCTGACTTCTCAGCATGGAAGGGGAGCTCAGCACTGCTGGGTTGCCAAACGTGAGCGGCTGGCTCAAAGAGGCCACCATCTCGGAGTCTGAATCACTGGATTCAGTCCCGCTGCTGGTGGAGCCCTCCGTCACTTGCAGGGGTGCTCGCTGGTCTGCCAAGTCGCTGGCACACCCTGACCGCAGGGGGGGGATCTTTGAGGTCGGAGCCCCGAGAGGTGCACCATTAGCCAGCACTCTACCTTCGGATGCAGCCAGGCTGCCCAGTCTCCCCTTTCCACGGCCATCAAGCCCATCCAATGGCTCTGGGGTTGAACTTACTTGGCTGAGGATGAGCGGGTCTGTCTCTGACTTATTGTACCTACTGGGGAGACTCCGTAAGTATGGCCTTTGGAGGACCGGGGAAGGGCTCTCAGGAGGACCCGGAGGACCCTGGATTGGGAGAGTCTCTTCTCTCATACTTTCCTCTCGTGGGTCATGCCCGTTTTCAGAAACATAGCCTTGAGACCCAGTCCTGTCCCAGCTCCTATTTGGACTCGACCGTCTGCTCCTGGGAGACAGTGGGGTGCCGGGGGTACTGTGGCCGTCTGAGGCCCTGAACAGCTCATCTATCAGGGAGCTATGTCTGGGGAGTCTGGGGCTCCCGCTCATATCGAAGGTTAGGTCTGCAGAATCGCCGTCGAGGAACTCTCTGGAGGGAGGCCGGGACGACTTCACGGAGCGGGGGGATGCCCTGAGCCTAGCCTCCGCCTGCCTCTCCTCCCGGGAGAGCAGATAAACCCCACTGGTCAAATCACCCTCATAGTTGTCATTTGTTTGGGACCGTGACTGGGACGCTTGCTCCCTGAGCAGGTCGGATTCGCTATCTACGTCACTGCAGTCAATGAAAGGAATGGAAGTGCTGCTGCCTCTGGCAGCCCTGGATGCTGGACCTGTGCTCGGCTGCGGGGGCTGAGCTTTACTCTGCGGACTCCTGTCCTCAGCGGCGGCGGCGGCCCCATCCTCCTCCTCCTCTTCGGCGGGCGCCCGCGGGGCTCCGGCCGCCTTCCCGCCGCCCGCGGGGCTCCGGGGCGGCGCGGGGCTCGGGCGCTCTTCAGGGGCGGCGGGCGCGGCTCCTGGGGGGGCGCCCGCGGGCTCGGGGGCTGCTCCGGGGGGAGGGCTGGCTCGCTGCTGCGCCTGCGCGGGCGAGAGAGGGGGGGGGGGTCACCGCGGGCCCCAGGCGGGGAGCGCAGAGCCGACTCAGGGGCTCCTCTCGGACCCCTGCGGAAGCTCCCGGCCACGTAGCCGCTGCTCTCGGCGATCCGCACCGCCACGCGGCTAATCAGCAGTCACCCCCGAGTGCATGTGGTCGGCATCCAGAAGGTTCTCTGGGGGGGGGGGGGCTCTCCTGCAGCCCAGGTGGGGCGCTGCGTCTGCTCCCTGGGGCCTGCAGGCCCCTAGGGGGTTGCCAACCTTTCTTAGAGTCCTTGCAACCCCGCAGGGGGCTGCCCAAGAAAGGGTGGGCAGGGAGAGGTGGAAAACACATCCTGGACTGGAACCCTCCCCCCCCCCCCCCCAACCCCACCCCCCAAGGCGAGTTAACACGGATTTCAGACAAAAGACAAAAGCTTCTTTGTACTTCTCGGGGAAGAGCAGACAGGTTAGGCACTCTCTTTGGAAGCACAAAGGGACTCTGCTTCATGTCCTTCCCCAACAAAGTTGGTATTCTCTCATGGAGAAAACCCCGAAAACACATCCAGAAAATGAGCTCTCACCAACCTCAGGGCAAGAGTGATAATGTCTCTGGTTGCCAGCTGCGGTCACTGCCCTGTAACATGAGTCCTGGGAACTCACCACCCAGTCTGGTGCCAACAAAGGGTTCTGACCTTGGCCGTGAATGGGAGCTACACCCATCAGGTGCAAAGGAGGGCCTGGTGTCTTCACACAACCACCCCCGTGTAGGGGGAGGGTGGACTCCGCTCTATTGGCTCTCTGGGTGGTTCCACTCCTAAGCTGAGTTCAGGCCAACAGAGCAAACTTCATGGCAAACGCATGGGACAGAGGACATGAAGTCAGCTAAAAAAGGACCCACTCTGGGGCTCATGGAGCATAGGCTGGGGTGCTCAAAGCCAGGGCATATAGCTATATTCTCCTCTACAAAAAGAACCCCAAAGATGAAGGGCAAATAGCTCAGAAGCATACTATGAAACCCAGTACTTAGCAGAGAAAGTTTGGTAACAACCCTCCCCCAACAATTATAATAGTTGATCAGCATTTACTGACTTGTTTTGGCACTTCTGAATTCGGCTCTGTAGGCGGTGTAGCCAGGCTTCTGATGGACTGAATCTTGCTGTGTTTCCTGGAAGAAATCACAGAAGATAGCCAAAGTTAGGTAAGCTGCTGTTATTGTTTTTTTAAATGAAAAATAACAGCCTTATGCACTTCCTCAATATGAAGGCATCTCAAGTAGTGTGTATGGCTGCTCCATGAAGAGAGAGTCATTCTCTTTATACTACTTGTAGGGTTCAGGGGTTACTTAAATTCTGAAAAAATTCTCTGCAAGCCCCTAGTCCTGTTCAATGGTACAAGTGGTCAGGAGCTCCAGCCACTGTTCACTATCTTTCTAGTTCTGGAAAAGTCCCTGGGAGGGAGAGGTGGCTGGGCCCAAGGATAACACGGAATTGCAAGTTCTGGTCTGACAATACAGTATCAATTCATGTATTGTGGGTGATGATTTCCTAGATCAATTCTAGAATAGACGCAATCCCTACTCATCAGCTAACTCTTTCATAGTGGTGAGTTCAGAGAAGATCTGCCCCCATGAATGAATTTACAGTCCCAGTAGCAGAAGGAAAATTGTATTTCATGCCACTAGCACCTCTCCATCTTTTGCCTGACTTTACGGTGTCCTCCTCTTCCTCAGTGAACAAGCATTAGAAACTTTTCAGGTACTCAAACAAAACCATATAAATACAGAGAAATTACATGCGAATGTACATTCATTCAGCTTTTCTTCCAAATACTCCAAACAGACAAGGATGGTCACAACCAGAAGTTCATTTCAGCAAAAGCAAAACAAAACACCGAGTACTCTGAATGTTTATCACCAGAGAATCAGATACATAAAATGTAATACTTTCACAATATCCTAAAATACCAACACCAATCCCCAAATCAGGGTAGGGTTTATTTTTATTTTTTTTAAAGGACTTTTTTTTTTTTTTAAGATTTTATTTATTTATTCATGAGACACAGAGAAAGAGAGAGAGAGAGAGAGAGAGGCAGAGTTCTCCGGAGAAGCGGGCTCCACGCAGGGAGCCCGATGTGGGACTCGATCTCGGGTCTCCAGGATCACGCCCTGGGCTGGAGGTAGCAGTTGAGCCAACCAGGCTGCCCCAGGGTAGGGTTTAAAACGCAAGATGCAGAATTATGTATGGTGAGCTACTAGTTAAATGAAAAAGCACACCCCGGAGAAATCCTGCACATTTTCTTCAGATGCATAAATATGCACAACAGAAGTAACATGAAGCTGGCAGTTGTTGCCTCTGGGAGAGGAGAGGGAAATAGCAAAGACGGTTGTTGGTTGGGGGAGGGGGTAGCTACATCTGTCACAAGTATTTACACACAGAAAAGGGGAAAATAACTCAGAAACAAAAAAAAATGTGGATGTTTGTTGTGTTCTCTGTGTTATATTGTATTTTTAGGATGTATTAAAATGTAAAAAAGAAAAATGTTGGAAAGAAAAAATCCACATGCACTAAACAGCCTGTAATGCACCATCACATCATGATCTGTTTACCCTTTTATCTTTGTCCCTAGATTCTCTGCTTCTCCCTTTGGGGCAACAGAGCCATGGTCAGGGCAGGGGGCTTTGGACCCGGTTGACCAGGGGCCACTTGCTAGCTCTGAGATGCTAGTAATTTAATCTCTTTGAGCTGCAGTGTCTCATCTTTTAAAAAAGCGAATAGCAGAAGGTTGCCTGGATGGCTCGGTGGGTTAAGCGTCTGACTCTTGAGTTCAGCTTAGGTCATGATCTCAGGGTCCTGGAATGAGGCTGTATGTTCAGTGGGGAGTCTGCTTCTCTCCCTCTCCCCGGCCCCCACTTGTGGTCTCTCTCTCTCTCTCAAATAAATGCATAAAAATCTTAAAAAAAAAAAAAAAAGCAATAGGAGAGCACCAACCTCATGGAGCTGGTATGAAGACTCTGAGTTAATGTATGCAGAGTGTGTGGAAACATGGCGAGAGCTATAAGCATTCACTAACGACAGTAATAAATCCTGCTGCTTCTCATCCAAACTGTATTTAATTAAAAGTTTATAGAAATACTTTCGATTCAAATCCCAAAATACTTAAGGACTCACAGAAGACGATATTTTTACTTTTACAGTGCTTTATCCTCGCTGCCATCTCCTACTCCTCTTCCTCCTCACCTGGCCCTCCAGGTCAGTTCACATGTCACTTCACCCTTGAGGACATACCCCAGCCCTCCAATGTTTCTGTTCATTAAACTGATCCAGTTTTACTATGAGGCACTAGATTGGTAACTCACCAACCCTGGGTGAAGAGAGACTAAGCAAGAATGCACTGTCACCCGGAGAGAATGACTCTTGTCACATCAGAAGGAGTATCGAAATTTCTCTTACCTTTCAAACTGTACTTTCTTATGTCCTCCTTCTTTCACGTAGTCGAGAACCTGCTTCTGAGTCCGACCGCTAAAAGGGAGAAGATGAGAGGGAAGAGAAGACAGCAAGGCATTCTCATTTAAACACAAGACATCCCATTCTTTACCTCCCCCTCTCCTTCCATGACTGGGAGATTTGTGGGCTTTCTCAGCAAGCCAGGAATAAGAGCAGCTCTAAGAGAAACTCTGTGTGTCCATTTCATCTCTTGGTATTTCCCTTCTAAAACAGCAAGTGTTCAAATGACTAAACCACTTAATAATTCTGTGTTTACTTATTAAGCAACCATTGGGAGAGTCTGTATGCTTCGAGGAGGCAGGGATAATTCTGTTCGCTGTGAATCCCCAGCACCTAGACTAGGCCTTGATATGCAGAAGACACTCAAATGTTTGCTAAAAGAAGAAGTGAGGGGTGCCTGGGTGGCTCAGATGGTTAAGCATCTGCTTTCAGCTCAGGTCATGATCTCCAGGTCCTGTGATGGAGTCCCACATAGGGCCCCCTGCTCAGCAGAGAGTCTGCTTCTCCCTCTCCTTCTGCCCCTATGTGTACTCTCTCTCTCAAATGAATAAAAAAATCTTAAAAAAAAAAAAAAAAAGTGAGACAGTGAACTAATGATGTGCAAATCTATGCAGCATTCTCGGAGGCTACACCAAATGTTAATGAGACACTTGCTTCTACAGAGAAGGAAAATCTTTTCTGGATTAGAGAGTCCTGTCAGGAGTATGTTGTGGCCAGGTGGACTGGACTGTCTCTTGGCTGATGTTAGTTCAAACACAAGCGAGGGGTTGCCAGGAGCCTCCCAGACTGATCACGCCATCACCCCAGCAGCCAGAGCTCCTGGAAGTTGGCTTTCCTCTTATCAGCCCACTGTACCATGCAGGAGTGATCACAGGCAGCAGGAAACAGCTGGTCTCAGGACAAATGTTCCCATGGCAAACTGCAGGGGTGTGACATGGAATCCTTACCTGAACCGAAACGATGACCCTCGACTAAAGAGAACAGGCTTTGGCTTTGGTTTGGGCTCTTCGAAAAGTCTAAAAAAGGCATGATGTTCAACACAGATTTTCCAGAAGGACTTGCAAAAATCCCGACTGGCCATCAGAAATTCCAAGGTGTCCTGGTATGAGCTCTAAAAAGAGAAAATACCACTTTGTGGTTTTTTTCCCCCCATTACCCATGGACACTGGGCAAAACAATGTGAAAGGGGACAGAAAATAAATATGTCCAATAAAATTTCAGTTGTGTATTTTATTATCTAGCAGGACCATAAATTCACCTATTTAGTAAAATACAGTTGTTGCTAATGATAAAATACAGTCACCACTCAACCATTCCCTCCCTCCCCCAGAATTCCTTAAAGGAACTAAAGAAAACAGGAATACTTAGAAGTCAGAACACTTCTTTTGACAGAATTCATAAACAGATTTTGTGTATGTGGCCTACATTTCCTTCTTTAAAAAAAAATCCAAATACTACAATCCCTTTTTTACCTCCTGAAAATAACTGAAACATACTTCTATGTTCTCCCTGAAGGTTCATGCCAACTTTGCATATTGGTCTCAGTCTTTTCTCTGTTGAGCAACATATGGCTCAAGCCTCCAGGTGGCCCCAGGGACCATATAAGAAATGAACATTTCTTTTGGTGGAGCATGAAGTGTCACACTCAAGTCTGAAAAAAATCATGTCCGTTGATTCTGGAAAGCCGAGAGTGTCATTTTCCTATTCCCCGACCGAATGCTCTCAATGTCAGTGGCCATATTTTATAAACAGGACTCCCCACAGTCCTGAATGTTCCTAGCCATTCCAACTATTTTGCGGGCTCTCACAGCTCTGGGCAGTCCCAACTTACAAACAAGTGTGCCGCAATTCTATGTTGGTAAGTAGCCTTCTGGAACTCAAAAAGCATTTTCCCACAGAAAAACAACTTCTAGTGGGTGGCTGCTTCCCAGGTCTGGCCATAAAAGCTGATTTAATGTGTTCTGTGGCTGAACGATAAGCCTAGATGGCCATTTGTCATCTTTCATTCCATGGTAAAGAAACGATCTTCAAGTTCTGCTTGGAGACATCAGGATCTATCATCCATGTCCTCCACTGCCATTTCCAGCAGGGGAAGGAGATGCTCCTTCTTTCCCTGACCTGGTCCTGGGGTGAGTGACATCTTCGAGGAGTTCTGCAGGAAGTGGGTGGTGCTATCGGAGGTTTAGGGACAAGAGTAGGGACATGAAAACTGGGGCCAGCTGGAGGCCCATGTGGGCAAGGGTATGCCCCGGATCTGGTGGATGCTGAGTGGGGTCTTGAGGAGGTGACCTGGAGGCTGGAGCCCTAGCAACTCATGGGTCAGGCTGTCTACCCAAAGGGGCTCTGTTCACCCAGGTGACAACATGGCTATTGAGCATCTGGGTACGCCTCTGGTACAGACCCTCAGACACCTGCACAGTGCTGGCCGCAGTTCCAGCCTGTGCCCTAGCAGAGCCCCTCCACTCCCCAGGGTCACTGGGTGGTCTGGTCTGGTCTCCAGCCTCCCCACCCCCCAATCCACTTACGTTCGCATCCGGGCGGAGCTTGATGAGAAAGCGCTTCCTCTTGAAGCTCAGCTTCCGCACTTTGGCCCAATTGAAGGCGTTGATCTTAGTGAAACCCTGAGAAAGGTATCAGCCAGTGAGTCAGGAAATGCTTAATAAGCAACATGGGGTTTTGGTCTGCCTTGCGTATGGGGACCTGCCATTGGAATGCTCGAGAAGAACGCCTTCTGCTAGAGAATTCTCAGGATTTGCTGCTGCTGTGGCTGATGCCTGTTTCTGGAGCATTATTTTTCACTAATTATATGATTTGGCATTCAAACGAAGTTTGCCTCCAGGGAAAGGAGCAGCTGGCCAAGGGAAGGATAAACCAAAAGATTTAAAAAAAAAAAAAAAAAAAAAACAACAATAAAAACCATGACAACCAGCACAATAATTAGTGACCATCACTTCCAGAGTACCAAGCACTCCATCAGGACTTTACAGGCCTTATCTTATCAAACCTTATACAAAACTCAGTGAGATGAGTTTATTATCTTTCTCTTACAGATGTGGAGACTGCTGCATGGGTAGATTTTAACGTGCCCAAAATCACACAGTTCATGTGGTAGAATGAGAATCCCGAGATTCCCTTAACCAGCAGCTAATTGTTAATCTCCGTAAATGCAACCCGCAGGTTAGCAATCAACCCCCACTGCGCACACTGGTCTGGCTCCCATGCCCAGCAGGATGCCAACTACATCCAAGAAGGATGGGGAGGGGAGGCCTGGCCTGTGGTGTGTCTTCTAGACCAGAGAACAGTCTCAGGAAAGGACACATCTTCATCTTTGAAAGACAGGTGTGGAGAGACAGGGTGATGGAGAAGCAAGAGGAAGCTGCCAGTTACTAGCTCCCATCTGTCCTGTCATCTCAACTAAAATTAGAATTCCTCCGGAGTCTGCTCGAACACCAGAACCGTTTATTTAAATTGGTAGGAATGAAACAATTAGGCACTGGCAAGAAGATTAATTCCAAGATACAGCCTCTGTACATGATTAAATAACTGAGCAATTCTCAATATTTAGATTGTATCACATATAATCAAAGCAAATTAATTCAATTCTAAGGCACTTCTTTTTCCCCCCTTTATGATTTTTAGAAATGTCTAAAGCTTCCGATTTTAAAAATTTCAGGGTAGGACCGAAAACTCTATCTGGCTCATGGTCATTTTACTCATCAAATACTCCTTAGGTTATTTCAGCAGGTCAAACACTGTGAAGAGCGGTCACCGCCTCCAATACCATCCTGCTTTCAAACCTTCCCTTCTTACTTTCCCACATGAAACCCAACCTTGACTCCTCTTGGGACAGGATTCTGTGATAATTCACGTCCGTCGTAAACATCTGATACTGGAGCAGAGAAGCACTGGGACTATTTTGGTAAAACAGGAAGGGGGAGACAGAACCAAACCTGGCAGAGCTTAAAAAAGTATTTTAGATTATGTACATATTTACACCTTCAAAACTGGTGAAAATGACCCTATTTAAAAGGCAGGCACTTTCTCGGTATCCCTTTGAACCAAAGCACAATGAAATCAGAGAGGGAGACAAACCATAAGAGAGTCTTAATCAAAGGGAACAAACTGAGGGTTGCTGGGGGAGTTGGGGTGGGTGACGGGGTAACTGGGTGAGAGGCATGAAAGGAGGGCACATGCCGTGATGAGCACTGAGTTTATATACAACTGGTCACTTAGCTCTACCTCTGAAACTAACAATACACTATATGTTACCTGACTAAATTTAAATTTTAAAAAATGATAAAAAAGAAAAGATATCAAAGCACAGATGACTTGCTTTTGTTTAAAAGAAAAACACTGAGGAAGCTTTTGGGGGGGTGATGAATATGTTCAGGGTCTTGATTTTATTGATGGCTTCAGGACATATACATATATATATACACATATATATGAACTAAGGAAAATGGATACTTTAAATTTTACTCTACGGTCCACAATACCTCAACAAAGCTGCTAAGAGATAAAAAGCAGCACTGATCAAGAGAACAGTACAATAGCAGTGTGATCAAGAGAGAACACATTTCAGAGTACAGAAAATTATGTCTTTAAGTAAAACACAGGTTAGGATTCAAGTGCAATGTTTTGCTACAGACTTACGATAGCATCTGGCTTTTAGGAGTTTATAAAACCGCTCAATCTTAAAAGATACAAGTTACATTTTTAAGTTATGTATAGCTGAAGTCACAAACCAGCTGACTCAGGGAAAACCTAAATTAGGTTTAAAAATCCCTAAATTTGGTAAAAAAAAAAACAAAAACAAAAATAAAAAAAAACAAAAAAACAACTAAAAATCTCAATAGGTTAAAAAAAAAGGCCGGGGGCGGGGGGAGGGAGGAAATGACATGGGTATCACGTGCCAGTATGAAGAAAGTGTTTATTTTGGGGGATCTGAAATCCTGATTTTACCATCCTGTGTTCTGAGCACAGGTCCACTGATAAAGATTTCTGTGATCCTACAGAGTCAATAAACACAAGCGAATCTTGAATTGTGCATTCTCCCAACCAGAGCAAGGGCAAATGAACTAGAATCTGGACGCTCAGGGCCTGGAGAGAATTAGAAACCCTGAGATGAGGTTATAGTCTTTCCCCTGTTCACCTAAAATTAACTATAGAGGTCTTCACCTGGCCCACCCAACACGGAATCAGAGCTGAAGGGCCAACTCTGATCTTTCCGTCACCAAGAGAACGGAGTTGTGTTCTACACGCTCTTACCTGAAACACTAGAATTCCCGTGTTGGCAACAGCCAGGTTGATCTTGGTGCCTTCCCTGTCCTTAGCTGGGTGCAACCGGATCCCATACATCTCCAGCCTACGGGCAATCTCCAGAAGTTGGAAATCTGATTCTGCTGGTGTTTGTCCACTGACAAAACAAAAAATTAAAGAGAAAGGCCAGGAGATTTGAATTCCCTGTGTCTATTAATTCGAGATTAAGCAACTTCTCTTGGGAAATAAAAAGGCATTTCATCACAAACAATGGAGCTATCTGATCAGATGACACCCAACCTCCTATTCATTATCACCAAAAGTCTAGCAACGAGGACAAAAGCCCTATTGCCTGTGTAACACAAAACCCTAAAAGTCTAGCTCACATTTGCCCAGTTTTTTTGGAATCTCAAAGAGTTCCCTTTAAGGTCACATAAAAGCAAAACACCACTGTGTTAAAACACGTTTTTAGTCACTTACAATGGGCCTACACTTGGAAGCAAGGTTCAAGGCAACACTGGCATACTATCATCAAAGCTCAAGTACCCTCCTTAAACAAAGCAACAAAACAACAGGCACAGAGCATCTTTTGAAAGATTATTTTAGTGATCACAAAAAACAAAACAAACAACAACAAAAAAAACCCAAAACAAAAAACCACCCAAATGGAGAAGATACAAAGACTCTAGATTTTTGTAACATTCCTACTTGGCCCCTAGCTGACCATATCACTTTCTAGATTTCCTGTTAATTGATCTTATACACTTTCTTTATTTCCATAGCACGGTGTCCTACACCCCAGGCCTACTCCAGTAGGACAGGAAATCAAGAAGGACCATGGAGCTCTGGTCCTAAGTGGATAACCGGGGTCTGAAGAATCCAAGGTGAGTAACAACACTCCCATGAACCTCTGTGGTCTTCTCTCTCACCCTTTGCATGTTTCGTCCCAATAGCTACTGGGCGTGTGTGTGTACACCCACCTACGCTTGAAGGACAGAAACACCCCAAAGGGAACATGAGGCGCCCAGTGGGACTTACATGTGGTTGTGGTGAAACTCCACGATTTTGTCTTCTAGCGCATCTTGCTGAGGTATGTACTTGTTTTTTGCTAAATGCTCTCTGTCTGATGCTTCATCAAAATCCCCAATCTCGGCTACCAAGAAACAGAAGAAGAAAACCCAGCCACAAATGATTAATACTTCATAATCTATTACATTCCCCATGGAACATTCCCCAGCTAGCAAACCAGAAGGCAGCAGACAAGGTGATCCCAGCCTTGTGTATCGTCAGGGCTGGATGTCAGAAGACATCCTGTGAGGACATATTTAACAACTGTACCAACATGAAAGGATGGTTCCCCCTCTTTGTCATCTCTACCAGCTGGAAATAAAACTTCAGCGTCCATCTATCTTCATCCATCCATGTTCCTTCCTCCCCACCCAACCAGGAGTACTTCTGTTCTAGGCAGTGAATTCTAGACATGTGGATTATGACCTTATGACTTCTAAAGAAGTCCCAGAATTTCAAATTTTACAATATTAACTTTTGAAACTCTTGTATATAATAATTATTAGTGCAAACCCCAAATGCTTTCTCATGTAGAGAAAAGCCGATAGTAAATAGGCATAAATATACATGATGTAATTTGGTAACATAAAACAAAGTTTATTAAGTTTCTTAAAGTCCTAGAGTCAGCAATGACTGGCCAGGCTGCAGATTCTTATTTATTTTTCATCTACGAGGACTAGGAGGTATATTTTTCTCACGTAACCTCTACAGAGTCCCCAAATTGCTGTGATCTGGAAATCTAAAGGACAGACCTTTAAAGTAATAATTGTGCCTTAACAACACAAGCTCTGGCTCAGTTTATACCAATTTAATACCCCTGGGACAGCATGTCTTTTTCTTTGAATCATATGGTCTGTGTAACAAGCTTAATAAAAAGTAGCCTAATGACCAGAGCCCAGCTGTTTTGAGTAAAAGCTAGTGAACAGTTGCTAAGAAACCTACCTTTCATTTTGTCCTGTGAAGCAGCTTGTCACACTTTGGGCAATGCACCTCCAGTAATCATGCAGGATATGGCCTATATGTTCCTCTAAATCACACCCACTGAGAATATTTGCTCTGCACAAAACAGTGCCAACTCATCTGGCTCCAGCTGGGCCAGTGGAAGAATCAATCATTTTCTAGCCTCCTGCTGCTATGACAAATCAATAATATTACTTCCTAAGTCTAGTAGATCTGCAGTAAGGCCCATATATAAAAGAGAAGATAAGCATGGGCTCAAGGAATACCTCATCATATTAGGTTAAGTCATTTATTAACCACTAGGAGTGACGCTTTCTGCAAACTGTTGGAAATCTTGTTACCTGGGCAGTTATTCAAATAGGCTGATTATAGGAGTCTACTCTAGATACAAGAGAAGTTTTTATTTGTTTTTTTAAGATTTTATTTATTTATTTATTTACTTACTTACTTACTATTTATGAGAGAGAGAGAGAGAAAGAGAGAGAGAGGCAGGGACATAGGCAGAGGGAGAAGCAGGGTCCCTATGGGGAGCCCAATGCGAGACTCGATTCCAAGACTCTGGGATCACGACCTGAGCCGAAGACAGACGCTCAACCACTGAGCCAGCCAGGCGTCCCAAGAGCAATTTTTAAATGACAGGACAGCACAGTTTGTTTTATACTAGTGCTAATGTGTATATTCCATTTCAAGTAACTTCTACCTTAGCAAAGATGGAAAAAAGAAAATGCCCAGCTGAGTTATCAGTAAGCCTTAGAATGAGCACTCCTAGATTAAGAAAGTTAAAATATCCAGTTTCAAGCATCACTAGGACTCAGTACAGCTTCATGTGTCTTGGTGTTTACTGAACTCTATAGAATACAGAAAGTGCCATCGTTGATGGTTTTATGTCTTAAGGCTAATGTGCCACATTCAATAATGGGTATTAAGTCCAAGAAAAAAAAAAAGTCCAAGAACAGAACAGAACAAATTTAATTTACCTGGACATCATCTGTCCAAGCTTCTCCTCTAAGTCAACTGAGATTATCAACAATTGCATACTAGTCCTTGAAAAGAGGGGCACCTGGGTGGTATAGTCAGCTGAGCATCCAACTCTTGGTTTTGGTTCAGGTCATGACCTCATGGGTTGTACAACTGAGCCCCATGTTAAGCTCTGCTGAGCAAGGAGTCTGCTTGAGATTCTCTCTCTCCCTCTTCCTTTGTCCCTCCCCCCTTCTCTCTCTCTCAAATAGATCTTTAGAAAAGAAAAATAAAAGTAGACACTGAACACAGAATTCACAGGCCAATATTGGGTAGGGGTGGTGGTGGTAGGTAGACCTATTGCGTTTGAGGAGTACTGTCTTCAATCCATTGGCACTCAAGCTAACAGCAAAATAACACAAAGATATAATTACTGTGTTCAATAGATGTGGTTATTCCCCAAAAATCAGATCACGGTTATCTCCAACAGGACCTCAAAAGAGAAACGGACAGAACTTACACTGTACAATGTGTGAGATCAAGAGAGCCGCGCTCGTGTCGTTGCAGGTCAGCCTGCCTTGAGCCAGGTCCTGCTTCACCTGCAGAGCAAACAGGTACCTGCGAACACAAATACAGAGACCAGCGTCACAGACCTTCAGTCAAGAGTCCTGCAAAGAGGGCAGGAGGTGTGGGGTCAAAGTCAGGCTCACTTCTGACAACCTGTCCACACTGTGAGGAACTAGAGAAAGGTACACAGACCAAGGAAAACAAAGTCTGCACCGGCCAGGATGAACTCCCAGTGCTACCAACCTCGAGGTCAACATGCACCGGTTGCCAGAAGGACCCAGAAACATGCTCTAAAACCTTTTCACGCAATGAGTAATACATTTTATTCTACGCTCCATCTTTCCATTTAAAAATCTAAGACTAGGGGCACGTGGGTGGCTCAGTTGGTTAACCATCTGCCTTTGGCACAGATCACGATCCTGGGGTCCTGAGATCAAGCCCCAAGCCAGGCTCCCTGCTCAGCAGGGAGTTTGCTGGTCCCTCTGCTCCTCCTGCTCCCCCTGCTTGTGCTCACACTCTCAAATAAATAAATAAAATCTTAAAGAAAAAATAAAAATCTAAGACTATATTTTTAGTCTCTCTATATATAACTTTTGCAGGGTGTAACTAACATTTACATTTCTTTTCACAGATCAAATATACAAAAAATAACTTTAGGGCTCAGATAATAACAGTAGTTTATTAAGGCTAGGGAGAGCTTTTTTGCCGAGGGAATTGGAGAGATGAGATTATCTTTGTGGTATAATATTCACTTAGGTTCTTCCAAAAGCCTCAGTTACCAGATCTGTAAAAAATTAATTTTAAAGCTATTTTTATATTGCAGAATAAAGCAAGTAAACATTTTTGGTGAAAGAGAAAAGAGGCATTTATAAGTCAAAGAAATTAAATAAAAACAGTGCAATGTAAGAATGGGTTTAAAAAAAAAATCAATATGAACTCCTACATTTTTAGAAAGATATTTGCTGGGATGCCTGGGTAGCTCAGCAGTTAAATGCGTGTGCCATTTGGCTCAGGGCGTGATCCTGGAGTCCCAGGATCGAGTCCCACATCGTGCTCCCTGCATGGAGCCTGCTTCTCCCTCTGCCTCTCTCTCTCTCTCTCTCTCTCTCTGTGTCTCTAATAAATAAATAAAATATTAAAGAGAAAAAAAAGAAAGAAATAGGGGCAGCCCAGGTAGCTCAGCAGTTTAGCGCTGCCTTCAGCCCAGGGTCTGATCCTGGAGACCTGGGATCAAGTCCCATGTCAGGCTCCCTGCATGGAGCCTGCTTCTCCCTCTGCTTGTGTCTCTGCCTCTCTCTCTCTGTCACTCATGAATAAATAAATAAAATCTTTTAAAATAATTAAAAAAAAAAGAAATATAAATGGATTGTATTTAAAAGGCAAAAGAGAGGCACAAGGATGGCTCAGTCAACTGAGCTTGGTTTCAGGTCAGGTTATAGTTATAGTCTCAGGGTCCTGGGATCTAGCCCCACATAGGGGAGTGGTCCACACTCAGCGGGGAGTCTGCTTGAGGTTTATCTCCCTCCCTCCCTCCCTCCCTCCCTCCGCCCCTACCCCACCTCATTTCTGTTCGTCTCTCAAATAAATAAATAATCTTTTTTTTTTAAAGGCAAAAGAGACATCTCAAGGAGGTGTCTACCGCTCAATGCTGTAGCAACTTGAGTATCAACAAGAATAATTAAAGTGAATCCAAAAAAAAATTTAAAAAAAAGTAAAGTGAATCCAAACACATGGAATTAATGAAAATTCATGAGTCCATTTCAGTATTCAAACGAAAAGCAGGAGGGATGCCTGCCTGGATGGCTCAGTGGCTGAGCATCTGCCTTTGGCTTAGGGTGTGATCCTGGGTCCTAGGATAGAGTTCCACAATGGGAAGCCTGCTTCTCCCTCTGCCTAGGTTTCTGTGTCTTTGTGTGTCTCGTGAATAAATAAATAAAATCTTTAAAAACAAAAGAAACAAAGAGAAAGCGGGGAAAACTGAATGCATCACCCTTGGAGGAGACTATTAAAGCAATTCTTGATAACCTGGGGCAAAAAATTGAGCATAGACTCTGCCTCTCCAATAGGAGAGGCATTTCAGGATATCCAGAAAACCCAAGTAGATGAGGCAAAGTTCCTTACAGCTAGTAACTAATAACAGCAAGAATCCTCATTCTACAACCTCTAAAGAGATTAGACTCTGGCAAAGACTGTTAACTGGTGTAAAAACCATTCAGGAGACAAGCGTCTAAATATAGACAAAGTAATGGGACTTGGCTCCGCAGTGGCATGATTGGAACATCACCACCCTAATTCAGTGATGAATATTAGCATCATTAATGAAATGGGAAGCACACAACATCAGTACTGATGGATTCTAGCCCAAAATGTTCAACTTATATCCATCAAGTCTATAGAATTACCTTCCAGTGTTTTTTTTTTTTGAAAGATGACAGAGGAGAGATGACGGAGCTAAATGACACCATGAGGAAGCAATCTGACAAGATTGAGAGGTGGGATATTTTATAGTGAAGCCAGTCCAGTTTCTTCAACCAGGTGGGATCATGAAGGAAGAAAAAGGAGGAACTCTGCTAGATTAAAATGAGGTCTCAAGGATATAACCAAGTGCAACTGTGGTCCTACAGCAAATCTCCTTCTAGATGAGCAGATACAAATGATGTTTATCGGACAGACAGGGAAATCTGAGTATGGCCAAGGTGAAATGAAAAGTATATATGGATGCATAGAGAAAAATCAAAGGATAGCACCCTAATGTATTACCTAATGGTCACCTCTGGGCCACAGGAATACAGTATTTTACTTTCTTATTCTTGCTTATCTGTATGTTCTAACTTTCTACCATGTGCATCTGTTCTTTTTGTAATAATGAAAGGTTACTTTTAATTTTTAAAAAGGAAGCCTTTTAATAAGATCAACCACAGAGGTTTCAATAAAAATTAAGTGAAGTAACCCATGGAAAGCTCAGTGCCTAAACAAAAATATTCAATAAATGTTAGCAATTTTTCTCTTATAAATGAAAAACTAGGAATGCCTAGCTGGCTCAGTCAGTAGAGCATGTGACTCTTGATCTCAGGATCATGACTTTAAGCCCCACTTTGGGGGGGCAGGTAGACTTAGTAAAATTTTTAAAAAGAGAAAAGAAAAATGAATCCCCTTTAAATTACTTAGGAAATTCCATTAAGAACTAAAAAACTAGAGACAATTTTGTAACCAGTTCTCCCCCAAAAAAAACAAAATGAAAAACACCCCCAGATCCACCAGTTGATAACATTTAATCTTTACCCAGCACACCCTCCCCCCACCCCTGACATATATTCTTACTCTCACGATCTGTGTCTCTGGGAAGTCAAAGGGAAGAAAAGCAGAGAATATAAAAGAACCAAAACATCAACATACAGGTTTCCAAAGGAAGAGGCAGCACAAATCATCTTTCTCGTTTAGGCAGAGGTGACGATTTTTTGAACCTAATACTTCTCAGCCCCATGGCCTTGAATCCTCTATCTGGTTAATTTTTAAAATAAGCAGAAGGCATAAAAGCATTACATTCTGAATTTTTTACCATCCACCAGTTCAAACTCGAGGTCTGTGTTTGCGGGGAAATGTTCAGGGACGGATGAATGGTCGGAGTCTGACAGGCTTTGGGGACTTTGGTGATGGTCTCATGTGGGCTCCAATGCACCATTGGCTTCTGGAAGCTCCTACATTTAGGCATTTTGAAGACTGCAGGATGAACGTGTCACTCCCTCCTCCTGCTGAGTCTTCCTCTTCTGAGGCCCTTGTAATATGAGAATGACCTTCCTGGGTCCTGACTGTTGACTTCTTAAGGACAGCTGTAAATCGCACAAGCTAGCTGCAGTGCTAACTTTAGAGATACATCAACACCCTTCACACTCTACACTGCAGTGATCCCAATGAAATCCACAGGAGCTAAAGGCTAGGTTGAACTCAGCAGGCACGAAATAAAATTAAACTGGCAAATGATGAAAATGCAAAGTGTTCCAAACAGAGCGGGTCCTTGGCAGAAGGGTGCACGTCTGGAGAAGGGGATGATGGTGGCAGGGCCAATCAAGAGGGCTTCTGGCTTCCGGAGACAGCAAGTGTTGCAAATCACACCAATCTGATGCCTTGCTTTAAACGTGTCTATTTTATTTCATTTGGGAGGTCTTGATCTTTCTTTCCTTATTCGAGGGAAAGTAATTGACAATTTCTATGCCAGCCTAAGGAGACCCTTGAGCAGGCCCTTGAAGATTCAGCAGCAACTTTTGACAGATCTCCCCATCTCTGAGAAGAACACAGCCAAGGAGAAACTGGATCCAACTGAAGACAGGACGCCCAGAGCAAAGCGTGCTGAAACTCGTCAGCTCTGCAAGAGTGGCTTGGAACTCTGCAATAAGAAAACCTGGTAACTTCCCTAAAGATCCCTCCCCATCACTGTTTCAAACCCACATCTACTTTTCTCTTTCTAGAGGCCTCGGCCCTGGTGGCAACAGGATACAGTGTCCCCAAAACATAAGGTTCAATAAATAGAAAGGAATTAGCAGCGAAGTGTGATTTAATCTTCTATCTATATAAATGGGAAGCTGAAACCTATTCCTAAGGCCCCAAGAATTAACTGCAAAACTGGAGTTACTCAGAGTCTGCTAACCCGCAGGCCCACCTCCATAGCCACGTTGTCCCTACATCACTCGCCTAAAGTGCCGTCCATACAGTTTCTCCCAAGCCCTCCCTCATTCCCTAGCTGCTACAGAAAAGTGCCTGGTATCTCAACGGTCACCTCATTAAATTTCTGCTTACACAGGAATCTGAGAATGAGGGAGGCAACACACTGGATCTGGAAGGTCCCCTTCCCACTATACCTTGTGACAAAGTCAAAAGCAATGGAGAGCTTCTAAATTTCATATTGATTTTATTCACCCTTGTGTCAAATGGATTCTCTCCTTGAAAAAGGCTTTCAAGATGTCAGTTAACACTGGGAGCCAGAAAACAAAGACGACAACACCCCAAAGCTGCCACATCCAGCCGAGCCTGTGTCACTGGAGAATTTATCAGGTCAGACAGAGTAGTTGGCAACATACCAGGGGCACTTGGGTAATGGGCACAAGGTGTATGGAATTTTATAACAAAAACCAGTATGGCAGGAAACTACAAACCTCTAGGGATAATGATTCACAAACACTGAAAAGGTGCAAAACTCAAAGCAAAGTAGAATGGGAAGGGGGAAAACCAAGGATTTCTGCCACCAACTTCCTAAGCAGCAGAAAGGTCCAGTGACATGCAGCTGGATTCGCCTTTAGATCTACGTCAGTATGCCAAGCTTTGAGCAATGTGCATTCCAACAAGAGACCGAGACACGGTAGCCCCAGCAATGACACCACAGGAAGACTCCACTGTCGTTGACTCGTCTAATGTGTGTTGGCTGTAAGCAGCCCAGCTGCCTCTCCTCTTTGTGAACTGTTCAAGGGTCAACGGTATCTGAGCATTGGGAGCCTGTTCGTGTGAGTGCTGTCCAACTGTTCCTTCTACCTAGAAAGCTCTTCCTCCGAAAAGGATGGACAGATTCTCACTGTTTCCTCAGAGACACTCCAGACTAACCCATCTAAAGTCATCACATGGTCAACTTCTCTCATATCCTCCTCCTTAATTAGCATCATCTGATATTTTTTCTTGTTTATTTAATCATTTTGTCCACTTCCATAAGAGTCAGGCTTGTCTTCACCACTGTACTCCCAGGGCCTGGAACAATGCTTGCACACAGTGTCCACCTTGAAAGTAGTGCTGACAGAATGTCTTCATCCCTTTGCCAAATGATGGTCAACCACCCAAGATACTGTGCTCTGTACCAAGAGGGAGGAGAAGGATGGGATAGGCCTTGTCTGACCAGCTACAGCTTGAAAGCCATATGTGGTAAGACTTTGGCTGGTCAGATTGGTAGGTCACTCATAAGGACACTCTTAAAAAGGAGACATTTTGTCTTCATGCGTTGCCACTAGGCTCTGTTCTCCTTTAGCATACCATGTGCGTCATGTAAGTTAGAAAGTGATGGTGATGATGTTTATCATACATAGCATTCCTATTGGTTCCAGCCACCTTATGTATATCACCACCTTCTCCTCAAACCACCCTGGCTGAGCAACCAGTACAGTCACAATGACAAGGGAATCAGCAGAGACACAGAGGGAACACGTGAATAGGCTATCACACAGGGATCAAAGGCAGGCCCACCTCCATGGTCACACTTCTCTGACTTGGCCAACGTTCAAAGAAACTGATCACTAGCTCACATCCACCCACCCATGGCAGCAACAAAAAAGAAACAGAGTTCACATTTTGGTTTCACAGAGTTTGACTTCCCCAAACCATCCTGTGAAGGAATGGAGAGAAGGAGGAGACATAGGACAGTAAGAGGTTCTGAGACTGCTTCACTTCACAGCGTGGCTTTCAAGAAAACCAGGTTCTGAGGAAAATGTGGTACTTTCTTTCTTGCCATGTTTGTAAGCCTAACTGGGGGCAAAGGGTTACACTGGGAAGCAGAGTGCAGATGCTGGTCAGTTTAGTACTGTGCCAATGTTTCATCAGTCAACTGAGAACATAAACTTTCTCTTGTCCTTGGCACCCCATGGCAATAAATACCCAGTTTCCAAACCACTAACCTTGTGAGCTCTTCTTGGAGTTGTGTGTGGTCAGGTGGAAAGAATTTCACCACAAACTTAACAACAACATGCTTTGGCCCTAAAAGGGGAGGGGGGGGGGAGAAAAAGCAGTAAAGCATTTATTGATTTCAAATGCAATTAAAAAAAAGACCTCAGAGGATAGATTCTACAGCAACTAAGGAGTCTCATTCCAAGCTGCCAAGAGTACATCTGCTGACGTCCAGGTCACTGAAAAGGTGGTTGAGTTGAGTTACTCATTTATACTTCCCTGTTGCAGAGACACAGATGCCTGTTATGAAATAATGCTTTGGCAAGGGTATTTCAGGTGATTCAACTTTTTCTCTTAAAGACTGTACCCAGAGCATAAAAACAGGCAGTTGTCTTCAAAAATCTATCAAATTGGCCATTGTTATTTCAGATAACTTGAGGGAAAACTGAACATGTCAATCAGTTTATACGATTTTTATATTTTAAACCATCCACAAGGTACAGCTGTTAATGTGTTCATCAAATATGTATGAGCACCTATGTGCCAGGTGCTCCCCTGAGCTCTGGAGAGAAAACAAACAAGACATGGCCCAGCCCCTGGCAGCAAGCCAGAACCTTTATAAACCATCATACAGATGAGTTCAGGCAAAATTGGGAAGCAGATCTAGGATGGGTGGACAGGGAGAGGATCAAGGAGATGGGTAACTTTTCTTTTCAGAATGAAAACAAAACATCAGGGCCGCCTGGGTGGCTCAGTGGTTAAAGTGTCTGCCTTCTGCTCAGGGCGTGATCCTGTGGAGTCCCGGATGAGTCCCCCCATGAGGCTCCCTGCAGGGAGCCTGCTTCTCCCTCTGCCTGTGTCTCTGCCTCTCTCTCCCTCTGTGTGTCTCTCATGAATAAATAAATAAAATCTTTAAAAAAAAGAAAATAAAACATCAAATAGATTATAATTTGTAACCTAGATCAGAGCTTGTTTTATGTATCAACATACACACACACACACACACACACACACACACACTCAATACCAGAGCAGTTTTACAGGTTCTGCCATTTAAGAATGACAGCAATGAGTTTGTTCTATGAAATGGAAGGCACCATAATGAAATCCAAATTTTAACAGCAGTTACATAAAAGCAGAAAGTATCTTTTGCTCTACCTTACACTGTCACAAAAAATATTCTATTATCAAACAACAGAAGATGAAGATGTAGGCAATATATATAAAATCAGGAGGAAAAACAAGGCAGAGAAATATTAAAGCCCAGAGATGCTGGGCGCCTCTTCCTTGACCATGTTAGCAATTAACAGAACCCCTCACCTGTCAAGACTGGATCATCAAGTAACAACAGCAAAATGGGGAAGACAGGAAAGCCAGCCTCTCTCCTCTCTGTGAGGAATCCCAGGAAGCTACTCAGATCTTTATAAAAACTGAAGCTAGGAAGATGCTACCCCTCAATGTAAAAGGACAGTTTTGTCTCACAGGCAACTAGTCACAGCAAACGGAGAAGAAGCCCCCCTCGGTGTGGATCCAACGACAGACACCTCTTCTGTCTGCATTTGGCAATGCGCTCAAAGACACCTTTCCACACTCAGGATTTCCCAGGACTTACTGCAGGGACCCACGTCATCATCCTGGACCCTTCCTACCGCCCCCCATCAGGCCTGGGGGCTTGGCTCAGCAATGCGTCCCCCACCTCCCCCATGCCCAGCTGCTGGCCAGCCTCCCCGGGGAATATTAAAAAAAACAATGGTGGTTTTTCAACATCAATAATTGCTTAATTTAAATGACAGAAGAGCAACATCAATTTCAAATGCAGAAGGGCCCGAACAGACACCGTGTGCCTATTTATTACACCCACATAAATTGCTAGAAGTGGCCCAGTGGGGTTTCTTAGACAGACTTAAAACGATCATGGCAAGGCGTGGTGCTTCCTGTTCAACTAATGGAATGCGATTTTGTTACTATCCTCAGACTCTTGCCCCTGCTGTGGCCGCAGTGAGAGAGCCCTGGGGATGACTTGTTTGACTCTGAACTTGACCTCAAAGTAGAAGGCAGGATGGGGAGGAGGGGGTTGGGGGGGATAGTCCTGGTCTGAGGTGAGTAGAGAGAGAGAAAGCAAGCCTTCTTTCTTACTCCCCTCAATCTTCTCCAGCACACAGCGTAAATGCAAGCCAGGCTCCCTTCACTTCTCTTGCCATTCAGGAACACACACACACACACACACACACACACACACACACACACTTTGGGGCACCTCATTTTTTCCACGCAGCACTTGCACTCTGATTTTCCAGGCTTTGAAGAAGCAGGACAGAACACCTAACACCAATCTTTTGAATACATGGCTCCACCTTCCCCTTCAAAAGTGACAGTAACAAACACCGGCACGGACAAGACAAGCTCAATTAGTCTGGGGATTAACATCATGCTCTAGTTGTTAAAAGGAGATTTGATTTTCTAAGCAAGGTTTTGAGTACCAAGTTATTAAATATTAAAATTGCAGAAGAGACATTTTAATAGCACACAGATTAGTGGATAATGACAGGAAATCATGGGGTAAAAAAAAAAAGAAAGAAAGAAAGAAAGGAATCTGTATCACCAGTGCTGGATGCCACAGGGCACATGACATCTAGAAGAGGAAAAAGTCTGGCTTTATATTTCACATCACTGTTAAATGTGCGTGAGGGCTATACTTACTTCTAATCTGCTTGACAATAGGTTTTAAGAGATCCAGCCACACCTAGAAAACACAAAAGAAAACACAGATTGAGACAAATTCTCAATGAAAGAGCACAAGTAAATGAGACTTGACTGGGAGCTGTTTAAAATAAAAATATTTTTGAATATTTGAGGCCATCTGTTTCTATTTTCTGCAGGATGGTGTATCTTCCATCATGTACCGCTTTCACGGTACAGATCCAAACTTCCTGATAATATCCCTGAGCTTCAAAGTTAAAGTCTCTCCCAGACTCAAATGGTTAACTAAGAGTTTTTCTACTCTTGTTTGCACTTCTCTTTCACGGTTAGCTATTCAGCAAATACTGATGCACGACCACATGGTCTGGCTACAAGCAGAGTGAAATATGCACGCTCCTTAATGAAACAAAATACATGTGTGTCTACACATTTACAGAACAGCACATCTTTGAGGGATATGGAAATGGAAGGAATATGTAGAGACCATCACCTCTGCACCAGGCACCACCCACAAGCTTTTGACCTCCCAAATCCGGGCCAGAAGGATTCTCGTTGCTCAGAAGAGTAACCAGAGACCTGAAGGGGGCCAATGATCTGTCTAGACTGGCAGAGCCAGGACAGAAACCAGGTCTGTCCAGCGTCAAAGTCCAGACTCTTCAAACACAGGCAGTTTAAGAGGCAAAGATTAAGAGAGAGGGCAACCAGTTGCCCTCCTGGATAAAGCATGACTTAGCCATATTATTCCATTTCACACATTGCTTTTCTCTCAATTCCTTTTGAATTTGTGGTCATCTGGAAAGGGTTCTATGGAAACTCCTATTTGCACATCTGACAAAGACAAGGTTACTGTGTTTAATGTAAAGAGGGTTTTATAAGCAGATAGGAAATACAGAACACTTCCAAACTATGCAAAGAGGAACAGGTAACTGAGAGAAAAAGTAACAATGGTTAATGGACAAAATGGTCAAATTCTGGGGCAATCTGCACTACAGATGTAAGTCTGAAATATTAAATACCACTTCCACCCACCAAACGTTCACTAGTAGGATGATATGTACATGCACATTCCTATTTTATAATACCCAAATTTAGCAAGGGTGCCAGGCAATGTGTAGTGTCTTAACTATCACTGGAAAGATGAATCAGTATGTTCCTGGAGACTACTAAGGGAATAATTATCTAAACCCTTAAAAAAAAAAAGGAACCCCACTCCTACACATACTCTTTCATCAGGAATGAAACTCTGGTAAATTATGCATTTATGTACACAAAGATTTACATGATGTGTTTCACATCCTAATCACATGCTGTGATTAGCATTCCTAATGGTGGAAAAATTTTTATAAGAACATTAAATAAATAAGTAATCTATAGGGCACATTACCACACAGGCATTAAAAATTATGTTCTTGCTGAATATTTACATCCATAAGAAAATGTGTTCAAGAGGTTGGAAGATGGGTGATTTCCGGTCTTTTGCTTTACTCCATTATCCAAATTAGCTTAAGTAAGCACTAAGCATTCTCATAATGAAAACACCAAAAATGTTAAGCCTCTACTTATTCAGGTTACTCTTTCCCCATTCACCTTTTCAAAGCAATAAGGTTTCATAATGAAATTCTCATTATTGTATTTCCCATCCCCTACTGCTGTTTTCCTCTAAGAGAAAAACAAACAAGGGTGTTAGGGGCATCTGGCTGGCACAGTTGGAGGAACATAGGACTCCTGATCTCAGGATGGTGAGTTCTCAGAATGGTGGGCTCGAGCCCGAGGTTGCATATAGAGATTACTTACTTAAATAAACTTAAAAAAAAATAACGGCATTAGTTGACTTAGGATCATCTCCACTGTGATAATCATAAACCTCAACATTCAAAAAGGAGAATACAGTCATTCATAACTGCAATCATCATTTGCGAGATCTATTATTTCCTTTGTAAGATTCTTAACAGATGGGTAAGGCGGCAAATGTTTTTCCATGGGATAAGAAACTGAGATCCAGAGAATCCGGGTGCAGAACTGGAACTTAAATCCTGTTCTTAAATTTTTTAAATTCATTTAACAACAAAAATCACTGTGTTTCTATGCTAGGCTCTGGGAATCCAGTGATGAGAAAAACTTATCATGATCCCTGCTTCATGGAGCTGATGGTCTAGTGAGGAAGAGACGAGGACCAAAAACCCTTTCTGACACAAACAGAATGAAGGGAGGCACAAAGGACTCCTAGGGGCTGGGGCAGAGAGGTCTGACCCAGGCATGGGGGTAAGAGGCTCCTGAGACCTGATGTGAACACTATATTGTTCAAGGAATGGGTCCCTGAGGATGATGGTGTGTGGAGATCTGAAGGGGAAGAGAAGACGAACACACAGGTAAAACCTTTGTCCAGATGCTGGAGGTGCATGGGGAGCGCTACAGCTGCAGAACCAGGCTGGTGGGTCGGAAGGGGTCAGGCTCCCCCGAGGCCATGCTGAGATTCTCCATCCTTTTCCTCAGAGCAATATAAAGTTAGATATAAGCACAGGGCTGATACGATTAGATGTGCACTTTAAAAAGATTAATCTGGCACTGTGAGAACGGACAGAGGAGCCAGAGCAGATGCAGGCTGACCTGTGGCAATTGTTCCAGGTGAGAGAGAATGTGATTTTGGACCAGGGGAGCAGAAGCAGAGTTGAGGCAAAGTGGGTGGACTGAAGAAAATTTCAAGAGGTAAAATCGAAAGGGATTTATTGATGGATTGGATATGGTGGCCAAGGGTGTGTGTGTGGAGACAATGACCAAAATGACAGCAGGATTTCTGCCGAGGGCCTCTGGATAGATACTGGCACCAGTCACAAAGACAGGAGTTCTGGAAGAGGCCAGGATGGAGGTTCTAGACACTGATTTTACAAGGTGCCCTTGGATTTCATGAGTAAGAGACAGTATGGCAATGATGGGGTGCACTTGTTCAGAGCTCAGAAGTGAAGCCTGGGCAGGACATCCCACATCAGAAGTCGCCTCCAACTCTGACCCCACAGAAGGTAAGACTGCCTCATCGAGTCCAGAGGATGAAATGCACGAGCATAGATGGTGCCCTCCACCATGGAACAGCCAGGTAGGAAGTAGACAAGGACAGAAGGAAAAAAAGGAGAGTTGGATCACAGAAGCCATGGGAGGACAGTGTTTCCAGGATGAATTATAGCAAAAACTGTTGAAAGGTCAAATAAGATGAGAACTGAAATACTGGCTTCTCAGTTGGCTCAGTGGTGGGGCAGAAAGTGGTGCGTGCTGAAGAGGCAGGAAGGATGCTCAGCTTTTCCAAGAAGTTTGGCTGTGAAGCAGGCAGCAAGAGAACAGGGCAATGGGGGTAAGGAATCACATAAGGGCACTGTTTAATTGCTTGCTTTTATTTTTATTTCTTTTTTTTCTAAGAGTAATCTCCACACCCAAGATAGGGCTCAAACTCAACAACGCTGAGATCAAAGTCACATGCTCTACTGACCGAGCTGGCCAAGAACCCCTACTTGTTCATTTTTCACAGGATACTGGGTACATCTAGGGATGCCTGGGTGGCTCAGTGGTTGAGCATCTGCCTTTGGCTCAGGGCGTGATCACGGGGTTCCATGATCACGGGGTTCTGGGATCTCTGCAGGGAGCCTGCTTCTTCCTCTGCCTATGTTTCTGCCTGTCATGAATAAATAAATAGAATCTTAAAAAAAGAAAAAAAAAAGAAAAAGAAAAGAAACTAGGTGCATCCAAAAAGCAGGACTGCAAATATGACCAAGAAGGGTTAGTAACCAAAGTCCTAAGGGATGTGAGAAGATAGCCCTAAAACCCAGGGCCATGGCCCAAAATAGAAGGAAGAGCTGTTCCACTGAGGGAGACAGAAAGGCCAACCACACGTGTGAGTTTACAGTTCTGGGTCGGGAAGATAGGGAAGTTCCTTGTTGCTGCCTCTGCTTCTCCTATAAAATCAGAGGGAGGCAGGACAGACACAGGTAGAAAGAATCTAAAGTCGTCGCGTTGCCTGGGACAGCACGTTACCTGGAGAACCCCAGTGGGAGCACTGTGAAGGGAGCACTCACGAGCCTGCAGGCCTGTGCTGGTCCGGCCACCACAGCCTCGGGGAACCCTCTCTGGGAACCATCACCATCGCCAGTTCTGCCACAGAAGCTGCCTCAACTTCCGCAAACCGCTCGGGACAAAACAACCGCACTCTGGCAACGTAGTTGCCAATTTTATGAATTGTTATAAAACATCTCTCGTCTGTTTTTAGCATTTCTGTGGAAAGCATCAAATACAAGCACTAATTGGAGCCAATTGAGCATGTGGTTTTAGAACAAGTAGGTCCGGGAACATCAGACGGGCCTGAATTCGCCTGTTTGGTACGGCTCTGCTGTAACCACGCTAGTAACCATCCATCACGTCACAGCCAACCCAGCCGGAGAACTCAGGGCCTCTGAGAACCAGGTTACAGTGGTATATGCAGGGCTCAGAGAAAAGAGCTGCACATGCAGAACTTCAGCTACTATATAAACAGATGAGCTAGAAGGAGCAAGAAGAGAAATAAGGTTGCTGCTTGACTGGAGATAAGCACTGAAGTTTTGCTCTATAGGAAAGGCCATCGAGAAGCATCTGAAGACAAGGAGGTCACCGTAGAAAGATCACTTGTTCACTCAACCTAGGCAGAACAGAAACAAGTTCCAGACAAATTAAAAAGGCGACAAAAGCACCATCATCTTTCCTTCCCTGCCAATGGATCTCTAGAGGGTCACAACTGTAAAGATCTATCTCTCACCCTACCACCCACCCCTTCGCCCAAGCCACACATCCCTGCTCTCTCCAAAACCATGCTGCTGGTCTCCAGGGCACACCTACACGCCCACGTTACTGGACTATAAAGGGATTTGGTTAAAACAAATGGATTTCCAGAAATGTCACTCCAGTCAGTAAAACTCATTCATCAGGGAACTTCCCTGCTAGTAAGAGGTTGCTGGGGCTGCCATGTCAAACCACCACAGACTAGGTGGCTTGGACAACATGCTCTTATTTCCTCACAGCTCTGGAGGCTCATGGGGTCGTGGGCTTGGTTTCTCCCTGAGGCCTCCTCGACTTGCAAATGGCTGCCTCCTGGCCATGTTCTCCTGACCCTGCCTCTGTGCACACACCCCCAGCGTCTCTCAGGTAGCTGCAAATTCCCACTTTGTGAAGTGATAACCGTCAGTAGGATTAGGGCCTACTCTCACTTAACTTAATCACCTCTTTTAAAGGCTGTGTCCATAGGATGCCTGGGTGGCTCAGTGGTTGAGCGTCTGCCTTTGGCTCAGGGTCTGATCCCGGACGCCCAGGATGGAGTCCCACATCGGGTTCCCTGCATGGAGCCTGCTTCTCCTCCCTCTGCCTGTGTCTCTCATGAATAAATAAAATCTTTAAAAAAGGAAATAAAGGTTGTGTCCTCAAGTGTGGTCTTATTCTGAGGTACGGGGTGGTAGAGCTTCAACATACAAATTTTGGGGAGACACAAGTCAGCCCCTTAAGTCTACCTTCCACAATTTGGTTTCAACCCAGCTTTCCAGCCTCGCCTTCTTCCCATTTGCCTACATTTCTGTCAGGCTTCCTATTTTCCTCCAATTTTCTATTAATGTTAGTGTTAGGAGAAACACTTTAATGCTTAGGTGTGAAAGGTAAGGCAGGCTGAACCATCATTCCCAAAGTGGTTTCTCTTCTTTCTCTAAACATCTTCAGTCTCTGTTATTTTGGTAAGTGACATTTTAGGGAGATTTTGTAGGCAACTAAAATATTTGAGGTATTTTTGGAAAGATTCTTACTAAAAGAGACTCAGTGACTTGATATCACAACAGGGCACTGGGAATAGACTATTTCTTGAGCATGTCCTGTGTTGCCAGGCACTAGACAGGTGCTTTTGTGTTTTGTTTTGTTTTAGATTTTTAAAGATTTGAGGAAGAGAATGAACAGGGGTAGGCAGAGGGAGAGGAAGAAGCAGATGCCCTGCTGAGCACAGAGTCTGACCTGGGACTCAATCTCAGGACCTGAGGTGAAGGCAGACGTTTAACAGACTGAGCCACCCAGGCACCCCTAGAAAGGTGCTTTATACAGTCTCATTAAATGCTCCTGACGATGTGTTCATTTTACACAGGAAGGAAGCCAACCTCAGAAAGCTTTTTTAAGCTGCCCAAGGTCACACAGCTGGGCTTCAACATCATGTCCATGTAACCCCAAACCTGTGCTTTTTCTGCAACATAATATGCTGTTCCTCTAAAAGCAAACACACTCAACAAAAACTCCTCTTCAGGTTTAAAAACCAAAACTGCATACAACAAAAATATTTTCAACAACTATAACCCATAGAAGAACCAGACAAAATGTTACAGAAAATTATCTAGTGTCTAGAATTCATTGCAACCAAGTAGTCTTTCTGCAAGCTGACTTCTATAAGAAATGACTTTACTTTGAATTTTTGTTTATAATAGTTTCTTTAAATGTAATTTTCCTATTAAGGGTTTTCTTTTTAAACCTATTAGACATTTTTTATTCTGGTCAAAATAGATTAACAGCACCTAGACTTATCTTCTTATATGAAAAAACAAAACAAAACAGAAAACATACTTTAGCCCCAACAGATCTGAAGGCTCAGGAGAGACAAGAAAATAGACTCAGGATCCCTATACTTGCCCTAGCCTTCTGCCTTAGGCTTTAGGTTTTAGGCCGTAGTATAGAAGGAAGAAGCTGGCAAAATCCATGAGTTGAAAAGGTAGGGCTGAGAGTTCACAGGGCAATACCAGAGAGTAGAAAGCTCCATCTGGGAAGAGTATTTGGCAGAGTACAGAAAGTTCCTTTTGAGAGTAATCAACTGAATTCTGATCAATATTAGCTTATAAGAGGGATCCCTGGGTGGCGCAGCGGTTTGGCGCCTGCCTTTGGCCCAGGGCGCGATCCTGGAGACCCGGGATCGAATCCCACGTCGGGCTCCCGGTGCATGGTGCCTGCTTCTCCCTCTGCCTATGTCTCTGCCTCTCTCTCTCTCTCTCTCTGTGTGACTATCATAAATAAATAAAAAAAGTTAATAAAAAAATTTAAAATGTATTAAAAAAATATTAGCTTATAAGAAAAGTACCCAAGACTAGGGAGGAAAAAAAAAACAAAAAGCAAAACAAAACAATGAAAGGACTTAAGGTACCAGGGCCTCATGCTCACAGTATCAGGATTATTACTAATTCTCACCAGCCAGACCAGATGGCCTCGTGATTCTGGGGCACTGAATAAAGTACTAAAGAGTCATCCCTTTAGCAATAAGGAATAATTAACCCTGTACTATACACTACACCAGTCCCAACAAATAGGTCTTAAAATCCAGATGTGAAAGGACTAAATGGTTTCCAAATAACTTAATTGCATCCCAGAACACTCAATAAAAATTTATAGGAACATAAAAGTATTCAGCATTCAACAAGGTAAAATTCCAAATCTGATATTCAATAAAGAAAATCACCAAACATATAAGGAAGCAGGCAAATAGGAGCCATAATCAGACAAACAACAACAACAACAATAACAACCACACAACTATCAAATCTGACATGGAACACAGATATTAGAATTTAGTGGAGATGGACATAAAGACAATTATTACAACTGCATTCTCTATGTTCAAAGTTGACATACAAAATTTATAAAAAGGACCCAGATGAAACCTCTAGAGACAAAAGCCACATTGTATTGAGATCAAAACAAAAAATATTAAACGAGATTAAAATCAGATTAGATGCTGCACAAGAAATACTAATGAACTTAAAGATGTAGCAATATTAAGAATTTAAAATGAAACAGAAAGGTATTACCAAGAAATTGACAGAGCATCAGAGAACTGTAGAACAACTTTGGGCAGCCTAACATGCATGGAATTGGAGCCACAAAGGAGAGGAGATGGCAGGGGAGGGGTAAAAAAAAAAAACAGATAAAAGATTAAAAGAAATAATGGCTGAAATTTTTCCAAAATGAAGACTATAAACCCCACAGATCCAAAAAGCTCAAAAAACTCCAAGTATAAGAAATGTGAAGAGGGCAGCCTGGGTGGCTCAGCAGTTTAGCTCCTGCCTTCGGCCTGGGGCGTGATCCTGGAGACCCAGGATCGAGTCCCACGTCGGGCTCCCTGCATGGAGCCTGCTTCTCCCTCTGCTTGTCTCTCTGACTGTCTCTTTCTCTCTCTGTGTGTCTCTCATGAATAAGTAAATAAAATCTTAAAAAAAAAAAAAAGAAATGTGAAGAAAGGGCACCCAGGTGGCTCAGTCGGTTAGCTGTCTGCCTTCAGCTCAGGTCATGATCCCAGGGCCCTGGAATTGAGCCCCACATTGGGCTCCCTGCTCAGGAGGGAGTCTACTTCTCCCTCTGCTCCTGGCTCTCACTCTCGAACTCTCTCTCAAAAAAAAAAAAAAAAAAAAAAAATTTAATTAATTAATTAAAAATCTTGTAAAAAATGTGAAGAGAACAGCATGGAAGCACATCATAATCAAATTGCTCAAAGACTGCAATAAATTTTTTTTTTAATTTGTATTTATTTATGATAGTCACAGAGAGAGAGAGAGAGAGAGGCGCAGAGACACTGGCAGAGGGAGAAGCAGACTCCATGCACCGGGAGCCCGATGTGGGATTCGATCCCGGGTCTCCAGGATTGCGCCCTGGGCCAAAGGCAGGCGCCAAACCGCTGCACCACCCAGGGATCCCTCAAAGACCGCAATAAAGAGGCAATCTTAAAATCAGCCACAGAGACAAAGATTATGTACAAAGGAACAAAGATAAACTGGACAGCAGATTTCTCGTCAGAAACAATGCCAGTGGGAATACAATGGAGGAAGATTTTTAATATCCTTAAAGGAATAAAACTCCTACTAGAATTTTACACCCAGCAAAAATGTCTTTCAAAAAGGAAGGCAAACTGGGGCGCCTGGGTGGCTCATTCAGTTAAGTGTCTGACTCTTGATTTCAGCTCAGGTCATGATCTCAGGGTCATGAGATCAAGCCCAGCATCAGGCTCTGCACTCAGCAGGGAATCTGCAGGAGATTCTCTCCCTTTCCCTTTGCCTGCCCCATTCACTCACTGTAAAATATAATTTTTTTCTAAAAGGAAGGCAAATAATTTCAATTTTTCTGTAAATCTAATGCTTTTTTTTTAAGTCTATAAATGGGGTGCCTGGGTGGCTCAGTCGGTTAAGCATCTGCCTTCAGCTTAGGTCATGATCCCAGGGTCCTGGGATCAAGCCCCTCACCAGGCTCCCTGCTCAGCAGGAAGCCTGCTTCTCCCTCTCCCTCTGCTCCTCCCCTGCTCAGGTTCTCTTTCTGCCTAATAAATGAAAAAAAAAAATTTAAAAAAGTCTAGCAATTGAAAAACAAAACAAAACAAAACAAAACAACCCCACGTATATTCCCAGCATAAGAAATGGAAGATCACCCATTGTTTTATCTTTTCCAGTGATCCATCCTCCTCCCAGGCTCTCCGCTCAAGGAGAGCTTTACATCCTCTTGAGAACTGTGCCATTAACACAGCCACTGTTGTATCCAATGCCAGTGCTGCTCTGCATGGTGACAAAGGCACTCCACAATCTCACTTCTGCTGGATTCCCAAACTTTTGTCTGCCTGTGGCTCTGCAACAGTCTTCATCCTTTACACCCAGCATGTTCCACAGAGTCCTTCCTGGTCTTAGATGCCCTCAGATCCCCAAGGAGAAGCAAGGTCAGGAGGCTGTTACTAAGCATACATGAAGGAGGTCTGTCCGACCCCGGTGAGGCTGGGAAACCACCAGCAAGGGATATAGCCATGGTTTCTGTGGCTTCAAGCCCCTAGAAAGCATGCCTGCTGCTATAGACTACACTGCGTCCCTCTAAAATTCCTATGTTGAAACCCTAACCCCCCCAACAATGTGACTGTACCTGGAGATGGGGTCTTTTAAAGGTAATTAAGGTTTAATAAAGTCATAAAAGTGGGGCCCTGATCCAATAGGGACCTGGCCTTAAGAAAAGATCTGTCTCTCTGCCATGTCACCGTGAGAGGGGAACCATCTGCCAGCCAGAAATACAGTCCTCACCAGAGTCTGACCATGGTGGCTCCCTAATCTCAGACTTCCAGCCCCCAATACTGTTAGACATAAGTGTTTGTTGTTCAAGCCACCCAGTCTGTGGTATTTTGTTAGGGCAGCTTGACCGAAGACACCTACTGACAGCAAACTTTTCTCTTGGCATAAAGAAGGATCAAACTGAACGAAAAGAGGCCAATCTTCTTCCTGAGTTTTATCAGCATTTATTAGAAATTGGAATTGTCGTATCAGATAGGTAAGTGATGTAATTTTAGTAAAGACTGGTGGGCCAGCTTCACTGGTTTCTGAGCTGAAACACAAGCACAAAACGCCATGGATACCCGAGTGCCTACTATGCACAGGAATCCTGCTGGGCTCATCACTGTAAAGTCTCTGAATTACTCTTTGTGACCATCCTATAAAATCATGATTTACTAATCTCATTTTCCAGATAATGTACAGAATCTACCCAGCTGCTAGAGGATGAAGCAAATGTTTAAAGAGAGATTTACAGGGCACCAGGGTGGCTCAGTGGCTGAGTATCTCCCTTCGGCTCAGGTCATGATCCTGGGGTACTGGAATAGAGTCCCACATCAGGCTCGTGGGGAGCCTGTGTTTCCCTCTGCCTATGTCTCTGCCTCTCTGTGTCTCTTGTGAATAAATAAATGAATAAAATCTTTAAAAAATAAAAATAAAGAGATTTACAAACCACAATGCAGGCTTTTCCCAGCATCCTTGACTGGCTGCTGAGATCTATCTTACACACCTCTCTCCCCTACTAGGTTCACAGGGCTCTGAGAAGGGCCAGTGTGAGGAAAGGCAGTCAAGTGTAGCAAGCAGCTTTGCACTGGCTGAGACAAGCTTGTGTGTAAATTCTGGTTATAAACCTGGTTGTAAGCATTGAGCAAGTTACCTCTCTGAATCTGCTCCCTGTAAAATGCACATGATAAAATACCAATCTCACAAAAATACTATAAAGCAAGAGATTGGCAAACTAAGGTCCATGGGCCGAATTCTGACTACCATGTCCTTTTGTACAGCCTGAATGCAAAGATCGGCTTTTACACTTTTAGGTGGTTGAAACATAAAGATCGATGTACTGTATTTCACAACGTGAGAATTGCGAGATTCAGAAATCCATGCCCCTTGATAAAGTTTTACCAGGGTACAACCATGCACATCCATTTACATATTGTCTGTGGCTGCTTTTGTGCCACGAAGGCAGTGTTGGGTGGTTGCCACAGACACAGTACAGCTTTTAAAGCCTAACACCTTTACCTTCTCACTGTGTATGCCCACCTCTCCTTCGAAGAACAAATGAGATGCAATATGGTGTGTAGCAGAGCCCAGGGCACACAGTAGAAGCTCCGGGACAGTCAGGTCTGTGAGTTCACCCCCATGGCAACTTTCTGGCCTTTCACCAGCCTCCCTGGACTCTAGCTACCAATTAGCTGGCATAGTAAGTACAGAGTCTTGATTCCCAGGATCCCTAGTGTTTCTGCCATGGAAAGACCAATCAATAAAATAGCTGATGAAAACACTTGTCTGCTCCTGTGGGGCAATCTCGTGGGAAAGCTGTCTAGACTCAAGGACGAAGGGAGAGCCAAACTCGCATGTGAACACAGCAATCTATTGCCATTCTATTAAGTGGCAAGCCACGGGACACGTCTCATTATGGGTAGAACATAATTGATTACCAATTATCACCAGTTTACATCCCATCTTGAGAAACACATCTTAGACCATGGAAAGCACTCCTTTTCCCCTTAGTGTTTTTCAAACCCTTCCTGAGCAGCAAGCTCTGACAAGGGCTCTTCATGCAATGGAACCCATGAGCCAAGGGACATAAGGTTAAGCTGTGACATGAGCCTCCTGAACCTACCACCTGGTACAAAGGCCCTCAACTCAGATGCCAGGCCCTTGGGGGGCCTCAGTTTCACATGTAACACACACAGGTAGGCACATGGGCAAAGCCAGCTGCGATGGCCCACATTTAGACATGTGGAGACCCACCATACTTCCTCTTGCTTTGGCAGGTGAGGAAGCAGCCTCCCAAACGAAGCTGGTAAAGGTACTAATCACCTTGCATCAAAAAACTATGCTGGGCAGCCCCGGTGGCTCAGCAGTTTAGCACCTGCCTTCGGCCCAGGGCATGATCCTGGAGACCCAGGATCGAGTCCCACGTCAGGTTCCCTGCGTGGTGCCTGCTTCTCCCTCTGCCTCTCTCTCTCTCTCTTGCTCTCTGTCATGAATAAATAAAATCTTAAAAAAAAAAAAAACAAAAAACTATGCTGATGGCACACTCGTGTTCATGGCAGATTGTTCCCAACCACCGTGTCCCAGTGGATGGACAAAGCATGGCACATTCCTACAACAGAGTATCACTGAGCCTTAAAAAGGCTACACTGTGGATGCATCTTGACATGATGCTCAGTGAAATATGTCACAAAAAGACAAAGGCTATGTGAGTCCACTTAGAGTCATTTCCAGTAGCCCAACTTCTAGAAACAGAAAGTAGAATGGTGGCTGCCAGAGACTGGGAGGGGGGAAATGAGGAGTTGTATAAGGGGCATGGGATTTCAGTTTTTTAAAGATGAAAACCTGGGGCACCTGGGTGGCTCAGTGGTTGAGCATCTGCCTTTGGCTTGGGTCATGGTCCTAGGATCAAGCCCTACACTGGGCTCCCTGCTCAATAGGGAGTCTTCTTATTCCTCTCTCTCTGCCTGCTGTTCCGCCCTCCCCCCCCCCCCCCGCTTGTGCATGCACTCTCTGTCAAATGAAGAAATAAAATCTTTTAAAAAATAAAATAAAAAATAAAGATGAAAACAAGAGTCCAGAGAATTCTGGAATTCACACAAATCTAAATTCTCAACTTTACTAAGCACAGAGGTGAAAATCCAGCCAGAGTTTACTGTTCTCATAGGTGAGAGGTTCTTCCCCAGTTCAACAAAATCAAGACTCATCCTTGACTCTTCCAAAATAGAGTCTGTCAGGCAGCCTTCGGGCATTTTTTGGTCATTATTTCTACTTCTCCGAGCAGAAATTACTGCACTGCATTTTGGGGATAAACTCTTTAAAGACTGTATTTATTTG
This sequence comes from Canis aureus, assembly GCF_053574225.1. Classification (NCBI taxonomy): domain Eukaryota; kingdom Metazoa; phylum Chordata; class Mammalia; order Carnivora; family Canidae; genus Canis; species Canis aureus. The sequence continues at coordinate 12,941,838 of NC_135627.1, forward strand.
AGGGAGAACAAGAAGGAGAAGCAGGCTCCCCACTGAGCAGGGAGCCCGATGCGGGGCTTGATTCCAGGGCCCCGGAATCATGACCTGAGCCAAAGGCAGATGCCTAACCAAATGAGCTACAGAGATGTCCCTGGGGGTAAACCTTTATTGATGTTTTATACACATACAGTGCACACGGGATGAGCATACAATTCACTGAATTTTTACATGCCGATTGCATACATAGACCTGGCACCCAGATCAACAAACAGAATTGGGCCAAAGGCCCCAGAAGCCCTCCTTGTACCTTTCCCCAGGCACCTCTCCTGCCTCATCTAACATCACCGATCGGTTCTGTTGAAACAACTTATTTTTTTTTAGACATTATGAAATTTGCTCTCAGGTTGGGATTTCCTAATTGACAGAGAACAAAATATGTAAATACGGCCAGAATGGAAGGGTAACGGAGAACACAAACCTGCGTTTAGACAGAACTGAACCTGAATCACGGCTACCCCTTTTCCTCGCCGTGCACCTTTGTGAAAATGACTTCGCCTCTGGGCCTTTCACTTTCCTCAACAGATAAAAAGAGTACGATGGGTTTTTCTGTAATGAGCGAAATACTGTAGGTAAAACTAATACGATGTCTTGCCCAGAGTTATTCCTCTTCACAGAAGGTGTTGGCAAGCTACGGTTTCCTGTATTACAAATAAAGTTTTATTGGAACGAAGCTACATCTATTCATTTGCGTAATGTCCATGACTGCTCCTGCACCACAAGAGTAGACTTGGGCAGCTGCAGCAGAGACCCCGTGGCCTGCAAAGCCTTTGTGTAGTATTTATCAGCTGACCTTTTATAAAGCGTACTGATCCCTGTTTTAGAACATGGGCCGCCTTAGCTGTCGTGTCCACAAGCAACCAGAACAGTCTGGCACATGGTAAGCACTCATGTGGCATGTGGTGGGTTTTCTGTATTTTGCGGCTGACCACATTCCTAAAGGGTATTATACGAAGGTACCGAGATCATAAAAATCAAGGCTGATAAAACTTGGAAGAAACCAGCATTGGAGGATCAAGAGATATGTAAATTCTAGAAGGGCACTGAACATGGGGTCAGAAGAACATGGTTAGAATCCCAACTCCAGCATTGGCTATATGGCTGACCCAGATATGGAACAGTCCTGAGAATCTCAGGCCCCTCACCACTACTAATTTATCATTTAAAAAGGCAACTCCAGCTCTTTCAGAACAGGGCAAGAGTAGAATCAGGGAAGCCATTAGGCCTTTGCCGTAATTCAGGCAAAGTTGTTAGAAATGAGATAATGTATTTTCCAGTGTTCTGAGAATCGTTATTTCGACATAAAATAAATTTATGAAACAATGTTCCACAGAACTTGCTACATTGTATTGTAATTATTTGTCTCTCTTACCAGGCTGTGTACTTTTTTTTCCCTAAGCTGCTCACTTCTAATGAATGGAAACCATAACCACTTCTCATGGTCACTTTATATCACGAGGCTTCTATTGTATAAAAGTTGATGACGGAGACCGGAGACCGTGTAGGCACAAAATAATTGTTGGATGAACAGAATGTAGAGTTAGATTTGGCCCATCTGTGGTCATTTGCCACATCAGAAAAAGGAATGGGAGTCAGGGAGGTTTAGATTTAACTTAAGCATGAGGAAATGCTGAAGAGTATTTGGAGACAGAAAAAAGCTGAGAGGGGGATCCCTGGGGTGGCTCAGCAGTTTAGCGCCTGCCTTTGGCCCAGGGGACGATCCTGGAGTCCCGGGATCGAGTCCTGCGTCGGGCTCCTGGCGTGGAGCCTGCTTCTCCCTCCTCCTGTGTCTGTCTGTCTGTCTCTCTCTCTGTCTATCCCAAATAAGGAAGGAAGGAAGGAAGGAAGGAAGGAAGGAAGGAAGGAAGGAAGGAAGGAAGGAAGGAAGGAAGGAAAGAAAGAAAGAAAGAAAGAAAGAAAGAAAGAAAGAAAGAAAGAAAGAAAGAAAGAAAAAGAAAAGCTGAGAAAACAATATTCACACCCACTTTTAGGTATGTGACAGATTTGCTCATTCACCACCTACCCATTCACCTCCTGTCTACACCTTTCTTGCAACACTCTCTTCCCTTGCTCTGGGATGTGTCCCTCCCCTGGTTTTCCTCCTCCCCATTTGCATCTCCTCTGAGGGCTCTTCCTTCTCTGGTGCTCCAGGCTACCTTCTTTTCCATGGTCTACCCTCTCATCCAGTTTCAGAGCTTCGATTAATATTTAAAATAATCCTGGTGGGGTGGCTCAATGGGTTAGACATCCAACTTTTGATTTCAGCTCAGGTCATCTCCCCACTTACGCCCTCACTCACTCTCTTCAAATAAATAAATAGAACCTTTAAAATAATTTTTTTAAATAAAATAATCCTGGGTTTTGTTAAGCCTACATTTCTGCTCAGATAGCTTTCCTGTGCTCCAGGAGATACACCTACTGGTACTACCTACTGGACGTCTCCACCAGGGTGTCCACTGATGCCTGAGTCCTCACGTCTGGGGTGGAACTCATTGCCTTTATCTCTTCACACACAAGGCCTTTCTGAGACTTTCATCTCCAGTGATTGATGCCACTATCCTCCCCCAGGTGGCAAAGCTGGAAAACCCAGCCACTCGGAGCCTGCTTCCCCTCACAAGCCTATCCATTCAATCATAGCCCCAACCACTTCTCTCCCAAAGCCTCTTAAATTCACCCACCTCCTTCCAGCTCTCCACCTTGTTCTTCCTTAATTCCTTCCAACACTGTCTCCAGCCTGAAATATGGCAAACTCCTAAGGGCTTTCCTGACTCTCGTCTTGTCCTATATTCCAGTCTGGTACAGTCCTCTTTCTAAACCATAAATCAGATCATAACATGTTCCCTTTAAAATACACGGACAGCTTCCCAAACACATTAGCTTGGTACAGAGCTGTGCCATCTAACATGATAGCCACTGGCTACACATGTCCACTGAGCTCTGGAACGTGGGTAGCATGAATCAAGGGCTGTGTCATTTAAATAAAACTGCAGATTCGAAGACGCAGCATGAAAAAATGAAATAGCTTATCCCTAGTTTTTGATATTTTTTTTTAGATTTTTTTTTTTTATTTGAGAGAGAGAGAGAGCACAAACAGGGGGAAGGGGTAAAGGGAGAAGCAGACTGGCCACTGAGCAAGGAGCCCAAGTGGGACTCAATTCCAGAACCCTAGGGTCATGACCTGAGCCAAAGACAGATGCTTAACTGATGGAGCCACCCAGGTGCCCCATAATTTTTGACATTGATTACATGTTGAAATGATGTTTTCAGACATATCAAATTAAGTTAAATGTGCTTTTAAGTTAATTTCACTTTTTTTTTAACATAACTGTTAGAAAATATGAAATTACATATGTGGCTCATATTCTATTCCTACTGGATGGTAACTGTATAAAAAGTTCTTTGAGATGTGGCTCCCTGCCTACCTTCCAGCTTCCTCTTTCTCACCTCCTTCACCTGAGCCCTTCCCCTTTACCTCTCAACTCCTGCCTTATATGCAGGTTCCTAAAGGTTGCTTTCTGCTCTATAAACGTGAGACTCCCCTCACTGGAACATTCTATTAGGTCAACTCCTACTGACCTCATGGGACTCAGTTTTGCAGTACCTGGGAAGGATTCCCATAACACCAATGTTTTTTGCTGCCCCCAGTCCCCCAGGGTCCAATGCCCCATGGCACCAGGGGGGCATTTGTCACATGTCCTGTGCTGGTCACTGACTAAGCTTGACACCCCACTGTATGTTCCCTGTATCTTATAGTTATTGGGTCCCCAGCACAGTGGCTGACAAAGGTTCTAGGTACTTTGTGTACTGAATGTTAGAATAAATAGAAACACAATCAATGTATAGTCTCAAAGAGTGTCTAAAGACTCCAGATACAGCCTGAAGAAAGTGCCATTAGCCAAAAGACAAAAGGAACAATAAGCTATGTTCTAACTTTTGGGTTCAAATGGGTGAAACCTTTGTAAAGAACAACATGACATATTCTTCAAACTTTACAATGATCAAAAGCCATGGGTTAGGCAACTCCAAGCCTTTGGATCTCAAGTACTAAAACGCTTGAGCACAGGCTTGTCTAGTATGCTTGCCGTAGCTTCATTTGTTGTAAAAGAAAAGGCTGGGATCCTAAATATCCTATGATTTAGAACAGATGTTATAAATTATGGCATGTCCATTCGGCAGAATGGCATGAAGCTGAAAAAAAAGAAGTGGGTTCTATGCATGGAAAGGGAAAAGATCCTCACAATACATTAACAGAAGTGGTGGGGAAGATATAGGATGTTGTATATTGCTTCCCCACATTCACGTGTTTCAAAAATATGTGTTTGTATACACACAGACACAGACTTTTATCAGAAGGATACAGAGGCAGCTGGTAACTGTAGTTCCTGGAGGGAGAAGTGAGGGAAAGGGTCAGAGGGAGCCAGTCTTCACCGAGTATTCTCTTTGAACCTGCTAATCCTATGTGCGTAATACTTTCCAAAAAGATTAACAAGGGCTTTCTAGGTGGTTTTCTTCTGTTTTAGGGCATTCATTTCCCATCACTTACCGTGATCTTTTTGTGGTCAGGAAACTCGAGGCCAAAATAATCCCCTTCCACGAGGTTGAGGTGGTTGCAAACCGCATCCAGCAATACTTTCCCCGGAGCTCTTTGCTGTGAACAGAAACAACAGGAGTTACCCCCTCTGGCGCAGGCAGAGATGAAAACAAGCCATGGCTCCACCCTGGGAAGCGTCTTCATTCCCGAATCTTCCAGCCCTTCTCAGTGTGCCCACCTCCATGAACACTGACCAGACTCCCGGCTGCACACCTTGGAGGCATTTCCAGGCTGTATTCACACTTAGATGCTAATTCTCTGCCAGTTCCCCCCTACCCCTTCCCAGGCACCACCCCATCCCTTTTTAAAAAATATTTTTTAGAGTGCTTTTAGATTTACAGAAAATTGAAGACAAAGAACAGAGAGTTCCCATGTACCCCTTCCCACCATACACACAGTACCCCTTATTATTAATCTTGCATTGATGCATTTGTTACAATTGCTGAGCCAACACGGACATGTCATCATCACCCAGAGCCTACAGTTTACATCAGGGTTCACGCTGCACTGTACAGCTCTAAACATCTTGACGAATCTATAATATCATGTACTCACCGTTATAGGGTCACAGAGGATAGTTTCACCATCCTAAGATTCCACTGTGTGCCACCCATTCAACCCTCATCCCCCTACCTCCCGCACCCTCAATTCCTGACTACCACTGGTCTTTCTGCGGTCTCCAGTGTTTTGTCTCTTCCAAAATGCTGTATAGTTGCAATCATATGGCATGTAGCCTTTTCAGATTGGTTTCTTTTGCTCAGTGGTATGCATTTAGGTCTCCAGATGCCTTTTGTGGCTTCTTAGTTTATTTTTTTATTGCTGAATAATATTCCCTTGTATGAATGTACTACAGTTTATTTATCCCTTCATCTACTGAAAGATGTCTTGGTTACCATTCAAATTTTGGCAATTAAGAATAAAGCTGCTACAAATATTTGTGTGCAGGTTTTGTGGGAACATAAGTTTTCAACTCATGATTTTGTGGCCTTTTTGTTGCAGAGGAACCTCTGGCCCTGTTCCTTGGCAGGGAGAATTTACGGCTTTCTTCCCCAGGTTCTCCTAGCACTTTGTGTAAACTCTCATCCATACCACACCTACACTGAATAAAGGCTGTATTTTATTAATCTTTGTATCTGCAGTGCCTAAAGACCAATTTGGAAGTGAATGAACAAAGAATAAAATTTACTCATTCCACCATATTATAAATAGTTAAGTACACCACAAGCCTGTCTCTCCACTTAAATTCTGGGCTACTTATCTCCACCTTTATGTTCTTATTGTCTAGCAAAGCACTTGGCCGTCAATCAAATGCCTGCAGAAATCAATACTCTACATGCATTTTCTTTATATTGAATCTGCGGGGAAAGGAAACCGGCTATAGAAGAACCCAATGTCTACCCTAAACACTAAGAATCATATGCCTTGGTTTCTCTTCACTGTCTGGTGGATTCCTAATGACCCCACTAGTCAAGTGGATCCAATTCCACCACACGGATCAAACACTGGAAGAAAAGATTTCAAAACAAAGTCATTTCCAGTTACTGCTGTTATGCTTTTACCTTCCCTCTGGGAAGAGCAGAGCATTCTAGGAACCAATTAGTAACCCAGGAGACTAACTGAGGGTAAGAACTACAGCCTAACGAGTTCATAGAGGGGCATGTTCACTAGCCTGGCCCAGGACGACCTGAGGAGCTGTCAAAGATGCTTCAGTGTCCAGGGATTAAGCATTTTTTTCTGTAAACAGATGCCACAAAAAACAAAAAACAAAACAACAACAACAAAAAAAACCAGATGCCACTTTATCCCATATTCCTCATCACTAAAATCCAGAAGATAATCACAGCTATCTGAAGGCATACAATATTCTCTATGGATATTGTGTGGATAATCCCAACCTCACCAAGCTCTTTCAGTGCCTGGTTCAAGGGTCACTGGTAGAATCATCCCACGGGCACTGTGTCAGAACTAATGAGAAAAATTGTAATGTGTAATTAAGAAGGGAAAGGGGCACCTGGGTGGCTCAGGCAGTTGAGCATCTGCCTTTGGCTTGGTCATGATCTCCAGGTCCTAGGACAGAGGCCCATGTCGGGTTTCCTGCTTAGCGGGGCATCTGCTTCCCTCTCTCCCTCTGCCCACCCCCACTGCTTGTTCTCTCTCTCTCAAATAAATAAAATCTTAAAAAATAAAAGGAAAATATTTCGTTCCCATTCTCTAAAGGAAATCATCCTTGCTTTACTTCCTATAGTGGATTTACTCAGTCAGCAACATCATTCCTCAACACTAGTCTGATGAATTTTTTGGAACTTCACAAAGTAATTTTGTTCAAATTCACATCACAGTGTATGTTAACCAACTAGAATTTGAATTCAACACACACACACACACACAGCAATCACATCATGGAAGGGAGAATGGATGGTGGTGTTGGTTGCACAACATTGTGAGTGAATTGTACACTTCATGGCTAAACTGGGAAATTTTAGGTTATACATATTTTGTCACAATGAAAAAATGTAGAAGGAAAAAGAAACAAGAAAAAGTAATGGGGACGGGGTTCACATCTACAAATAGCCAGAGAAGGTGATACACAATAGAATCTGTTTCAACTTTTTTAAGAACCAGCAAATGAGTTCTTCTAAGAAACTGGAACTTAGGAAAATATTGAGGGGTAAGACTAGCTGGGGTAAGAGTGGCCATGGCCCAATCACATGGGGAGAGTGAGTGAACACCCATGTGTGTGAGCTCAACACTCGCTAAGATTTCTTGTTTCAAAAAGTGCTTTTACGTGTTAGGCATGAAAGGAACATTGTTGGAGCAACCACAAAGTTTGCACTTGGGGCAGGCTTTGCACTAGTAGCCAGTGATGAGGTTCAAAAAAGTTATAAATCCACCAGCCCTGTTGCTAAAACCAATCTAGAAATAAGTCAGTGAAGTATGAATGGGGGAAGGAGGTATATCCAACAGCAGGGAGAAAGTGAGCAGAGCACAAAGCAGAGACCCTAAGAAGACTGACCTGTAAAGGTTTTTTCTCAAAGTGGGGCTCACTTTAAAGATACACACACATTTCTACTGAATGTTGCAAAAGCTACCAAACACGAGGAAAGGAAACCAAGTGATTTGCAGGGCATTTGCAAACCAACATGTTAGAGGGATACCTGGGTGGCTCAGCAGATGAGCATCTGCCTTCAGCTCACATCTGGCTCCCTGCAGAGAACCTGCCTCTCCCTCTGCCTATGTCTCTGCCGCTCTCGGTCTCTCATGAATAAATAATATTAAAAAAAAAACCTACATGTTATAAAGTTTAATATGAAAAGGATCTTATGACAAATGAACTTTTAACTTATTACCAAGTATTAGTACTGGGGCTGAGGAAACTGACCTTAAGACTCCCATAGCCTCGGCAGCCCAGGTGGCTCAGTGGTTTAGCACCACCTTCAGCCCAGGGCCTGATCCTGGAGACCCGGGATCGAGTCCCATGTCAGGCTCCCTGTGTGGAGCCTGCTTCACCCTCTGCCTGTCCCTGCCTCTCTCTCTCAAACTCTTAAAAAAAAGACTCCCATAGCCTCAAAGAAACGGTCAGTCTGGACGTCCCCATATTCAGCCAGTCTTGATTAAAAAATTTTTTTTAAGATTTTATTTATTTATGCATGAGAGACATAGAGAGACAGAGACAGACACAGGCAGAGGGAGAAGCTGGCTCCACACAGGGAACCTGACGTGGGACTCGATCCTGGGTCTCCAGGATCACGCCCTGGGCTGAAGGCGGTGCTAAACCGCTGAGCCACCCGGGCTGCCCAAGTCTTGATTAAAATTAACTCTGTGCCTTACAGAAAAGACACTGAATAGTAGTTATATGTTTTATTCTGGAGAACAAATCAGCAATTAGTGAAACTATATAATCGTATATCACTTTTTCTTATTGGCTACTTTTAATGATGCTCCTCCAAAACGCATCTGAATTTTAGCCTAGCTCACAAGTTAGTTGGCTGATTTCAAATTGGGGGCTCCTGTTGATTTTCTGGTCACAGAATCCTATAAAATTATCTTTTAGAAGGAGGTTTTGCATTCTTGGGGAATGTCTGGCCACTCAGTACTGAATAACAAGCAGTATGAACATTCAAATGTGGTCTTAAGCTATTAAAAATTGTCAAAGTTGCTTTCATTTACTGTACCTTTAAAATATCTCTATGCCTCAGGTTATTTCTATTACATAAAGTTTTATGTGGGAATTTTTTTTCTCTTTCAAAAGAACAGATAATTCTTTCTGGGGTGGGGGTAGATTTTTCTCCCTCTCCTTAATTCCTCAAAGCATCTGAACAAATGATGTCCCCTACTTGGTACAAGCTAAGGTTCTAACCTTTCAAAAGCAATCTAGTAGACACAAATCTATAAAGATAACGTTTGCCCTGGTTTAAAAAATTTGCATCTGCTGAGGTTTCAGAAAGCTGTTTCTGGAAGTGTTTTGTTTCCTTCCTCCACCCCCCCCCCCCTTTTAGGATTAACGTTACCATGACAACCAGGGCATGCTCTTATCCAGCAGAGAATGGCTTGTCTCAAAGGCCTTGGTCTCCTTTTTCTTACCTTTAATGCCTATCAGAATATTATTCAAAGTTCTATAACTCACTAACCTTCAACAAGTCTAATCCTAGGGCATTAGAATACTGTAGGTTCTCTCACGGACCTTTGCTACTTTTTGCCTAGGATGTACTAACTCTGCCAGCTTTACAAGCCTGCCTGTGGTATAGACAGCAAGCGAGTAGCCACATGCAGGCACTGGGCTAGGTGCTGAAGAAATAAATCAATACAAGTATCTCTTAAGTCAAGGCTACAGCCAAGTAATCAGATAAACTAGAATGTTATGGTAAGTGCTATGTCAGAGAGAGCTCTCTAGTGTCTCCTCCTGTAAGAACACTAATCCTTCTCAATCAGGGTTTCATTTGACTTTAATTACTTCCTTACTCCAAATATGGCCACAATGAAAGTTAAGGTTTCAATATATGAATTGAGGGCAGGGGAGCACAATTTAGTCCAGAGGACACGGAGTCATGACAGGCCCAGAGACATTATCATCTATCTTCCAGTATCAACATAAAAATTAAAACCACGATTGCAAAGTGGTTAGCAAAGGCCCTGGCACAGAAGAACAAGTTCTCTATTATTGCTGCTTCTACTGTGAAGGGAAAAATGTTAATTTATAGAATTGATGTCAGGGGAATGAGTTGACATTGAGAAGGAAGATCCATTTTCCAACCACCGAGGCAGTCCTCTGCAATGTTATGGGATAGAAAACCTGGCTGCCACATCGGCGTGCTACATGGAGATGTCTCCAAGGGCAGAGGCCATCCCAGGATCCCTGCTGGAGGTGACTCAGAGAGCAGCACTTCTGAATTTTGTGCCCATCAATCTTAATAAGATTATAATAAGCTTAATAATAATAATTATCATATATAATGTAATATATAATAAGTTTAATAAGCGTCAAGTGTTGATTCTGGAGGAATGGGGTGAGGCCTGAGAATCTGCATTTCCAAAGGGTCCCAGGGCGGTGGCTGCTGGTACAAAAACTCCGCTTTGAGTAGCAAGGTACCAGTCACATGGATCAGTTGTTCCTGAATGACATGTGGATCCTTGAAATGCAGGGATAGCTGGCTGGCTTTATGGTCGCTCTGATTTCTGTTTGAGGCGAACATCAAGCTAGAGGCTTAACTGTAGCAAAAAAAAAAAAAAAAAAAAAAGCCAAACCTACGTTTATGAGCTTGTGTCCCTCAAAAAGATGTGAAGCCCTAACTCCCAGTACCTGCAAATGTGACCTTATTTGGAAGCAGGGTCTTCAAGATGTAGTCAAGTAAAGATTAAAGATGAGGCCAATACGTTGGCCCTAACTCAATATGGCTGATTCCTTATAAGATGGTGTGGAGACGGAGACACTGGGAGAAGGCCACACGATGTCAGAGGCAAGGACTGGAGTGATGTGACTATTAACCAGGGACTACCAAGGATGAATGAACAGCCTCCCACTGGAAGGTGGAAGAAGCCAAGAAGGATTTACCAGTCTTGGAGGGAGCATGGCCCTGATGACACCCTGATTTTGGATTTGTAGGCTACAGAACTGTGAGAGATTACATTTGTTGTTTTAAGCCATTTGTTGTTTTGTGGTACTTTGTTATAGCAGCTATAGCAAATTCATACCCATCTCTTAGCCACATGGGGGCAGAGACAATGCAGTCACATCCAGAATAGTCCCTTTCGAAGAAAAGAGATTACAAGGAACTAACAAGCCAATAAGCAATTTGGAATAACATAAAAACTCTGGCCTTCAAAATTTCCCTAATTTGACCAAATAAATACACTCAGCAAGTTATATACTAATTACAGAAGGTAATTTATCTTTCCTGCTGTTAAAAGATATTCTCCTTTATACAGCTATTGCTCTAGATGTGAAAGGTGTTCTAGAATTAAAATCCTTTTTAAGACATATTCTCTTTTGAGACCCTTCCACCTGTGAGATTGGAGAGGCAGGAATCAGCCTTGAATGCACACAATCATACACATTCCCAACACCCCAGCGATCCCTCCAGGGCTCCCCCTTCCCAGCCCCTCTGCACACCGACAGGAGCTGCCAATGGGGCAGAAGTTCAAGGAGAGTACAATTTCAGAAATTCCACAGGAACCCACCTAACTGTCCATAAATGCATGTTTCTCTTAGAAAATATAGCACAAGGCCACTGCCAGACAGAGCTTAATATAAACGATGAAAAGAATGTCAGTCTGTGGCTAAATATGGCCAACTGAATACATGCATCTCCACTACACCCAGAAACCCTGCTTAAAAAAAATTGTAAAGGATAGAGGAAAAAGAGGACTAGATTCACAGAAAACCAAGAAAATGAGACAAGAGACAGCAGGTGAGAAATTCCCCCTAATTGAAGAAGAGGACAGGTGAGAATGCTGAAATCTAATCTCAGAGCAGAGGTGAGAGAGTCTACAGTAGGGAAGCAGCCACCTTACACAGAACCTCCCCCAAAAGGTCAGAAATGGGAGATGCCAGGCACTTCTGATGATGCAGACTACAGGAAAACACTTGTTTTGCTTTATTTTTAAAAAGATTTTATTTATTCATGAGAGAGAGATAGGCAGAGACATAGGTAGAGGGAGAAGCAGGCTCCTCATTAGGGAGCCCGATGCAGGACTCAATTCCAGGACCCCAGGATCACACCCTGAGCCGAAGACAGATGCTCAACCACTGAGCCACCCAGGTATTCTGAAAACACTCGTTAAGTATGTACCCCCATATAGCTTGGAGTTCATAATTTTTTAAAAAAAGGAAAAAAACAAAAACAAAAACAAAAAACCTAAACAAATCCAGAGGGTTATATAAAAAGAAATATTTGTACAAAAAAAATATTTGTACAGCAATTAAGAGCTCCTTGCAATTAAAAAAAAATACCACAAAAATAAAAATTTCACTGAAAGGGATTAAAGGTACAGGTGAAAACTCCTAGAAACAAGACATCCTGACCAAGAGATGGCAATGAGACGAGGGTGCAGGGCATTTACGGGCTCAAGAGTCCCAATGTCTGACCAATGTGACTTCTAGAGAGACCTAAGAGCAAAGGAGATTATACAAGCGCAATGCAAGGAAATCTGCAGAGTGGTGGAGTGTAACTTTCTAAGTTGCAAAGGGCCAGAGAGGACCTCACAGAATGAATGAGTACAATCCATTTCAAGGCTAATGTCTGGGTAATTTTGGAACCCAAAGAAATAGAAGATTGTAAATGTTATAGGAGGAAAAAGAAGGGCTGGTGACTCACAATCAGGGCATTAGACTGCTTGATAGCACAGAACAGAGTCCCTACCATTTTCCCTTCCAGGAGGTCAATAATAATGGCTGGTGGCTTGCCAGAGTCAACAAAGACACTAGAGGCAGATGAGACTGGCCAGGGCTCACCCTGGGGACTTATGGATCCCTTCAGCTGCTGACCTGCGGCTCTGCTAGGCTACCTGCCCTGGGGCACTCTGCGCTGGGGGGACATGGGGGAGCCACAGACTTGCCAAGATCACACTCTTGCTGCAGAGCTGGGATTCAAACCCAGTTCAGAGAATCTGCTCCTAATCTCTGAGTTCCACTATCTCCATTTTCCCTCTTCTTTTCAAGACCTCTACCTGCAATTTTGATGACTCAAATTGTTCTGGAGAAAACTTTCAAAGGAAAGAGGCTGATGCTTTACAAGAGCTATAATGAGAGGCACCAAAGTGGGTTGGTATGCCACATAATATGACACAGGATGAGCAAAATAAGGCACAGCCCCTGCAAGCTAGGGTGAGTGTGACATAAGCCAACCACGGTCTTCCACCACAAAGGCAGGACTCCTTAGGGAACACAGACATGAGACAACTGAAATGTGGGAGATGGTTCTCATGCTGTTTCTCCAAGCCTTTGGGTGATGTAGAGAGGCAGTGTGATGTCATTATTAGGAATATAAACTCTGGGGACACTTGGGTGGCTCAGTTGATTAAGCCTCTGACTCTTGGTTTTGGCTCAGGTCATGATCTCAAGGTTGTGAGCTTGAGCCTGCACTGGGCTCTGCACCCACTGGATAGTCTGCGTGAGATTCTCTGCCTCTCCCTCTGCCACCCTCTGCTGCCCTCCTCCCCGACCTTAAAGAAAATTTTTTTTCTTTAAGGAATACAAACTCAGGACACCTGGGTGGCTCAGTTCAGCGTCTCCCTTCAGCTCAGGTCATGATCCCAGAGTCCTGGCACCTAGCCCCACCTAGGGCTCCCAGCTCAGTGGAGAGTCTGCTTCTCCCTCTGCCCTTCCACTCTGCTCATTCATTCTTTCTCTCTCTCTCTCTCTCATTCTAACAAATAAATAAAATCTTAAGAAAAAAATTAATGATAGAATACAAACTCTGAAGACATCTGCCTTCTTGCAAATCCCCTATCTCCTCTCCATGGCAGTGTGACCTTGGGCCAGTTACTCTTTGGGCCTCATCTACCCCTTCCGTAGAATGAGCATCATGGCCAAACCACTTCTTTAGGGTTGTGGTGAGGATTGCACGATCTACTGTACTCCGAGCTCTTAAGACCATATCCAACACTCGACCAGGTAATCCGTGTGATGATGGGGAGGGGAGGGACAAAAAGGACTCCAAGCCCAGCAGGAAATCGGTGGTGGCCTCATCGGCAGACACTGTGATCACTGCTGCCGCCGCGAGATACCAACCAGGGCAGGAGCAGGGACGATAACTTCAGACCCGAAGTCTGGGCACCAGGACAAGGCCCTCATTCTGGGAGGATGCAGCTAAATGTTTCGGCCTGTCCAGCTACTCGCTGCGGCTCCAGGGGTGGCCACGCCGTCTGCAAACACACTGCGCCCCTTGTTCCAGCCACACTGAGCCCCAGTGATCAGAGCACTCGTTAAACACACTTCAGATTGGATTTCAGAGCCCCGACTCCAGGCCAAGAGGAGAATGGGGGCTTTCAGCTGCTGGGCTGTAATTCTGGCTACATTATAACCACAGTGACATTAAGACAGAAGTCACTCCCCTGCCTGGGCTCCGAGACTGCACGTGCGCATGCACAGCGGAGGCTTTCCACGGCTCCCCGCAAACCCCCCATGCAGTGAGCAAAACAGGAAAAATGTGAAGATGTGCTCATGCCCTAGTGCTGAGTTTCTCTGCTCTTGACCCTGAGCAATTCATTATCCTTGGATCCCTTTCAGAAGTAATGCATAAAAAATTCCAAAGTTTATCGAAATAAGACAATCTTGACTTTAAAAAAATATCCCTTAGTCAGGGAATAAAATATCACGCCAATAATGAGTAGGGCAAGGACAACCCAGATCACGACTGCTCCGGAAAAGCACTAGATCCTTCCCAAAGAAAAATGCTTTCATTTTCCTTATGTCTATTTAGTTTGGGGTTTATCTCCTTGGGCTCCGTGATCTAATTAAACATCAACACTGCATTCAGTGCATGGAGCCTGAACTTTCTGAAAATACACCTGATATCGTGGACTTACTCCAAAATTATTACTCCAAAGTAAGATGAAAAGTAAATATTTTATTGAATTTAGCTTAACATTCTAACAGAAGGGTGAAGACTTTGTAAAAAGTACCAAGTATCATGTGATTCCCATTTCTCCTCTCTCTTCTCGTGCAGGCAGATTTTTTCCTACCATGCTTTTTAAACACGGCTTTTCCCTGCAAGAACCAATCTCCAAGGTTCTTAGACACCCTCAGGAACACTAAATGAATGAATAAATTATTTTAAATGTTTACAGACACTTTCAACAACACATTTTTCACGTTTTTCAGTTAGTCAGTAGGGAAAATGGGAACGTTTTCTTAACCTGAAAAAGGACTTTCGAATTATTTCTTATGCATAAAGCTTTTGAATTAAGAATATGTAAGTTTTGGGGACAATTTAAGAATTCTCAGCTCTGGAGTCCCCAGGAAACCTCCCAAATAAATACTATTTACTTTTCATTCCTTTTCAAGTACTTTACAGGTTTAATATCCTATTAAAGCACATAAGAAGATTGAGAGTGCAAGTGAGCCTCGGCCCCAGATTTGCATATCTGCAATGACGTCAGATTCTTAATCTGAGTTAGTACAACTGATCCTTGAAAAACTTCGGTTTGAATTTCATGAGTCACTTACATGTAGATTCTTCTCATTAAATACCTATCATACTGTAATGGTGTTTTCTTAGTAACTCTTTCCCTCTAGCTTACTTTATCCTAAGAATACAGTATATAATGCACATAACATATAAAGTATGTGTCAATCAACTGTTATCTGTAGGGCTTCTGGATCAACAGTAGGCTGGTCAGGTTTTGGGGAAGTCAAAAGTTATACACAGATTTTCAACTAGACAGAAAGAAAGGGCTAGTGCCCTTAACCCCTGCATTGTTCAAGGGTCAACTGTACTTCTCCTCCTTCGAAAAACTGGAAAGCTCAGATTAATGTAAGCACAGAGGCTCCAGACACGGTGAAAAGAAACTTACAAGTATATAACAAGGGTAACAAAAAGCATCCAACATAAAGAAGATATGGTCTATGTATACAATGGAATATTACTCAGCCATTAGAAACGACAAATACTCACTATTTGCTTTGACGTGGAGGGACCTGGAGGGTATTACGCTGAGTGAAATAAGTCAATCAGAGAAGGACAAACATTATATGGTCTCATCCATTTGGGGAAAAAATAGTGGAAGGGAATAATGGGGGAAGGAGAGAAAATGAGTGGGAAATATCAGAGAGGGTGACAGAACATGAGAGACTCCTAAATCTGGGAAACGAACAAAGGGTGGTGGAAAGGGAGGTGGGCAGGGGGTTGAGGTGATTGGGTGATGGGCACTGAGGGGGGCACTTGATGGGATGAGCACTGGGTGTTATGCTATATGTTGGCAAATTGAACTCCAATAAAAAGAAACAAACAAACAAGGCAGCAACAGAGACCAAAAGTAGACAAAGGGTAGAATGGTGTTTCGCTGGGGGTGGAACAGGGGTGGAGAGTTATTGTTTCAGGGGTACAGAGCCCAGTGTGAAAAGATGAACAAAATTCTGGTGATGGATGGTGGTGATGGTTACACAACAATGTGAATGTACTTCAATGCCACTGAACTGTATGCTTAAAATGCTTAAGATGGTAAATTCTATGTTAGCTGTATATTATAATGGGAAAATATCCAAAAGGACTGATTATCTACTATAGGAATTAGCGAATGGGGGTGGAGAAAAAGTCAAGGGCTATATGGAGTATTTTCATTGTAAACAAAGCATACGTTATAAAGAAAGACAGACACCAAAACTGTGCCTCATTTCCAATGGACGAAGCTATTACTACTAGGTATAAAAATGTGTGAGATTACATTTGGGAGCAGGATAGAATGGAGGAGTGGGGAGGCGAGGTGCACTGGACAGAGGTTCCAGAGTCGTTAAGATAGGACTTTGATGCCTGGCTTGTCACTTACTAGCTATATGACCCAGACAAGTTACATGGCCTGCCTGAGCATTGATTTTTCCATCTGAGAAATAGAACAATGATACCCCATAATGAGGTGGGTCTGAGAATTCCATGAGGTTAACACATAAAATGCTGGCTTCATTTGTAGTTGAAGGCTTTCCAAGTTTTTCCACCTTTTTCTATCTATGAAAACTTCCTTGAGTAGCTTTAAGACTTTAACCACTATAAAATAAAACATTATATTCCAGAATCTTCTGAGGAGGGGTTGAAGAATGAGATAACGGGAATAAGGGGCAGGGGTGGACAAGTCTGTATGATTCACAAACTAGAAAACCCTAGAAAGCAAGAAGTTCTGCATGTTCACTGTTGATGGGTTGCTCCTGCCACCAACTTGCTAGAGAGAAAGACAAAGTCTAAATGCGTAGACTATAGGCTTAGGAAAAAGCTCATAGGTAAGTATACACAGCAAAAGTATACAGAGCATTTCCAAAAATATGGATAGTCCATGAGAAAGACTGAAAGTGTGAATTAAACAGTTTTCCTTTAAGTTATCAGGCAACAAGCTCCTTGGGTATTATTAAAACCAGTGCTGGCTAGCTGGTTTATATCACATTCTTTAGGTTCTTACAAACCTAGTACAAAGAAATAAGGATCGAGTCAGGAGCTATTTCTAGGAGCTAATTCCAGGTTCATCTGGAAAATCAGGTTCACCCGGAAACTTGACACCAGTCACAGCCTCTAAACCATACATATCTAGAGTGTGCATGCACAAAGAGTTCGAAGAAGTATCCCTCCAACAATTCTGATTTGTGCACACATCCACAGTTCTTCATGACACTCAAAACTTGGAAACCACACAGCTTACCTTTTATGACATTCTTTTCAAAGTCACTTGTTTCAATACCTTGATGAAATTTTTTTTTCAGCTTCCTTGTGTTTCTTTGCTGCATTTGACCTCTGTACTTAGAATTACCATTTGGCTGACTACATAAACAGTTCCCAAATAGTTTCTCAGGTCAGTTCTAACAGGAAAAGCCATGTTGTACTAAATCATGTGTCATTCCTCCTCAAAACTCAGAATCAGAATCTTTACAATGGAAAAACAAGGCCTCGGGGAGATCTGCTCTTCCCCTGTCATGTGTGAGGCCATATCCAAGCATCCTCCCTCTTCCTCACTCCAGTCTAGCCACACAGGCCTGTTTGCAGATCTCAGCCTCTATCACCAGGACTAACTGGCCATGTAGTGTCTCTGCCTTAATCTTCACCTGCTTTTATGAGGAAACGAGATAACAGGAAATAAAAGGAGGGGCTGTGTTTTTTCAAATCTTGTTCAGAGAATATACCACCATGTGGGCTGTTGTTACTGATGGAGAGCTCCAAAGTGTCCAGGCCTTCTGTTCCTTTTTGAACTGGATCCCTAGTTTACTCTTAAGTGATCATTTCAAAATGTGGTAAAGAGGATGACTTGGATTCAGCCCAACCTGTTGTTAAATCGTACAGATTTTCAGTTTGGGGCTCACTTCAAGCCCCATGTAAAACCTTATTTTCAAGTAGGCCATCCTAGTAATTGGCATTTTAGGGATACTTCATTTTTTATGTAGTGTTACCACAGCTCAGAGTGAGTGGCAGGGGAATGAAAGGCAAGTCTAAGATGTAATAAGAAGCACAGGTAGAGAGTACATCTTTGAAATAAAATCCTGCCCAGTAGCATGGGCAGCCAACAGCGGCTGAGTATCAGCAATGAGAGAAAAGCCACATTTGAAGATGTTTCCAGAAACAGATGTTTCTGGAAAGAGCAAAAGCAAGCAATAATAACTGCCTTTAAAAAAAAAAAAAAACAATCCTCTAGGGGACGCCTGGATAGCTCAGTGGTTTAGTACCTGCCTTCTGCCCAGGGCGTGATCCTGGGGCCCCGGGATCGAGTCCCACATCAGGCTCCCTGCATGGAGCCTGCTTCTCCCTCTGCCTCTGTCTCTGCCTGTCCCTCTCCTTGTCCCCCCCCCCCCCCTCTGTGTCTCTCATGAATAAAATCTTAGAAAAAAAAATCCTCTGTGACCTAATAGCACTCAAAATGTTCATCTGCAGCAGCTACATACACATGGATGCACAAACCAAAACCATCGTGTTACCCTGGATCCAGAGTCTGGGTTGTTCACGGTGACCATATTCTGTGGATAGTGTGCACTCGTGAAATGCACTTTGTCCCAATTTTTAAGTGTTTACATGAGGGCTACAAAACATGAATTAAAATACAGGAGGGGGGGCAGCCTCGGTGGCTCAGCGGTTTAGTGCCACCTTCAGCCCGGGGTGTGATCCTGGAGACCCGGGATCAAGTCCCACATCGGGCTCCCTGCATGGAGCCTGCTTCTCCCCCTGCCTGTGTCTCTGCTTCTGTGTGTGTGTGTGTGTGTGTGTGTGTGTCATGAATAAATAAATAAAATCTTTAAAAAATAAAATAAAATACAGGAGGGCAAGAAGCACATTTTTGAAACAGACTGTCACCTGTTGAAAATTAAGTATACCTTGATAAAGGAAATAGAGTTTACAGGTTTGCCCAGAAATTGGATAGTTAGACTCGACTCTGGAGGAGAGAGGCAGGGAAAAGATCTGGTTATTAAACTTTATATTGGCCATTCAGTGTCTAATTTCTTCATCATGCACGACGGCCTTCTCAACAGCCCTGCCATCAAAGCCCCGCACAATGTGGGTATAAGCCGGTGCTCTCTTTTATAAAACCCCTGTGAAAATTAAGAATTGGTCTGTCCTCGTTAATGGCAAGATTAGCCCAAACTGCACTGAAGCAGGAGAGAAGATTCCAGAATACACAGGCTTGTAAAAAAAAAAAAAAAAAAAAAAAAAAAGGCCAGGACCAAAATCATAGCAATAGGAAGTAGGATAGTGAGGTGGGGGCGGTGAGGGGGTGCTGGTGGGAGCAGTGGGGTTAATGGGCACAGAGTTTCACTTCTGCAGGATGAAAACGTTCTGGAGATCTGTTTTACAACAACGTGAATATACTTACCACCACTGCACTGCAGACTTAAAAATGGGTGAGAGCGAAGTTTTATATGTTTTTAACCATTTAAAAAAAAGAAAAAGCAAAGAGGACCAAATCTCTAGGTCTGAGCCTGTGAAAAAGAATCTTTCCTTGACACTAGCTACCACAGGCCAGGCTGGTTTATTAATTTCATGGAACACAAAGCAGCGGGGCGCCTGGGTGGCTCAGTGGTTGAGCATCTGCTTTTGGCTCAGGTCATGATCCCAAGGTCCTGGATCTGCCTAGGTCTCTGCCTCTCTCTGTCTCTCCTGAAGAAATAAATAAAAATCTTAAAAAAAAAAAAGAAAATACAAAGCAGAAACAAAGCACGACAGACCGGTAACACATGCACGCACACGTTCTTCTGTTGGGGCTTCATTCATTACTGAGTAGACGGAGCCATTGGTGACTTTATATTTGATTTTCATACTCATTTTTCAAAGCAGTCACCTCCCGATGGACGGCTCAATGGAAAAATTTCAAAAGCATTTATTATATCATTAGCCGCTCCTTTTTAACTGCGTGTGCCTGCGAGCCACACAGGCAAACCCAGGAAGGGCAGCGATACAGCAAGCTCTGTTTTCTCTGCTGAAATACCCTGTGGCTGTTTCAAGGCATTAGGAACACAGTCTGGCTTTCAGAGCCTGGTGGTTTCAGGGTTTATTTTTTTTCCTTTCTTCTTCTTTTTTTTTTTTTTAAACATGAGCCATAACTTTAATGAACAGCTGCATTTTGCTAACTCCTCCACCACAAATTCTTTCTATAGGACAGTTCCATCAAGACCACATTAGAAAAGCTACAAATATTAAGATAAATATTCTTGGGAAATCTTCTGAGTAGGTGTTCCAGAAGGGGAAGGTGTTCCAGTTAATCATTGCCTTTTGACACACATGTGTAATTCTGAATTAAGGAACTGAGTTTGAGGTCGTAGGTGCAAGATGGATTAGCAAGATACGCAGGGCCTCATATTTCTCCTGCATTTCAGTATGTAACCCTCCACCCAGAAGTCAGCAGCAGTTCACCAATGAAGAAGCTGGAAGCGTGCTGATAAGACTGCTTACCCCTGCAACCACCAGCCCAGTCTAAATGTCATCAGTAAGCCTCTAATTTTAGGAACAAGGCAAAGAGACCGGAGTACCAGGAACAGCACATAAGAGAGCGCCAGCAACAAAGGTCAACAGTTTTATTAGTTGAATTGGTAGGAAGTTGAATGGAAAGATGGATCCAGTGATGCCGTCAACTAATTATATATATAGCCCTAGGAGTACTGTTCTCAGTACTCAGGGGAAGACAGTTGTTGAAACATAAGAAAGAAATAATTTCTCCCATTTCAGCATCAAATGTATAAAAACTCAGTACCACTGGTACAACAGACTAAGTGTGTGTGTGTCCTCCCAAAAGTCGCATGCTGGAACCTAATCCCCAATGTGATGATGCTGTTTGGAGGCAGGGCCTTTGGAAGATGATTAGGTCAAGAAAGTGGAGCCCTCATGAATGGGATTAGTGCCCTTATGAGAAGAGATTCCCATGAGCTATCTCATCCCTCCTCCTATGTGGGGACACAGCAAGATGACAATGACAGCCCTCTATGAATCAGCACTGGGTTCCTGCCAGATGCTGTATCTGCTGGCACCTTGATCTTAGACTCTTCCATCCTCCAGAACTGTAAGAAATAAATTTCTGTTGTTTATAAGCCACTCAGTATACGGTATTCTGTTATAGCAGTTCCAACTGACTAACATGTCTTATGACTATTCTAAAGCAAATTTTACATTCAAAAAGAGAAAAATAGGAAGGGAGCTCTACCCATGTTATTGGGATATCCAAACCCCCACAAAGAGTACATTTGTTACTCTCTTTCTGCAGAGAGCTAACTGCTCCCACCATAGGGAGGGATTTGGGAAGAGGGGGAAGGGAAGATCTAGCAGGTAGGAGAAAGAGGAACCAGCCAAGAAAATCTCACATCAGAACAAGTTCATTAAATCTAGTTGTTCACTTCTTGTGTATGGCACTGGGACCACACAAAGGACAAGCACTGTGGATGCAACAAACTCCAAGCTCAAGAGCAGTTGTTGCTGTGGCTAATAATGGAGAATGGTTTTCAGTTTGGTCAGTAGAAACAGGATGAGGGATGCCTGGGTGGCTCAGTTAGGTTAAGGGTCTGCCTTTGGCGCAGGTCATGATCCCAGGGTCCTGGGATCGAGCCTCGCATTGGGCTTCCTGCTCAGTGGGGAGTCTGCTTCTCCCTCTCCCTCTGCCCTTCCTCCCTGCTCATGTGTTCACTCTTGCAGTCTCTCTCAAATAAATACCTTAAAAAAAAAAAAAAAAAGGAAAGAAACAGGACCAGGCTCGGCCCCAAAGACTCAGGATCCACAGAAAATTGTAAGAAAGGAGAGTTTTAGGGACGCCTGGGTGGCTCAGCAGTTGAGCATTTTGCCTTCGGCTCAAGGTGTGATCCTGGGGTCCTAGGGTCAAGTCCCACATTGGGATCCCTGTGAGGAGCTTGATTCTCCCTCTGCCTATGTCTCTGCCTCTCTGTCTCTCTTATGAGTAAATAAATGAAATCTTTAAAAAAAAAGAGTTTTAGCTCTAAGAGGGAATGGACACACTAAAATAAAAATATTCAACAGTATAACTGTTTGTCTTGGAAAGAAATGAGTTACCACTTCCAACAGGGTCTAAATATAAATGGAATAATTGAGAAGATGCTGGCTTTGGGGAGAAGGTTCCTTTTCCTGCCTCATGGTGCTTTCTTCTCCCCACATCCCACAAGTTCATCCTTCTCCTGCTTTACCTCCTAGCTCTCTTCTTACTTCCTGGGCAGGTCCGTGGTTAGATCATTTTTAAAAGAAAATTAACAGTTCTAAAACATGAGGCAGGATGTTCTGTACCTAGAGAAGCTCTCAGGTGCCATCAAATACTAAGATACTGTGATCCAGCTGGGAAATGGAAAATCCCTTGAAGCAACATGTTACAAATAACTTAGAAGGAATAAAAAAGACCTACAAATTATTGATGTACATGCATGTGTGGGTTTCTAGGTACATGCCCACATATTATTTGCACAACACAATTTACAGGTGGCCTAGTGATCTGTATCTTGCATACATAAAAATTTATCTTGTGG
Source organism: Canis aureus (assembly GCF_053574225.1). Classification (NCBI taxonomy): domain Eukaryota; kingdom Metazoa; phylum Chordata; class Mammalia; order Carnivora; family Canidae; genus Canis; species Canis aureus. Next base: position 12,964,601 of record NC_135627.1, read on the forward strand.
GAGACAAGTGGTTTCCTACCACCACCAGTACTGGCTGGCTGTCCAGGGACAGCACTGCGCTGATTTGTTAACCAGCTTCCAGGACCCGGATCTTTCCATGCCTTCTTGCACACACAATCTCCTCTCCCCCAAATAAAACAATGTTACCAGTACTATTTAAAGAATACCTGGAGACCTTCTCCACTTTATGCCGGGGCAGGGGTGGGGTGGGGGGATTCTACAACAGGTTAAGACCATTTAAATTGGCAAAGTGACAGAATTGAAAACATATTAATAAAGAGACCGCTGAACAAAAACCCTCAAGATTAATAGGATTAGTCACAAAGAAGAAGGGGGAAACCCACAGTTGGGGATTTGTCATAAACTGGATCCAATTCTGGCCCAGAGAGAAAGGAAAGGAAACTATCAAATGAATTGTTTTTATGAAAAAAAAAATAAATGTCTTCTCTCTTTCTCCACTGAAGAATAATGTAGTGCAATTAATCACAGTCATTTTTACCAACACCGAAAAGGTGCTCTAAGTTTCTAGTTTGATGAACTCCTCAAGGCATTGCACCCAATGTCAAGTGTTTTGGGTGCTCACAAATGCCGTTACTGAATATAGTGGGGTAACCTGCAATTCTATAGTGCATGTTAGGCTGAACCCAAGCTATGTGCCCTGCATACAACATACTGTTACCAGCTTCCTATTAAGCAGGTAGATGTTACTCTTTAGAAGTATTTTACTGTGTCAGAGATAAATACTGCATATATACTGCACAGGGCCTCAGAGTCGGGGAGAGGGGCAGGAGGGAGTTGTTGCTAAATGAATAGTTTCAGTTTTGCAAGATGAAAATATTCTAGAGACTGGCTGTGCAACAATGTGAATACACTTACTACTACATGACCTTCAAAAATGGTTCAGATGGTAAATTTTATGTGTATTATACCGCAATTTCAAAAATTTTAGAGTGTGTTATGAGAAAGACAATACCAAATGTCAGAGAGATGTAGAGCACCCAGCACTGCTAAAGGTGTGCTGGCACCACTCTGAAAAACCGTAGGGATTGCTAAACTGAATATATGTATAGACTTAGCGATCCCATAAACATGCGATGGAAACTCACCCAAAGACATGTGACAACCCCGTTGGAAACAATCCAAATATCCATTATTGGTAGAATGAATAAATTGTGGTGTTCATCCCAGCAATGAAAATGCATCCACTACTGCCACAGTAATACCACGGATGAAGGTCTCAACATAATGCTGAGTCAAAGAACTTGCAGGGAAGAATATAGATCTGATTCCACTGATCATGAACTCATTTGTCATACTCATCTATGGTCTTAAAAATCAGTACAGTAGGGCACCTGGGTGGCTCAGTGCTTGAGCATCTGCCTTTGGTTCAGGTTGTGATCATGGGGTCCTGGGATGGAGTTCCATATTGCGCTGCTGGTAGGGAGCCTGCTTCTCCCTCTGCCTGTGTCTCTGGCTCTCTCTCTCTCTCTCTCTCTGTGTCTCTCATGAGTCAATAAATACAATCTTTAAAAAAAATCAGGACAGTAGCTATCCTTGGAGAGAGGTGATAACTGGTGTGGGGAGTCGTCTCCAGGGGTTGAGAATCCTCTATTATCGATCTGGGTGATGGATACTACGGCATATTCATTTCATGTAATCGTATGTATTCATTCACATTCATTGCGATTTGGGCATGTTTCTGTATGATAATTATACTCTAAAAATGTTTTTTTACAAGTTATTGTTATAACTTGATAGACTTCATTGACTTTCATGATTGACCTAACTCTATGTTCCTGAAATCTGACAAACATCCAAGTCCTGAATTATTAGTCCTCGAGCCAGCTTTTGACATTAACGAGGACAGTTTTGACAGCAGTCTGCCACTCTGCCGACAAACTGCCTGTGTGAGGCACATACTGTAGATTTCCATAGGCCTGCTGACTCTGCCTGCATGCTCCCCCCAACAAGGCAGCCCCTCCCTTCCTTCCAGGGATGGGTCTGCAGGCGAGGAAGAAAACCTAAGCAAGGGATCCCTGGGTGGTGCAGCAGATTAGCGCCTGCCTTTGGCCCAGGGCGCGATCTTGGAGACCCAGGATCGAATCCCACATCGGGCTCCCGGTGCATGGAGCCCACTTCTCCCTCTGCCTATGTCTCTGCCTCTCTCTCTCTCTCTCTGTGACTATCATTAATTAATTAATTAATTAATTGATTGATTTAAAAAAAGAAAAAGAAAACCTAAGGAAGCAGCCCATGCTCAGTGGGTTTCTGCCAGGATGGCTCCTAGGTGGGGGCAGAGAGCAAGAAATGGGCTAGAAAGGAGCTGCTCATTCTGTGTCATGTTATGGAAAGTCCACCTCCTGGTAAAAGGCACTCTGAAAAGAACCACCCTCCAGTACTGACCTTCTGAAGTATAACTTTCTTGGCAAGCAAAAATAATAAAAATCATGCACTTCAAGGATTTCTAGTACTAAAAGAAACCCCATAACATGATGAGATTTCAAGGTGGTGGCTTATTATCCCATAACAATTTCCACTGTGTAGAGAGCAATCATTCATTTTTTTATTTTCATAAAACTTCCCTACAAATTACTGACTCATCACGCTGGGAAATCCTCATTATCTCCCAATGGTTGACAACAAAGTGCCCTGAATTGCTTTCACTGGTATCTACTTCATATTCTCCATCCAATTTGGCTAAGAAATTTCAATTACCTTGTTAATGCCTCAAAAAAGTGTCAGGCATGGCCAATACAGAGAACCTCCCCAAGAGGTACACAGTGTCCTCCCCAAGAGAGAGGAAGGCAGCCGAGAGTCCTGGGGGTCAAGAGGTGAGCAAGTCTTCATTGGATGGCAAAAAGCAGAAACATAGCATCCTGAGGCCCCTCAGGATGGGACTCGCCCATCAGGGCCTGGCACTTCCAGGGGGTCCTGACCCAAAGGGGAAAAGGAATGAGTTTGGGAGGGTTGGCTGTGAAGATACAGGCCATGGTAGATGCTCAGAAACACATATCAGGTTTTGCCAACAATTTTTTTTTTTTAAGATTTATTTACTAATGAGACACAGAGAGAGAAAGAGGCAGAGATATAGGTAGAGAAGCAGGCTCCCTGCGGGGCGGGGGGGGGGGGCAGGGGGGGAGGGGGAGCCCAACGCAGGACTTGATCCCGGGATCATGTTCTGAGCCAAAGGCAGATGCTCAACCACTGAGCCACTCAGGTGTCCCTGCCCAACAAATTTTGACCACAGAAAACAGACCAGTGAGGGCTTCACATTTTCTTCCGATGATTTAAAAAAAAAAAAAACAAAACTTTTTTTCTTTTGAAGTTTTTAAGAAAAGAACTCTATAAAGGCAACATATCAAACAAGTAGACTCTTTCCAGAAAATGTCAAATCAGGGATCCCTGGGTGGCGCAGTGGTTTAGCGCCTGCCTTTGGCCCAGGGCGCGATCCTGGAGACCCGGGATCGAATCCCACGTCAGGCTCCCGGTGCATGGAGCCTGCTTCTCCCTCTGCCTGTGTCTCTGCCTCTCTCTCTCTCTCTCTGTGACTATCATAAAATAAATAAAAATTAAAAAAAAAAAAAAAAAAAGAAAATGTCAAATCATTCCATCAAGCTATTCAGATTGGATGAACAAATCGTGAATTTCAGCTTCATAACAATTTATAGACAGTCATAAATAAATGTGAACAGTCTGACTACCAAGGTTACCCGCTACAAAATAAATCTTTATAAGGAGCAGCAAGAACTGTACTCTCCTTGTCCCTGTTGCCAAAACACACAAGGTGGATTAGATGTGGCAAGATTTCCTCATGAAAATGGGATTTCCTTCATGAAAGACTGGTGATAAAGTATGAGAGCAACTTGGCTTTATTATTTTTTTTTCTTTCCAAGCCACAAATTAAAAAGAAAACCAAGAGCCACCTGGAATTGAGAAAAACATCTTCAAAATTAGCATGACACAAAAATTCAAATTTATAAGTGAAATAAGTTGAAGTATTGTTTTAACCCTTAAATCACAGACCTTAAGAGCAAATTTTCCTACTACATTGGCTGTATCAATCAAGTAACACAACAGATTTATGTACAACTTTTCAGACATATTCAGCTGTGATGCAGCTCAGAATGTATATTAGTTATAAAAACAAAGATGACTAAATTCTATTTTGGATCTTCAGTATTTAATTGCTCTGAAGTTAACTTCCTTAAAGGCTGGGGAAAAAAAAAAATAACTGTTGACAGTTATGTGATCAAAAGACACAATTACAGAGCTGTGCAAATATTCTCTAAAATATTCTAGAAAAGGAGGGATTTTTTAATTTTCTCTCTAAAGACAATAAAATTAACTATAAATGGTAAAAATTTAAGTTTCTCTGTTCTAAACAGCAAAATAAACTAGTTTTAATTTTTTTTATTTGAAGATCTGGTTTTCTAATTTCCTTGAGAAGTAAAAAATTAATAACCAAAGATCTGCCAGTTAGAAAAACCTTTTAAAAATGGCCTTTAAAGGCAGCCCCGGTGGCTTAGTGGTTTAGTGCCGCCATCAGCCCTGGGGTGTGATCCTGGAGACCCAGGATGGAGTCCCACATCGGGCTCCCTGCCTAAAGCCTGCTTCTCCCTCTGCCTGTGTCTCTGCCTCTCTCTCTCTGTGTCTCTCATGAATGAATGAATAAAATATTTTTTTAAATGGCCTTTAAAATGGAGCATTCCAGAAAGAACAGATAAACATAAATCAAAACAATTACGTAATACTTCCATGTGTTAAGAAGAAGCCAGAAAATATTTAATAGGCATAAATTCAATATATTTATTGTTGATATAATAATAATGGAAGTCTCAAATGGAGAAAAAAAGCCTATCTTAAATAACCACATCCCAAAGCCAGCAGCACACTCAGCAAGATAAAGAAAAACTCATTATGAACCAATAAGTTTCTCATTATGGAGGCTATTTGGACCACATTTTAAATAAAGTCTAGTGGCCTTTCTTATTCCACTACCTGGGCAGAGTAGTTTACCCATACTAATGAGAATTGCAACGACGAATCTAAAGCCCTTTATGATATAGATTTAGGGCGACTGCTTCCAAATACCAACCAAAAATCAACCCCTTCTCAAGGTATTAAAAGAATATGTTGATCATGTTGTTGATTATAAGCAACACACGCTTTCACCACAAATTATCACAAATGAAATAAACACACCCAATTCTGGTATAGCAATTCTGTGTGTTGCTAACATTGATGTGTGTGTTACGTATGATGTGTATGCATGTGTTTTCAATTGGTGGGGTATGGCTGCCTCTCGCTCAAGATGGCCACTATGATAAATAAAATTTTAAAGTCGTAAATTCCAGAGTACTAGAAATTCCTCAGCTGAGCTAGGATGCTTGGGTGACTTCCCTCAGTCACTGTCTTCTTCCTCGTTCCTCACGAGTTTTCTTCTGTTCCCAGTAAGGAACAACCAAGCCACATCCTGCTCTTGGCCACACAGCATTCAGAGAGAACCACATTTGGCTAAGGAGCATAGACAACTAAGGAGAAAGGTAGGACAGTCAGTCCCATGGCTGTTGCCAAATGGGGTGGAGAACAGCCCAAATCCCAAGGTTCAAAGGCCATGGGGGCAGGGTCAGAGGCAGGCTGGCATTCATTCTGGAAGTCACTATGTGTCACCGAGGATTCTGCACATTGGCAGTATTTTTCATCAAGTGCCTCTCAGGGGTTGCTGACCATCTGCTCCACACTGTGACAGGAAGTTTCCAAACCCTGTCTAATCCCCCCTTTACAGAAACCCCACCAGGAAAGACTACAGAAGAAACTCAGGGTAAGGTAAGTAGTCTGCCCCAGGTCACACAGCTCCTAAGAGTATATCTAAGATTTAAGTTTGGGTTTGCCTGACTCCAAAGCCTTGCCTGGGTAGGTGGAGAAGTCTCATTCCCTCCGGGAAAGAATTACATCAGACATTCTTCTAGGCCATAAGACTTCCAAAGAGTAATGCTTAAACAAGGTATGGTTTTAATAACTGAGATATGAAGGTTATTTGAGGCAAAGAAAGTTCCCTTAACTGATTTCTTAGGAGGGCCAACGATTACTCATGGTTAATTTTTCTAGTCTTCTCTCTCCACCTTCTGCATTAACATACCTCTTTCCCACAAGTGTCATGATCTTTTCCCCCTGGAATTTCATCTGAGTGTTTGCTGCTCCAGCCATACCTCCAAAAGCCCATCTGTTCCCTAAAGAGCAAGACTGCAAAAACCTTGGAGGAATCGGGTGGTGACTTTTGTTCTTGTCCTAAAGCTGCTTTCCATTCTTAAAACCTTTTTTCAGACCCAACCATTTCTAAGTGTAAGTTTAACATACAATTTAGGTTAATGGTTTGACATGTAACTCAGGTTTGCTTTTATTGTCTGCACTCACGAGGGCTTGTTTGTTTGTTTTTGTATTTTATTTATTTATTCATGAGAGACACAGAGAGAGGCAAAGACACAGGCAGAAGGAGAAGCAGGCTCCATGCAGGGAGCCTGATGCGGAACTTGACCCCAGGACCCCAGGATCAGGACCTGAGCCAAAGGCAGCTGTTCAACTGCTGAGCCACCCAGGTGCCCCTGCACTGATGAGTTTTAATAAGTTAAGCCAAGGGTCAAGGGCTGACAGGAGTGTGCTTCTTGATGACTCTGCAGACAGAAATAGGATCTTCAGCTTCAAGACACAGGGGAAGCAAGCCAACAAGTGTGAAATGATAAAAAAAAAAAAAAAGAAGAAGAAGGGGGTCTTCTATTTCACGAGGTCTGTAGTGACAAGTCGGCTTTCCAGACCAGCAGGACTGGAGGGTTTGTCTGAAGCAGCCCAAGAGCCGCATGCACATTGGCACATCCCAGCTTTCAACCTTTTGAAAGGAGCCAGTGAGAGGTCACATTCCTCTTACATAATTCAAAGGGCTGCAAGTCCTCAGGCCACAGACATTGAGAGACACCTGCGGGGGGTCCCTACACATTCCCAAATTGGAGGTGCCTCTCAGGGAGTCAGTGTCAGCTCCACTTTTGCATTTAGATTCCCAGACCTTGTACAGGGACGCAGAGGAGACAGAAAACAAACCTGAGCACTCCACAGAGCATTAGTGCTTCTGAAAATGGCCATAGTTCTGGTAGCTCCTATCAGCCTGCAGAGTTGATGGCTTTTTAGAAAAGGGGACAAGAAGCACTGTGCCCACATTTCTTAGACAGTCACTGCTGCAGAAGTTCTGAGTACAAAGCCCCTTTAAGACCGATGCATTCACAAGTCCAATTGCAGCAAATCCTGAGGTTTATCTAACCACCTAAGGTGTCACCAGGCGAGCAGCTGAGTCTGCTCAGTCTTACCCACCTCAAGAAACTGCCTCAGCAATCCCGGGAGTTGTAGTGCCACAGCTGCCAGGCAAGCCAGAAGTGAAAGGAGAAGAGATTATCTGTTTTCTCCTTTTCATTTCATTCTCAATCTTCTGCAGAGGATTCTAAAAATTCAGGCTCGCAGGGCTTAGGACAGGCACAGGTGTGGGTCCCAAGTGCTGATGGGTGAGCTGTGCAAAACTACAATCATACAAACATCTGGCAGCAAGAGGGATGCATCTGTATTGTTCGGGGGCCGGGGCCCTGACAGGAGTCCTGAGCACACCTGTGCCAATCAGAGAGCCTCTTCGGGAATCTGGAACCGCAACGGGGAGCATGATTGTACCTCCCCTTGTGGTGGGGCTTGTGATTCTAGGCTCGTGTCTGAAAAGGGGCATCTTCCACCTTCAGGGAGGCCTGGAGAAGCCAGGAATACAGATTTATAGGTGGGCAGAATAAGGCAGGTCCCTGAGGGAAAGTTTGGGTAAGGTCACTGTCCTCAGCTGCAGTCCCACCCTGGTGTCTGAGAATCTACTTCCATTTCCTGTCTATATCGTCTTGCTAGAGTCCTTCCAGGTATAGCCTATGCCACCCAAAAGTAACTCAGAAATAACTGTTTTTTCCAACATATTTCAAGGACAGAATGTCTTTTTTTTTTTAATTTTTTCAGTGAATAGGTATCCAGATATCAAAAATAAAGACAAGGCCTGGATGTCTACTAAAAATATTCTAGCATATTTTTGTCCTTGAGTGCATTATGTCAACTAAAATAAGCCAGGCAGAGAAAGACAAATACTACGCAGCATCACTTACATATGGAGTCTAACTCCTAGAAACAGAGTAGGAAAGTGGTTATCAGGGGTGGGGATGCAGTGGGGAGTAAGTGGGTAAGGAGAGGTTAGTAAAGGAGTATAAAGTATTAACTTTCAGTTAGAAGATAAATAAGGCCGGGATGCCTGGGTGGCTCAGCAGTTGAGCATCTGCCTTTGGCTCAGGTTGTGATCTGGGGTCCTGGGATTGAGTCCTTGCAGGGAGCCTGCTTCTCCCTCTGCCTAAGTCTCTGCCTCTCTCTGTATGTCTCTCATGAATAAATAAAATCTTACAAAAAAAAAAAAAAGAATAAATAATGCCTAAAGATCTCACATATATGGTAACTACAGTTAACACTGCATTGTGTAAAACTGAAATTTGTTAAAGGAGTAGGAAATATTCTCATACACACAGAGATAAATATGGAAGGCAATTACAGTATTCAGTATGTGGGGGGGGGGATTCTTTCATAATATATACATACACAAATCACCACAACGGACACTTTCAAAATCCTTTGATCTTATATGCTGACTATGCCTCAAAAAACCTGAAATTTTAAAAATATTCTAGAACAAAGGATTATAACAAGTTATCTGAGAAAAATAAATAATTTGATCCTGCCAACTTGTATTTGAGATTTTTTTTTTGATTGCTCTATTGTGGGCTTATATATAAATTTATGGGGCAAAACTAGAGAACTACAGGAGAACTGTAAATTCATTTCTGATTTTCCAGAACAGACCATATTTCTCTCTCCCAAGTATTTTGCTAATTGTTAAAAAGTGAACTCCAAAGGGTGTGAGATGTATACATCTGAAGACATATGAATTTAATCTATTACACAATTGCTTAAATGAAACACACATTCCAGAGAAAAAAGCAAAAGGCGGAAGGCAAGCAATGGCCGCCTGGTCACCTGCTGCCTGAGGTGGAGGGGGGCAGGGGGCTGTCAAGGAGCACGGCAGGCTTCTAGCCTCCAGAACTTGTATTTTTAAGCCGTCCAGTGGCCAGAAACAGAACAGTCACCTTTATAGCTGAAAGCAGTCTTAAACATAAAGGAGGGGAATTTTGTCTCAAGAGCAAATTTTCACTCACAAGTACATGTGCGGAGTGGATGCATCCAGTTCTAAGCAATGATGCAGACCATTAAGAAAGAAGTTTTGTTATTAAATCTCTCTTGCTCTCTGGCAGATTTTCCTTTATGCTTAGCTTTGGCCAAAATAAGAAAGAGCCCACCTTTCTGAAGGTGATGGTGGAATGAAGGAGTGGGGACCAGAAGCAGACAGAAGCTTCCCCGCACTGGATGTAGCTGTGCAGCCTCTACCCACTGAAAAGCAAGCAGCTTGTTTTCTGCACCACAGAGCTCCTGCTGCAAAGGCTATAACATTGGGGGTATTTTTAGAATCAGCCTTACAGGTTCTCCTTCCTAGGCTTACCCATCTAGCAAGAACATGTAACATAAATAGGATAGAAAGAACACTTCTATTTGCTTTCCATCTGGTTGCTTCCGAGCTAGAGTTGATTCTTGACAATGAACCTCCTGATCGCACATGCTCAAATGTCAGGCCTAATTTTATCTCTGCCTACATCACATCTGCGGCCACCACAACGCCACCTGAGGGAACAAGACCCATTCCACCTCCATCTCCCACAACATGATCATTGGGTAAAAATTACAAACATGCTTGAAATGTGGTCTTTTGGAATTCATCCGGTCATCACTGAAATCTCAGCTGTGCTAACAGATAGCTTTGGCACTGTAACAGTCACTAAAAGGGGCTTGCATGGGAAAAGCAGCAAGGATGAGCTTCCACTGGCTGCACCCTTCACGGTGATGCTCTTGGGCGGGAAGCTCCTTGGGTTGAGACAGCACAGCACCAGGAGCCTCAGACCCCCTCACCAGGGGCAGGGGGTCAGGTACCCTGTGTGGGAGCTCTGTGACCTTGGGAAGTTGTCAATCCCATCTACGCCTTCAGTTCTCATGGTAAAACTGGGGATGAAAGGAGCACCCACATAGCAGGACAAGATCCTCAGGAAGATTAAATAGAGACTCACATCAAGGAGCTATAGTTAGGTGTTGCTGCTCATCACCGGTGTCATGGCTGTTCATTTAGAAAGTCCATCTGTGGTTCGCCGGGTGGCTCAGGAGTTGAGCGTCTGCCTTCGGCTCAGGGCATGATCCTGGGGTCCGTGGATCAAATTCCCCATTGGGCTCCCTGTGGGGAGCCTACTTCTCCCCTCTGTCTCTACCTCTGTGTCTCTCAGGAATAAATAAACAAAATCTTAAAAAACAAAAAGGAAAAGAAAAAAAGAAAGTCCCTCTGCTTCAGGAGCAAGCAGCACGGCAGCCGGAGGCCAGGTAGAAGAGGCTACGGGAATGTGGGAGAGCTGGTCCAGCCAAGGGGGAAGGCCCTTCTAGGCAGGAATCCACAATGCCAGAATGAAACCACAGCAAAGCCTTGTCCTACAAAATAGATTAAAAAAAAAAAAAAAAAAAGATCCAGGGCCTGAAGGCCTCTAGGCCCCTGGACACAGAAATACCAAGGTCACCCCAGAGGACTGCACAACCCCACATGGGAGACTGTGAGGATGGAGCAGAGAAGATTCTGCATCTCTTGCGTTGCTCCAAGAGCAATCGAGCCAGTGGCTAGGGACCCTTGCCAGGCTCTGGGTTCCCGGTTCTCTGGGGGGCGGGGGGGTGCTGTTGTGGGGCCTCTGTCTCCGCCCAACGGCTGACTCTGTCACAATTTATCCACCCACACGGGATCTCTATCTAATTCACATGGTGCGCCAGACAGCCTCACCCTCCTGATGCAGGGAGGACACAAATACTGAATGAGAGCCCAGACTCCAGTCACACCCTGCCACAAACAGGAGTTCGATCCCAGCCAGAGAGAGTCCACGCAATCGCACTGACATGGTCTGCTGTCACAGCCGCCTCCACACTCCCCAGGCCCATGGCCTGAGATGGCATTTATTTTTATAGTTGGAAAGGGCTGGCTGGTGAGTCCGATCTGTAGGAGGGAGAGGCCCGACTTTGCTGAATATCTGAAACTGTTTAAGATTGCTAATGACGAGAAGATGCTGAAAAATACAAAGCTCTACAAGTGACTTTATTTGAGGATCATAATTATGACTCAGACTTGAAACTGAAATCAGCTTGATGTGTCTTACTCCCCAACTGCTCATCTGCTGAATCGGAACTCACAAAACCATCAGTGCCTTCATTCTCCTGATTGTAGGACCACAGACCTTAAGAATAACGCTTCTATCCTTGCTTCTCCACCACGTCATGAGACGAAGGAAGGAAGAGAGAGCAGGCAGTTATTACTGAGCACTTGTACCGATGCCTGTGTTCATCTTGGCCTGCCAAACACAGACGGATTCTTCTAGAACATGCAGTCCTTTTATACAAGGCCACATTCTCACATTTATCCCTTGAACTACTTCCAGAGTGGAGAAGGGTTAGGCATAGGTGAGTATCTCGAGCTGTGAAGGTCACAGACTTAAATGCACAAGAACTTGACCTTGCATTACTCATACTAATAGGAGGTATTTGCTGCAAACATCTCGTTAATTTGCAATCAATTGTTATTGTGCAACCGTCTGAAGCAGTCCACGGGGGTCCACAGGGGTCCCTGGGAGAGCCCCATCTGCTGCTCTGCCCTTGGGGCTGGCTCTCTACATCCCTTCCCATCACCCTGGGCCTTTTGCAGACTTCCTGCTCCAACTGGGGGGCGGGGGGGGGGGGGGAGGGGGGGCAGACCATCTGCTGCCTCCAATCAGAGTCCCTGGGAAAATAAAGTTTCTCTCAACAACAACACACACACACACAAATATGTAAACTTAGCCTGTTGCTCTCTCTTCTCTAATCTGATCACGTTCCTTCCAGAGGTGGCCCGGCCACCCCAAGAAATGCCACCCTCTATTTGAGATTTCATTAAAGCAAACCCTGCTGTCACATCAAACTACATAGGATTCCAAGCACAGACTTTTTTTTTCTTTCATTTTGTTTGAGCTGTCTTGAAATTATAAAACAATACTTTGGAGAGCGAAATACTATTCAGCCAGCATGGTCTCTTACCTCATTTGATTTGTAAATTAATGTGAATGGGAGGGGAAAAAAACACCCTGGCATTTATTGAGCACCTACTGAATGCTGCAAATTGTACCAGATACCTAACATATATTTCCTTGTTTAATCCTAATAGGATTCTGAGAGGCAGGGATTATTTGGGGGAAATTTTAATTATTATGAGGTCATGTCAGAAGCATTAGAATAAATCGCTTACTTGAAAACGTTAAGTAAAGTAATACATTTTGGTGCCTAGCAAAGCACCAGGTATATAGTATGCTCTCGGATCAACATCCATCCATCCATCCATCCTTCTACTTTCTTGGCAAGGAGCACAGGATTTATTCTAATGCCTCCAAATCACACTCTAAAGGCTAGAGCTAGGGCTCAGCTCATGTCTTCTTGCTCCCACCTGACACGATTGGGACCCACACACACGTCCTTCTCACCAACACAGGCTCTCAGACCAGGTTAGTCCATTGTACACATAAGGACATGGGGGCTTGGGGAGGCTCGGTAACTTGCCCAAGGCTGTGGGGCCAACAGGTGAAGGAGTAGCCATGAGGTGAACCCCCCACTCCACTCCCTTCCCCCAAACAATCTGAAGTACCATCTTTATCTTTAAGGATTTTATTTATTTATTCATGAGAGACCCAGAGTGATAGAGGCAGAGACACAGGCAGAGGGAAAAGCAAGCTCTCTCCAGGGAGCCCAATGTGGGACTCAATCCCAGGAACCCAGGATCACAACCGGAGCTCAGACGCTCAACCACTGACCTACCCAGGTGCCCCATCTTTGTTTAGACTGTGGTGACTTTCAGGGTCATTTTTCTCAAGTACATTCTTCTCTAAAAGTGAAATATTACAGGAGCTTTGGTGGGGAGGGGGTGAGCAAACTATAAGCAGAGAGAAAAGGCAGGTGGATTAGCCTTGGAAGCTGCTGTGACAAAGTAACAGAAACTCGGGGGGGGGGGGGCGGCTTCAAACAGAAACGTGTTGTCACACAGCTTAGGAGGCCTGGAGTCTGAAATCAAGGTGTCAGTAGGTTGGCCTCTGAGACAGGAGACTCTGAGGGAGAATCTCTTCCATGCTTCTCCTCCCACTGGTCCCTCTCCACTTCTGGTGGTAGCTGGAAACTCTTGCTTCCCAGCTTGTAGACGCATCATCCCTCCGATCTGTGCCTCTGTCCTCCCAGGGCAGTCTCCTCCCTGGGTCTCTCCCCTTCTTATATGGTCACTGGATCAAGGGCCTGCATTGCTCCTTCTGGTGGGGAGCACAATGCAACCATTAACACCTTGTCTTCCTGAGCAGCCATGGAAAATCCTGCCCCTTCCTCCTGCTGCCCCCCTTTACCCAAATTACATTCATGGATGAAATCCATGACAAGACTGGAGATATGTCAAGTGAGCTAGTGACACTGGCTGAGAAAGGAGGCAGAGAGCGCCCTGTGCGGGTCAAACTGGAGTTCGCACAAGAATGAAGGTCAATAGCACTCAGCTCTGTTCTGTGTCAAAAGCTATTCTTTTCCTCTTATGCAAGAGATGCTTGTTTTTTCAAATTTTTTTCTTATAAGTAATATCCCTGTCTTCTATCTCCATCCTCCTTGAAAGAAAAAGAAAAAAAAAAAAAGAAGAAGAAGAAGAAGAAGAGGAAAAACCCACCCTACCACAGCTGGGTGTACTTATTATTCCAGCATTCTGGCAACCTCTTTTCATATGAAAAGCAGTATTCCAAAATTTATTCACATATCATCAAAATTAGAACTAAAATGCTATAAGAAAACTACTTTTCTCTATCTCAAATGTTGACAACTTGGAAAGCAAATGTGAACCTGGCCAACATAGCAAAGACCATCTTAAAAACAGTGGTAATGGGGCACCTGGGTGGTTCAGTTGGTTAAGTGTCTGTCTGACTCGATCCCGGCTCAGGTCATGATCTCAGAGTAATGGGATCGAGCACCCTGTCAGGCTCTGCACTTAGCAGGAGTCTGCTTGAGATTCTCCCTCTCCCCCCTAATGTCCCTACCCCCCTCCCTCTGCAAGCGCTCTTTCAAATAAATAAATAAACCTTAGGAAAAAAACAAAAACTGGTGCTTAATTTGCAATCAAGGCAAAGCCATAATTATGGTAGGCCAGTCCTGTTCATCAAAGTTTATTTTTTAAAGAACAAGTTTTCTCTGGTTGAGAGGTACACTCAAGGGCTCTTAAAAATTTCTCCAGAAAGAGAAGATTTTTTTTTTTAAAGATTTTATTTATTTATTCATGAGAGACACATAGAGAGAGAGAGGCAGAGACACAGGCAGAGGGAGAAGCAGGCTCCATGCAGGGAGCCCGATGTGGGACTTGATCCCAGGACTCCAGGATCATGCCCTGGGCTGAAGGCAGGCACTAAACTGCTGAGCCACCCAGGGATCCCCAAGAGAAGATTTTTAAAGTAGAAAATAGGATCACCCAACACGGAGAATGCATTTAAAAAGCCATGTCACAAACACAGACCTGATTTGCTGTCCATTTTCCTTGCTCTCAGCTGGCAGGAAAAGGTTGAAGGAGCCTGTCCCAGAACTAAAAGAGGCTACATATTTTCAAAGCTGAAATTCTCTACCCGAACGGAAAAGGAAATGAGGTGGCAGTGGGGGTTTAGGCTCTGCTGGTACTCGGGCAATCCCAATGCTTTCGGAGAAAGTCACTCCTGTGCTGTGACCTTAATTAGGCCTTGACCTTTTGGGGTTCCGGTTTCTGGGTCTGTAAAGTAAGGATGACACACACCCCCCCCCCCTTGTAGGTTTGTTGTAAAGGTTAAACCAGCACACGTGAAAGGTACATTGTGGAGCACCAGGCCCACAGCGAAGTTCAATGAATGGTGGTGTTGTTCCTGATTTGTGTTAATGCCTCTGCTGTTTGTATAAATGCCACTGATATTAAGAAGCCAGAACCTAAGGCCAGTCCATTGCTGAGCTTCTGGACTCCCTCCTCCATCACAAATGGAACTGGTTTTACTCCTGGAGAACCCTGACAATTCCTAGGAGTGCCACCCCATGCCCCTTTATGTCTCTTTCTTGGGTCATCAGGAGGAGCAATGCGCTGACCTGTGTCCCCAAGGACGACTGGGACTCCCTTTGCCAATGGGGTGGAGTAGGAAGCAGTGTAAATAAACTGAGATTCTTTTCTAAAGGGAAATGTGAAACAAAATCTCAATGAACAGTCTGAGTGTACTTAAAAAAATACTGTATTTCTTGGCAGATAAAGTTTCTGTTGGGAACAAATGTACATTGTGATCTGTCTCACCACCTCCAGGTAAGCTGCTGGTCTCTTCACACATTCCCTATAGGTCAGGTTTCTTCCCAGCGTCTAAAATCTACAAAGTTTTCCTCCTGGTAGCTAATAACTACCCCACCTCGACATGTCAGATTAGAACTTTCAGGATACAGAACCTATGCAATTAGTAATTTTTTAAATGGCATCAAGAATAGCTTCAAATTTCCCAGTACAATGTGCTCTGACATACGTGCAGCTTATTTTTTAAGTAGTCATCAAATAGACTCCAAGAACACTGCTCACCTTGCTCATTCTGGCCGTGTTAGGACTACAGGATGGTGTTGCATCATCGTGAATGCCAAATTACTGATATTCAGACTTATTCTAGTCTATAGCTATAATCCTTAGAAGGAGGGTGTTGTTTTTTGTTTTTGTTTTTTTAGCTAGTGGGCTGTTGGAAATGCTACTAACTGGGCAATCCCTGAAGAGGCACAGAGGCGACTTGCCTCTTCGTAATAAACCCAGTATTCCAGGATCCAGGCTGTCAGTCTAGATGCTGTGGAAATCAGGGCTGCTGTCACCCCAAGAGAGGAAACCCAGGAATTGGGGTGGGTGGAGGGGTGGTGCTAGCATGCTGCATTCTGGAGCTAACATTCTCTATTTCTGGCCTCCAGCATAATTATCTTACATTTAAGCCTACTAAGGAAAACTACTTAATCTATTAAGTGAAACAAGAAAAGTTACATAGAAGGTATATAAAGAATGTTTTAATTTGCATAAAAACCATACATAAATTCATATAAATCCAGAAAGAGATCTGAAAGATGATAATATACCAAGGTTTAAGGGGACAGATTCTCAAGACTAGAATTATGGGTGATGAATAGGTTTTTCTCCTTGTTTGCTGACTTTATTCTCTAATTATGGTGCAGTAAATAGGAATGACTTCATTGGAAGAGAAAAGCAACACAAGTTTTCATCCACTGTTTGGATTCAAGTTGGCCTGTTCTAGATATGGGGCTGCCCATGCAAGCTACGTTCCCCATCACTTCTCACAACAGAACCTGGCTGTGACTTCTGTCTTCCTTTCAACTTTTCGCAGTACCCACCAAACATGAGAAACCCCTTGCTTTAATTTACACTCTGGTTCTTGAAGCATTTGCCTCTTGCCTCCCTGCTTGTCATCACTGGCCCCTTGGCTCCGTATCGCTTCTCTCTAGTCCAGGTGCCCAAGAGAAACAGTGTGAGGCATAAATGAAATTTACATTTTCTTAATAGCAGGAAAACAAACGAATGAAATTAATCTTAACTTTTTATTTAATCCCATATACTCCAAATATATCTTAACATATAATCAATACGTTAAAATTGAGTTATCTTAATTTTGGGGGTTTGGGGATGTTAAGTCTTTGAAATTGAGGGTGTATGTTATGCTAACAGCCTATCTCAGGACTGGCCACATTTCAAGTGCTCAGTAGCCACATGTGGCTGGTGGGATTATATTGCACAGTGGGGTTCTTCTAGCCTTTAAGTCTGTTTTCTCTTTATTTTCCACTCTTCCTTCATGATTCATCCAATACACCAGCTAAGTGGGGATGGGATTTGTCAGTCTCTCCAAGTCATAGTTCTCAACTACCAAATCAACAAAGCACATCCTTATAATGTGGTTTGGTAGTTGTAACATAGCCTGAATGGGCACCAGATGGGTAGTGGTCTTGAAATCTATTTGATGACTAAATATTTACCCACTACATGATGAATGCAGGTATGACCATCGTGGTCCTCAAAGTCTTCACACAGTCCTTTGGGAAAAGCCACCTAAACAAAGCCAATAGGATACATACTACACGCAAGGAAAGCACATGTTGGAAACCCCAGAGGGAGAACACATTACAATGAATTCTGTGGGTTTTAGAGCCTGGGAAACCTTCAGAGATGAGTCCAACCAAGGCAAAAGAGAGAGGGTGGTCCGAGCAACAAGAAGATAGCACAAAGGCTGAGAAGCATAAACTTGCAGAGTCTTCCCGAAAAACATGCATACAAGTATGCAATAAAAAAAAAAAAAAGGAAGTCAGGCTGGTGTAAATGATCTTGTTCGACCTGCTGAGCAATTTGAACCTTATCCTGTGAGCAATGAAAAAATAACTGAGTAGTGTTTTTGCAAGAGCCTGATATTATCAAATTTGGGATCTATTAGCTCTGGCAGAGGGTAGGGTAATGGGAGTGTGTGGCAAAAAAAAAAGGGGAGGGGGGAGATGGAAATGATTCCAGTTAGCTGCTGTAAAGAGCTCAACAGAGTGCCATCACAGAGGCAGGAGAGGAACCTGACGTGAGCACAACGCCTTGGGACATGGTAGGCCCTCAAAGACGACAGGGTGCAGATGAAGGGACACTAGTGTTAAATCCTTCCACATGTGTCTGGTGGAAATCTCACAGATGAGAGGCCCATGGCGTTAGAACTAGAGTCAGGACAAAACCTCAAAGACACCCACACCATTGAGCATCTAGGGTTGGAAGAGCCAATCAAGAAGGCAGAGGAAGACGAGGTAGAGGAGGAGGGAAGGCCAGGAGACGCTGACAGACCCAGGGCAAGGGATGTGTTTCAGGGGGGAAAGGACATTTCTCATTAGAAATTAGTTCACAGGGGCACCTGGGTGGCTCAGAGGTTGAGTGTCTGCCTCTGGTTCAGGTCGACATCCCAGGGTTCTAGGATCAAGTCACGCATCGGGCTTCCAGCGGGGAGCCTATTTCTCCCTCTGCCTATGTTTCTGCCTCTCTATGTCTCTCATGAACAAATAAAATCTTAAAAAAAAAAATTACTTCTACAGATTCTTTCCATCCATAACATGACCCACATGTGGTATTCAAATTCAATCTCTGCCAAGTTTTGCAAAGCTCCCAATATCATCCAAAAATCAATTATTTATTAAAGCCCAAACTACCTTTTGAGGAAAAAGATCAAAGTGTATAAGTAAAAATTGAAACATTTGCCTTTCCAGCTTTCTGATATGAACCACATCTTGAAATGAAGAATTAACCATAGAATAAAAACAACAAAACACAGGTTAGTCATTTAGGGATGACTAGCCCGTCTGTCCTTTGTAAAGTCTGTCGACATCAACCAGCCATGTCACAACATTAGCCTTGTAGCTTCTCCGACCTTTGTACTGTTCCTTCTTCTGGAACACAGGCATAGTGGAGAAGGGTCCAGAGGTCCAGGAATGAAGCAGTATGTGGCCCAAACCCACTATTTAGTAAATGTTGGCTTCTTCTCTTTTCCCATCACAGCATTTGGTTTCATTCCCAAAGAGTGGCATAGTATAAAAGGCAGGGCTTTTGGAGCAAGAAAGACCTAAGTTTGGAATATAAGCGTTCCACCTTTTTTTTTTTTTTTTTTAAGATTTTATTTATTTATTCATGAGAGACACAGAGAAAGAGAGAGGTAGAGACACAGGCAGAGGAAGAAGCAGGCTCCATGCAGGAAGCCTGATGTGGGATTTGATCCCGGGTCTCCAGGATCAGGCCCTGGGCCGAAGGCGGTGCTAAACTGCTGAGCCACTGGGGCTGCCCAGCCTTCCACTTTCTAATTGCATTCCAGCAAGTGATGGAAAACTCCTCCATTTTGTTCCCTGTAAAGTAACACAGGTGAAGCTTCTAGCATGCGAGATGCCACCAAAGTAGAGAACCTGTTCTTCCTCATCCTCCTCCTTCCTAAGTTAGAGAACTGCAGGGGGTCAAGTTCCTCCTCCTTTCTCACATTTCTGAGAGTACAAAGCTTTGCACAGTTTGGTTAAATAACACCAGTCTCCTGGCAACACAATTCACCTTTCAGTGATCACAGTACATTTCATGGTGAATAACTCACCACTAGGTGTTCAGGCCACAAAGCTCTCCATGAAGAACAGATGTGCATGGTGATCACTGACGAGTCACACCACTGCTCTCCCAGTCTCCAAGCCATGGATCACTCACTGCATGTTCACTACTCTGTTCCTGCAGACACCACAGCCTGCAGCCATGTGGCCATCTCGTGTCCCAGAGGTAAACCCATGTAACATTTCACATACGTGGACAAATGAAAGAGGGAACTGGCCAACAAAAATGAACATGCAGCAAAGAAGGGAAAAGGCACGAAGGGAAATGCAAACCGAAGGTAAATGGAGTCAGAGAATTAAGAGCCAAGCACAGAATATCAGCATTGCCCACATTTGAGGGACTCTGGGATGTGTAGCCAGAGAAAAGCAGTAAAGGCAAATTTATCACCATAAATGCAGAATGTGGCTGTGAACAAAGGATAAAGGTATCCTAGAGGAGGGGAGGCCACAAAGGGCTTCCCAGCAAAGGAAATTCTCAGAGATATTTCGTGGCATTGAAAACACACAAAGGAGAAAATGTTAGAAGTGGATCCAGACTTCAACAGGACGAAAAGTGACCAAGGCAGAGAAAAACACTCACTCTGTGTCACAAATTACATTGATAATTACTGTTCAAACAGCTTGTGATGAGTTTTAGTGAAACATTCGCAAATGTTTTTGAGGTTTTAAATTATGGGGTATTACATAAATACTACTTTTACTATTTTCTCCATTTCCCTATGCATATGTTTTTAATGTTTTGAAGAAAAATTTTTAAAGGTCAGGGAAGAATGATAATTTTAAAATTCTGGCTCTGCCTCACTGTGTGACTTTGGTGGAGTTATTCTACCTATTATAACCCAAGTTTGCTCTTCTGTGAAATGGGGATATAATCAACTTCCATCCAGGCCACGGAGAAGGTCAGAATGAGGTGTTTTCATGTTCAAAGCAACTGGCACTCTGCCAGGCTCGTGGTCATTCCCCATATGGTGGCCAATACCAAGATTATACTTCCCCCCTATAAAGACAAATAATCCCAACAATATTGGTGGATGAAGAACGGTTTTATCCTAGGGGGAAAAAAAGACATTTAAAAATTCTTACATAGCAACTGCCTTCATTAATTACAAAGAACAGTGAACTTGTTTCTCTTGCTAAACATGCCTAATCACTATCACTACACAAGATAAAGAATACATCGACCACAGAGAGGCAACGTTTAAAGAAGCTGAGACCAAATTAGAGAAAGTTTCTTTGTGGCACATGTTCTATTTTTGAAGGTTACACTGAAAGATAAGAATACTGTGTTCTAACTAGCAGACCGAAACACAAACCCGTTGACCTGCTATCCCATGAATTTACAGCCAAGCCAGTTGAGGTCATGACTTTTTAGTGCCTGGATGACAGGCAGGAAGGGGTAAACACTGAAAAGTAAATGCAGGCTTTTGACCTGCAAGATGAAGGTCAGCATCACAAACCATTTCTCAGGTGATCACTTTGGCTGGCAAAAGCCATTTATTTATTTATTTATTTATTTATTTTTTATTTTTTATTTTTTTTAAAGATTTCATTTGTTTATTCATGAGAGACATAGAGAGAGGCAGAGACATAGGCAGAGGGATAAGCAGGTTCCCTGCAGGAAGCCCGATGCAGGACTTGATCCCAAGACCCTGCGATCACACCCTGAGCCGAAGGCAGATGCTCAACCACTGAGCCACCCAGGTGTCCCAAGGGTGATTCCATTTAAAATCATGATGCCCATGGGCCTGAGAGCAGCTTGCACCACCACCTATCACAAACCTACCACATAGGGCTAGCTTCTTGGTTTCTAGGTCTTGGGGCTTCGGCCCTCTATTATCCTGTAGGCTCCTTACCAACAGCCCAGAGCTGTCTCAGGCAAGAACTGTGTCATTCTTCTGGACCCATCACACAGCAAAGCACATGTGTGTTGCCCGAAGGAAAGAAGGAAGGAAGGAAGGAAACCAAGCCATATAAGTTGCTTCAAAAGCTTTTTTACAATCTCTGACCTTTTAAAAATAAGTACTCTGGCTACCTGATCCTTAGACAAAAATCATAATCAAAAGGAAAACTTCTGGTGAATATGGGTAAAAAACGAGAGGCTTTAATGTGGCAGCTAGAAAGTCCTATCTCATTATTTGTAACGTCGCTGGATTCCATGATCAAATCCAAGATAGAAAGAGAAACTTCTGAAAATGGGGTTAGGCTCTACTAGTTGCACACCAAGATGAAGCTACTGGTGGGGGTGGTGGGAGTGTAAACTCTGTTTTCACCAGCCTTAAATCAACTTTCAGCAGCCTTGCTAATAATGACAGCATTTCCCAAAATAAACACGAGACTATGGTTAGGTACAGGGTTTTCAAAACACCAGGGGGAAAGGAGACTCTCAATTAAATTCAGACCACCACCATGGTCAAATAATGAGTGCATTCTGATGACTAGAACTTTCTAATTAAAGGGGCATACATTAACTTTGAGGTCTTTCAATCCACTAGTTAAATATAGTCCAGACACTTTGAATTTCCTAATCGTTGTCTGCTATTCTTCACATGTCTGTCCTTCAGCTCTTAACCTTCAGAGTCCTTCTAACCCTGGGAGTCAATAGGATTTCACTCCTTTTACACAGATAGAGGTTACTAATTTGGGCTAAAGATTTTCCTGTGCATATAAATGTATGTCCTGTATAAAAAACTAGGAGTTCCTTTACATTAAATATTTCAGAACATGAAATGATGATTATACATACAAGGTCTACTTACTGAAGCCGTGGGAGCAAGTTCAGAATAGGACTTTGCTTAGAAGCTCCAACTGTTAACCACATCATTCACAGGCACATTTCCCTAAACCACAATTAACATAATGGGGCCCAAGTCCATACCATATAAATCTTTCTGTAGGTACTCAATCTCTCCCCCTGTACAAGCCCCAAACAAAACCCAATCAAAGTAAAAATTGAACAGTTTCACTGAAGTGCAATTTACATCCTATAAAATTCAATCATTGTAAGTATTCAACTCAATGACCTTCAGTACATTTGTAGGACTGTGCAAACACCACAACAATACAGTTTTAAAACCGCTCCACTTCCCCTGAACGTCCCCTCAAGCCAGTCTGCAGTTGATTCCTACTTCCCCTTGCAGCCCCAAACAACCATCAGCTTTCCCACACCTATAAGCTCACTTTATCTAAATAAAAGCGACACCTAGCCATTTGTAGCTGGCTTCCTTCACTTATTAGCTAATGTTTTCTGAGGGTCATCCACATTGTACAGATTCCATCAAGGTAAATTTCATTGATTTTTCAGTGAAGGGCTAGCCTTTCCAATCAAGAGCCAGTTATCCAAAGAACATATCCAAGGGAAATCAAAAATCCCACCCCGGCCAACTGGTCACCTCCAGATGTGGAGCCTATGACCACAGGACCACACTGGCACCTGAAACCTCTTCTCTCATTTACCAAAGAGGGGTATTTCAGTCACCTTGACTTCAAGGCTGCAAGTCAGATCACTCCTGCCTCCACCTCCATCCTGAGGGATCAATAAGAGCCAGTTATATGGCTCCCTTGTTCTCTCAGTGATTCGGGATGTGCCCTCATAACTGACAACTGTTCAATTTCCACCCTCGTGAGATCTTCAAGTTCCTCCTTACTCTTCGTCTTACCTTTTGTCTGTCTAGAGAACTGAGTTACAGGGGAAAAACATATGTTTGCCTGAGCACATCCATAAAGGATGAGGTTTGGCCAACCAGACTGCCTGTGTTCGGGGAGAGGTATAGGTCATGGAAGGCAAAAATGACTATCGTGGCCATTCGTGACTTGAGTGGTTAAAAAAAAAAAACTGTGTGGGGTGGGGGAAATGCAGCAAGAGCATTCTTAGAAGTGAAGGAATAAGCATGAGATGCTTGGCCCTCACAGTAGGGAGGTGGGAGACATGAATTTCTTAAAGTGCACTTGCTTGGGTATTGTGGAGGTGTGATCACAGCTTTCCATCCAACACTAAGGTATAGCTAGCTGACTTTGTGCCAGAATGTGGCAGCTGAACCCAAAGCACAGAAAGTTCCTTCTTGTCCTCCTCTTTCTCACCAGGGGAGCTCAGGGTAGGTACAGAGAGAGTCTGTATATGGAGTCAGAATTGAGGTGTGTCTACAGTAAGTAGTTCTTAAACGAAACTGGCTTCCTTGGGAAAAATAATGTTTTTCTGTGACTCAGTGGCTATAGCCAGGCTGATGTGTGTTATTTGTGAAATCTCATCACCCTGATTAATGAGGTTGCTCTGGGCACCCTTCCTGCCCTGGCCCCGGCTTTTCACTCAGAGGACAGTTTTCAGTTTCTGCTTTTTAAAGAGGGCCAAGCCATATGCCACTGAGTACATGTGCACTTAAATAAACAATGAAAACATTTGCTCCTTAAGGCAGCAAGTTAGAGCATTCCTCTGTGTGTTTTTAATGTACCATCATTTCTTGGCTTGTTCCCCACCCCACAAAGGCCTTCTGAAAGGTTTATACAGTCACGTTGTTTTATTTTATTTTAAAGACTCTTCTTCAGTCATTAGCCCCTAGGAAGATTAAATGATATGCTATAGTCTAGAAAACTCGAAGCTTTCAACAAGAATCCAAGTCCCAGGAATGTACTGGAAATTGGAAAAGTAAACAAATGCCGAGTTTCTAAGTCATTGCCAGGAAAATTCTAAATAAGAGAATAAAATGAGCCACACATCTTTAACGCGGCTCAGAAAACCGACACTCCCCCATCCAAGGTGACTTCAGGCTTCTCATGCTAGCCCGCAGGCCCGTACAATAGAAGCTCTGTTTCCTTGGACCAGGCCCATCAGACTTTTCCCAGAAGCCAGCTCTTGCATCTCTTCACCAAGAGAACTTCCAGAGGGTAAATGAGTTCTGAAAGGGACATACAAACCAGAGAGCAAGAAAACCCCGCAAGGCCTAGAGAGAGAAAGTGTGTTGAGAAGGCCGGGAGCTAGTCACCACAGCTCCTCCAGCATCCTCCACATGGAAGCTTCTCCACCTTGGCACTGTTGACATTTTGGGGGCTAATTCCTTGTTGTGGGAGCCCTCCTGTGTATGGTTGGTTGGTCAGCAGCTTCTCTGGCCTATACTTGCTGGATGCCATTAGAAGACAGCCAGCATAATCTGCAGACATTGGCAGATGGTCCCCTGGTCCATACCAACTACAGAATCGATTTCAGGGCTGGAAAGACTCAGGAGATCTTCTAGGCCAAGGCCCATCATTTAGGAGGAGTTCAACAGAGGCCTTTAAAGAGTAACTCTCTAAGGTTACTGAACAGCCTACTTAGTGGCAACAGAGAGGTCAAAAACAATGGTATCCAAGCAGGCCAACACATTTGGAGAAGTCTTTTTTCAAAGACTATTTAGAGCATCATACATATTTCAAAACTATTACTTGGCAAATAAAACAGTATTAGTAATGCGGTGTGGTCCTGTGGTCCTACTTTTTTTCTTTTTTAAAGCACACAGCGAACAGGGGAGAATGGCCCCACTTGGACAAGCAGGAAAGTGGCTTTCCCCAGCTACTGAGGATAACAGATCTGCCAAGGCCAACAGGCAGAAAAAGCAAAACTAGTTTACATTTATAGAATATATTTTGCAGATATTTATAAAATTACTATTTTATTGAAGATAAAATTTCCCCTGGAAACCAAGCCTTTCAAAAAGTAATGCACACAAACCCTGGGTGCTCTACTAGGAGGGACCTCACGCATCTGTCCATCTCCCTTCAAAGAACAGCCATCCATAGAGGGGCCTATAAAAATAAGATAATGATGTGGTTTGCATGATTACTACCAAATCCGGAGAGATACAGGGTCCATACATCTGACAGTGGTCCAGGACCCTAAGGAAATGTTCCCAGTGATTGCCAAGTGGCTTAAGGGAAAGCCTGAGCAGTATGGTAGCATGGACCATGCTCTCCTTACTCAGGCACTTGCTAACTGAAGACCTGTTTCCTCTTGGTCTTGATTAAATAAGTATTTTAACATGGATACAGAGGTCTCAGGGTAAGGGTGTGGTCAAAACCTGAGTTTGGTTGGGTTTGGTATACTCTAGGGACCTAGAAGGAGTTTAATCAATAAATTCTTAGAAGATTATTTAGGGTAACATTAGACACTATCCAAAGGTGACATCAGAGCAAAAGAGCAATTTTCAGCGTTCCTGGAACATTTCAGTCCCAAATGATCAGCACTGTAGACAAAACAGCAGATAATCTGCGAAGCAGGAAACAAGAAAAAAGGGATCAACAAAGAACTACTTGCAAGTAGTAAAGAACTAGAATCAAATGCACTCATCATTAAAGCAGCAGTGATCGGCACACCTTTTCTGTACACACGCTCGTGCTTTACAGCCATACCCGCTCCAAACAACTTTGTGTTACTATTTTCTTCAACTCTCAAACAGTATTAAAGAATTACATCTCTTGCTAAGGCTATTCACAGAAAGGAGAGGGGGGGAAAAAAAGCAGGATAGTCAAAGAGTTCTTATAATTTGTGAATTCAGATTTCCAAGCTGATTATGGGAGTTAAAACTTAAAGGCAGTTTTTTGGGGCCCAAAATCTTATCTCTATGAATATTTTTCTTTCTTTAGCAATCATGCCATCTTCAAGGAAAAGAGCCACAAAGCTCAAAGCTTAGGAGTCTCTTGTAGAAGAGGCAAAGAAAAAAATCATTTGAATGCATGATGTCAAAGTCCTCGCTGCGGATGGGCAGCCCTATTTTCATGCACTTCACCTGCTGGGATCCACCATTTAAATGGAGCCAGCCAGAGCATGCTTTTATGTCTCTTGGCTAATTCTCAGCGCCAGACAAGGCTGGTGTGAAGAGAAAAGGCTGCTTTAAGCAAAGGTCAATACTAATAGGATACTGCAAGCAGAGAAAAATAGGCACCAAAATTTTATAGCAATGGTCAACTATGCAAGGTAGAATTTCTTTGCCTTTTTTTTTAACTTTTTTTGGGTTCAATTTAAAAAAAAGCAAGAGGAATAGGTATTACTTTCTTAGGCAGAATTAAAATCAATTTTTAAAAAATAAAATACAGGGGTGCCTGGGTGGCTCAGTCTGTTAAGCATCAGCCTTAAGCTCAGGTCATGATCTCCAGGTCCTGAGATTGAGTCCCATGTGGGGTTCCCTGCTCAGCGGAGAGTCTGCTTCTTCCTCTGACCCTCCCTCCCTGCTTGTGCTCTCTTGCTGTCAGATAAATAAAATCTTTTAAAAAATAATAAAATTAAGTTAAATATAACCGGTATTTTCTGAAGCTGTGAATTGTGGTGGTGGCTGAAATGCCCAGACCTGCTCATGGCACCCCCAACCAAACCCACGCTTTCCCATTCCATCCCTTCAGCCAGATGGCATCCAAGCAGGACGCCTCTGCGTTTGGCAACCCACTCCACTTACAACGTGCTAGTCTCATTGAGCAAAGTCTGAAAACTCTGATATAAGCACACAGCTTACTGTGTGACCAAATCAGTCCCTAACGCCTGCTCACTATTGTAGTTCCTCCAGATTTCAGCATCATAGCCAGACACGGCACAGCCATTCATTAGCAGGTGGGACCCCCCTCACCTGCAGCCCTGCATTATTACACACCCCACGGTGCTCTAATCACAGAACGCTCCTTTCGTATGCTCCACGCTCCTAAAAGGCAGGGGCTGCGCTTAACTCCTCTGTACAGCGCTCAATTCCCAAACAAAACACAGAGGATGAGGACAAGACTCCGCATCAAAGATCCACAGCATTGACACAGGAAAAAAAAAAAAAAAAGACAAGCAGTTTGCCATATTCCTGGGAACAGCTGGCAGAACCAACCCAAATAATTGAAAACCAGGGGCAAGCAGAAGGAATTAAGCTGATTGCTGTATCCTAACGAGATCTTTCATACAAGATGCAAAGAGAACAGGAGGCACAGTTCCGGAAGAGGCCCTCCTTACTGCTTTAGGAACTGTGTTTGCTAAGCTAGCAGTTAAATTTGACAAACATCTCCCAAGCCCCATCTCTGTGCCGGTATGTGCACAGCCCCCCCAGTGCAGTCCCTGTACTGCAAGATGTCTAAACATGAGCCACAGCTTCTTGACCTTTCCTTGGTAAAATGGGTAAAGCGTGGTCTCTTTTGAAATGCCAGTATGACGGCTAAAAATGAAGGTTTAAACAAAATGCCTTGTATATGACAGGTACTCAGAAATGTAGGCCACAGAGTAACCCAGCTCTGGGGCTGGGGGGCATTTCCATCATAGTCCTGGATGACCTTACACATACAAATCCTGGATCATCCTTTTTCGTACTTAGCACCTATTTTGTGTGGTTCACTTCATTCTCTACCTCTCTGCCCGTTTTGTGTGGTTCACTTCATTCTCTACCTCTCTGCCCGTTCTCATCAGAAATGTCAAGGTCAAAATGCAAATGCATAGGACAGGATGATGGCAAACAAGACACAGGAGAACAGATAATTTAGAAATGAACTGGCTTCTGATCTACTTTGAAGCCATAGAAAAAAGACAAAATTCATTCAAGACCTATCTTTAACTCCTAGATACTACTGACAACTTCAAAGAAACATAAAACAACATTTAATACTCTTACTTCCCCTGAGGGTAGGGGTTCTGCAGGACCCTTCTGAGAATTTGATGAAAGAAAGAGGCTTTCTTCTCCCAAATATTACATACATCCCGAAATTCTGCTTACGTTTCAGACTATTCAGAAACACAAATCCCCACCCTGAGCCCCTCCCCACAGCAGTAATAAGAGAATCAGCCAGACCTTCTTGTGATTAAAATAAGGCACACGCTGACTTTTAAAAATTATTGTACACACAGCTGGCTGCAGTCCCAACAATTCTCTTGCTCTAGGTTGTGTTAAAATTCCGAAGAACAAAATAGCATGAAGCAAGCCTCGGAAGTTTGTGAAGTCCAAAATGCCTGCTGCTTCACCAAATAATCAAGCCATTACTTCATCCTCTATTGCACACCTGCAATATAATTGCTTCACGAAACCAGGCTCACAGATGGCTTTGAGAGAGGTAAGTCCACATAATAAAAGTTCACAGATAGCTTGGCTATTTGGACAAGGTTTTGGAATTACGGAGATGCTGCCCAGGGCAAACACATCATCTCATTAGCTCCAGTTGATTAGCGGAGCTGCACTTTGCAGTGGAAACCTGACATCCTGTCCTTCTTGGGGGGGGCGGGGGGGGGTTACTGTGCCATGCACCCCAAGGGCAACCAGACTGTATTCTAAACAATAAATAAAGCACAGCGTCCCACATGCTGACTTGAAGAGTACAGTCTACGGGAAAATGACAATCATTTGCTGTTATTTAAGGATCCAAATCAGCAATAATCCCAAACCACTTTGTATTTGTAAAATGGTTTATGGCTTCCAAGCACTGTAACATGGCTCAGAATCTCAGAAGGCGGGTATTACTACTGCCAATGCACTCATTGATGAACAAATGCTTTTTGAGCATAGACTGGGCTGGGTGTGGAGAAGTGAAAAGGGGTGGTCCCTGTCTTCCAGCAGCCATGAAAACGAAGAATGCCAAGTCAGCCCCAGGGAGGAAGAGGGTTTTCTCAAGGAAAAGGGCATTGAACTAGAATCTCAGTAATTTTGTGCAGAAAAGTGGGAAGGGAAGAGGCTGGGGAAACAGCAGTGAAGTCAGAAAGAAGAGCCTGTGCAAATACAAAGGCAGAGTCAGAAAAATGGGCAGGATCTCCTGGCTGGATGTGCCTGGCGTCTGGGGAGTAATGGGGGCTGAGGCTGGCAAGAGAGATGGGCCAGCCCAAGATGGCCTGCTGTGGATAACGAGCTTTTATAGAGAAGGGAGTAGAAGACGACAACTCAAACAACAATGATGCAGAGCTTTAAAAAAATATTATCAACCCAGCAAGTTGATATTAGGTCTTTACCCAAAGGACACAAAAATACAGATCCAAAGGGGCACATGTACCCAGATTTTTTTTTTAAGATTTTTACTTTATTCATGAGAGACACACACAGAGAGGCAGAGACATAGGCATAGGGAGCCTGATGCGGGACTTGATCCCAGGTCCCCAGGATCACGCCCTGAGCCAAAGGCAGATAATCAACCACTGTGCCTCCCAGGTGCCCCTGTAGCCGGATGTTTATAGCAGTATTATCAACAACAGCCAAACTCTGGAAAGAGCCCAAATGTCCACTGACAGATAACTGGATTAAGATGTGATGTATATATGCACTGGAATAGCAGCCATCAAAAAGAATGAAACCTTGCCATTTGCAATGACATGGATGGAGCTGGAGTGTGTTGTACTAAGTGGAGTTAGTCAGAGAAAGCCAAAAACCATAGGATCTCACGCATATGTGGAATTTAAGAAAGAAAACAAATATATGGGAGGGGGAAAAGAAAAAAAGGAGAGAGGGAAACAAACCATAAGACAATCTTCAGGACAGAGAACAAACTAAGGGTTGATAGAGCGAGGTGGCCGGGGAGGGGGGTATGGGCTAAACGGAAGATGGGCATTAAGGAAGACATTTGTTGTAATGAGCACTGGGTGTTAGATGTAAGTGATGAATCACTAAATTCTACTCCTGAAAACAATTATTACACTGTATGTTAACTAGAACTTAAATAAAAATTTGAAAAAAAAATAAAGAATTCCCATTAAAAAAAAAGTGTATCAGTGCTTGAGTCCCATCCCCCAATATTCTGATTCAATGAGTCGGATATGGGAACTGGGCATCAGTGTTCTTTTTAAAAAGCTCACCAGGTGAGATTATTGTGCCCTTGGCATGGACAAGCACTGGGCTAGAGGTCAAGCAGCCACCAGGTCATCCACATTCAGGGCTCTTTCCTGGGCTTTGAATAAGAACAATTATTTCCACATAATTTTGCATATCAATTTTAAGAACAAAAAAAAAAGAATGAGGAGAAAAGGGTCTCAGATCAACACATAACGCACACAGCCTTATCTTTCAGGTACAGCTCTTCACTAGAACAGAGAATTCTAGCAATGGTTCTTTGCTATGATATGCAAATTGATATGCAAAGTAACCTAATTACTGCAGATACTAACAAATCCAAAGTGACCTTGATTTCTGGATTATATGTTTAGACTGGGTAGGAAAAAAAAGTCTCAAAATTTCCTTATTACATAGTGAGACCCTGATGCTTTGCTGGACAAGATCAACAAGTCAAGTAGGCTTCCTAACTGACTCCGCCAGCACGCTGTGTGTGGGTGGGGGTGAGGGGGTGTCCTGAGTGATTACACTTATCTGAAGAGCTTCAATGCATTCAAAGGTCATCTTACTGACAAATCTCGAGTTTATAAGCAGAACAGGTGAAGCAGAGGTAGTGACCCAGCAAACTTCCAGAAATCTAAATGGCTGGCACTCCCCCAGGTCACAAAGGTCAGGAGACCTGGGTCACAACTACTGTCCCTTCGACCTCCCCATGTCCCACAAGGACACCACTGACGGAGTTGCCTTCTCTCTTGTAACGCAGCGCTCTCTCAGCCATCATGAATCAACCAGACTCGGCAATAGAATCAAAACCAATTTATGATTCCTGCCCCATAATTTAACACCACTTTAAAAAGAACCACTCACGGGGACTACTTTGAAAGAGTACCAATTTATACTGAGCAAGAAGCCTAAAACACTGATTCCATTCATTTAAACCAACAATATAGCCTTTTAGGTAAGTAGAAGTTGATTTACAAAAAATGTCTAGGGACATAAATTTGGGTTAAAGAATGAAATGCTTTTCACTCCTGCCAGAAGAGAAAGAAAAAATAAGGGGGAAAAAAACCCTCATCTTAAAACAGGCTTTGGTACTAACCTTTGAACATAACATCACAAATTAACCATCATGCCAAGGGCCAGGTTTGTGCCTATTTCATTATGACTTCCCCTACATCTCACACAGAGAGTTGTGTGAGCCTTCACCTCACTGGCTGTATTTTTTTAACATTATATTTATTTATTTGGGAAGGGGTGGGCAGAGCGAGAGAAAGAGAATCTCCACTAGACTCTACACTGAGTGCAGAGCCCGACATCGGGCTCGATCTTACAACCCTAAGATGGTGACCTGAACCAAAATCAAGAGTTGAACACTTAACCGACTATGCCACCCAGGAGAGCCCATTTCTGATTTTTTTTTTTTTTAAGATTTCATTTATTTTTATTTGAGAAAGAAAGAGAGCACACCGTAGAGGGAGGAGCAGAGGGAGAGGGAGAAGCAGACTCCCAGCTGAGCGGGGAGCCCCATGCAGGGCTCAATCCTAGGACCTTGAGATCATGACATAAGCCGAAGGCAGATGCTTCACTGACTGAGCCATAGAGGCACCCCTGTTTCTGTTTTCTTAATTAAGTAACAGGACATCTAGGAAAACTCAACTGCATGGCATGAGACCAATAAAGTATATAAAAAATCTTGTAACTGTATTTACCAATATGTGATCATCATCACCAACACTGGGTGCATCATGAGTGACAGGTGACTCTGGTCATCTGGTCATCTGCCCTTTCAGTCAGGGGCTCCGAAAGTCTGTTGCTTTCCTGGTGCTGGTGACCAGCATCACGTAAGCAACCTGGAGCTGTCTTCCCAGTGTCCCCACCACCACCACTGCCGAGGGAGGGCCTGGCAGTCACACGAGGGTTGAGGGAGGCAACCCTGCAGCCAAATGATGCCACGGGACACAAGCATCTATTCTGTCCTTTTCAGGAAAGGAGAGAGATGATCCGCTTGTTGAGAATGATCAAATCTGGGGAAAAGAGCTCAAGGCTACAGACATTTCATAAGATGGATCTCTATCTGTATTCTTTACAAACTAAATAGGTTTATAAAGTGCAAACCTGTCTTGAAGGATCATCACATTTACCTCACAGTCCAAACCCATCTGGAAACCTGGTCATGAACAAAAGACCTGCAGACTCAACCGTGATGATGAGCAGAAAGATCTGGATGCACAAAATGGCCATGTTAGTGAAGCCACACATTATGGCCCCTCGGCCATGGGGACAGGGCTGCACAGACTCTCTGTGGCCGGAGAACCTTCTCCACCGGCTCAGGCTATGCTCTGCCTTCCTCCAGGCCTTTTCCTGGGCCTGTTTGTACTCCCAACAGATCCCAGGATCACTTCAGCACAGGCCCTTGATAAGCTGTGAACTCAGAGAAATTCCAACTACTTCTCCTGACGACATTTCACCTTGTGTGGAATGCCTCCCCTGTGCTGCCTGGAGCCTCTTCCAAACCTGTCTGTGATGAACTGCATTACACCCGAAAAATGTGCCAGGGGCTCCGGGGACCACCTGAGGCACATCACTCGGCCCCTCAGAGAAGGGTCCCATGTCTTCAGTGGTCTTGATCTGGAAGTCACCATACCTTCCAGCAGGTAGCCCGTGGTCACCTCCTCTGAAGTATAACCACAGGCCTCCTGGGGTGTCTGGCAGCAGGGAGGTGAGGCAGCTCTGCTATGAGGGGAATGTCACCCACTCCCGAGCACCCCCAACCCAGACCTGCTCTCACAGGCCTCGTCGACTTAGTCAATATTTGTCCAGCCTGCCTGGCCTAAGCAAAAGCATGATAACCAACCCCCTGCCTGCTCTTCACACAGAAAAGAAAACAACTGACTCCATTTAAACTTAAGTGATAAGACAATAATATGGTGGCAACCCACAATCAAGTTAAGGAAAGATCCTTCCATCTGGTTAGCCTTTATTTTTTTTAAGATTTATTCATGTAGGGATGCCTGGGTAGCTCAGCCAGTTAAGCATCGGCCTTTGGCTCAGGTCATGATCTCAGGGTCCTGGGATCCAGCCCCGCATTGGGCTCCACGCATGGTGCAGAGTCCACTTGAGATTCCCTCTCTCCCTCTGCCTCACCGCCCATCCCCATGCTCTCTTTCTCTCTCTCAAATATTTTTTAAAAATTAAGAAATAAAAATCAATTATTCACAGCATATAAGGCAGAGCAAAGTGGCTGTGGGGACACTTCGAGAGCCACACACTGCAGGGCACACACTGTACTTTGTTAAGGAGCAGGAAATGTCAACAGAGAAGGCGTGACAGGCAGGAGGATTATATTTTGCTTCCTACTCTAGGAAAAGCCTTTTCAGCGTCCACCCACCCAAGTTTGTTTGCTCTCCCTCCAGAGGTTCTCATCCAGAACACAGACGCTATTGTTCACCACCCCCAACCAACAGCTCTCCTCAAACAAGGCTTTGTCTCCAGGCCTTGGGAGACGATCCTTCTCCGAGCAAATGCTGCCACATAATTGGGCCAAAGTGTGTCTCCCTGGTGGTGTTCATGCAGATCCTGGGAGTGGTGGCAGGGTCACCTAGCACTGAACAGGTGAGACTTGGAATCAGGGACAGTCGCCCCCACGGAAGGAGAAGGCAGATGGTGGTTAAAGGGGACTCGCCTTGAGGTGGGAGCGTGGGTCACAGCCCGTCAGAGGCCCAGGGACGCTGCTCAGCATGGGGACTCGGGATGCTGCTGAGCGCAAAGCAACCTCTGAATGGCGTGGAGAGCATCCCTGGGGGCAACTTGCCCGTCGTGACCGTTACTCTGTGAGCCTGGGATCCACCCACATGGGCCACCCTGAGCGTGACATACAGCGCCACCACAGAACCCTCTAGGTGACGGACAGCTAAGGCCAACTTCATCGACCCCCCATAATCTCGAAAATTGGTCAACCGCAAGATTTACTTCTAACTTTCAGAGATGTAGGACCTTCCAAATTCCAAATTCTTCTGGCATAGAACAAAGAAACAAGAGAGAAGAATCAGAGGCTCATGTCGTTCTCACGCACACTGGTCTTTCCCTTCTCACAACCAGCAACTCCACTTTGCTGGCTGCTCAGGCGGCCCCCCTTGAGTCATCCGTGACTCCTTTTTCTCTCACACCCCAAATCCAATCAGCTCTGTCTTCAAAACCTATCTGGGGGATGCAAAGCTGAGTGCCACCACCAGCTTCTGGGATGACCACAGCAGTAGTGGCCTCCTCACCCAGCCACTGTAGTCCACTCAACTCCGCAGTAGGGATGGTGCTTGTACGGGGCCGAGTCAGATTATGTCACTTGGAATAAAATCTAAACTCCTCCTTCTGGCCTACCAGACCCCTTGTTAATTCTCTGGGCACCTCACTCATTTCCTCTCTCACTCATTCTATTCCAGCTACTATGGCTACCCTGCCGTTCTCAAACACATCAAATACTCTCTCACCTCAGGGCCTTTGCACATCCTCCTCCCTCCTGCTGAAACAACGTTCATCCCAAAATGTAGACTTGCTACTTCACTTCCCATTGGCCTCTAACCATCACATGATCAGAGCTTCCTTAACACATTTATATAAAATAGGAGCACAAAACATATGCCACACCTATACTCTTTTGTGTTTCTGCTTTGCATTTAATACCACTTGGCATATATTTGGTTCTATTTTTTTCTACTGGAATGTAAGTTCCAATGGGGGCATGAGGGCTGTGTCCACTTGATTCACTGCTCTATCCCCAGGGCCCATCTACCACATAGAAGGTGTTCAATCCATTTATCTGTGGTTTTTTTGTGGGTTTTTTTTTAATATTTAGGTTGGTCTTTTACAAAGCTGAATTCTCTCAAAATGAAATTCATGTGATGTAAACATCATGAGAAAGACTCAAGTTATGGGCCATAAAAAATCACAACCTAATTTATATAAAGCAAATGAATTTAGGACAATATAGTTCTGCATATTCCACTCTGGATTAAAAATCAGGTTCACTTAATTGCTCACTAATTCTTTCTCTGCAGCACTCCCTTGTGTTGCATTAAGGAGAGGTTGCATCTGCCCCACTGAGCTGCTCTGATCAGAGGTGGGACTCTAGCTCCCCCTCAGTGGTAATATAATGAGGGGATCCCCCCAAAAGGTTTGGAATAAAACCTTGATTGCCCTCTCCCACTTAAAAAAAAAAAAAAAACCAGAAATGCCCACCATATACATCTGTATCAGAGAGCTCTATGGTGAAGTGAAAATGAAATGTGTATGCAGGTATGTGTGTGACAAATACCTCACTTCTGTGTCAAGAACTTTATTCAACATGGGGCACCTGGCTGGCTCAGAATGGAGCATGTGACTCTTGATCTTGGGGTCATGAGTCCAAGACCCACGTTTGATATCGAGCTTACTTTTAAAAAAAAGTCGTTTATTCAGCAAACACTGACTGTCCTTCTCCTCTGTCACAAATAAGTAAGCTGTGTGCTTCTCCAGGCCACCTCCCAAACTCAGTCATCCCAGGAGGCTGTACATACCCCACACCCCACAGAGACAGAAGACTTGTCCCTCAGGGTCACCTGTCACATACCCAGGACCTTGCTTGGAGAGCCTCAAACACTGCAGAGGCTCCAGTCAATGTCTGCTGAGTGAATGAAGATGCCAGAGCAGACCAGAGCTTCGGATGGCAGATGACCTGGCCCCAGTAACCCTCTGGTTGAGTGGGCACCATGGCACACTGGCTATCATGCAGGACATGGTTGTTCTTACTTTTTAAAGAAAGTTGACAGGATAGCTAAGTGTTTCCCATTGATTTCCAGGACAAAAGTATGCATTTCATTGACAGTTCCTGTGCTCTTTCTGCACAGGCTCATTTTAATTCCATCTCATCGGGTCCCTTCAGTAATAGATGTTGACAGTCCCAGATGCCAGGCCCTGGCAAGAGCATCTGCTTATCCTCTCAGGATTAAACTAAACGACTTAGCCTCCAGGACAGTGGGTCTTTCTCTAAAGTTTTGCAGAAGAAAGAGCATACAGCGTGGTCTGGGCCAAGAGCCCCATGAAAATCCCTGTGCTCTCAGCATCTATTTATCTGGACAGTCGCTTACTTGAGAGCTGGGATCTTGCTCATTTTAGGTTGTCCCCGGTGCCTCACACAAGACCCATGTGCAGTAAAAGCTCAATAAAAGCTCGAAGAAAGTCCCTGGATATGAAGTACATACCCCTAGAGAACATACAAGGTTTGTACTCAGTAGGGATGAGATAGTTTTCCATTTTATGGGTAACCTCTCAGAATTTCCTATGTTAAAAAAAAAAAAAAAGAATTTCCTTTGTTGGGCTTAATTTAATTTCAATACTTTGCATGAGCCAAAGTAACATGAAAGTCACTTCTTTCTTTGGAGAAAGAAAGAAGGGACTAGATTTACTTGCCCACACATACAGATATCAGGCCAAGCATGGGGTTCCCCTCTGCCACTAGCTTCAAGCACCTCCCTCGATTACTGGCATAGGACTAACATGGCAGGAAAGTGTGTTCTAATGGTCCAAGGAATCAATTCCAGTGGTGGCTGTCAGCTGATACTGAATATTTGAGTACATGGGATGACAAACATTAACGAATTATAAAATAGAATACTCCATCGAGTCAAATTGTTCATCATCAGAAAAGTAGCACTTAGGGGAGCAGCTCCTCCAGCACCTAGAAATAGAATTCATAACATATGACATTCCCAATTAAGACATCTGGGAACTTGATAAAAATAAATAATTATGTAACAGAAAACAAGCAGTGACAATTTAGAATCAGGAAATTTAAATGCCATGGAGGCCAATATCCCACTGAATAAAGAAACCTCAGTCATCAGATCTTGGACACACTTGTGGAAACCAGGTGTTACTACCTCCACCTAAGCAGTGTTTCCATCTGCAGGCACTTCTCACCTCTAGATTTACCAAGCACCTGTTATACATATGTCCTAGGTCATGCTACAGTCTAAGGACAAAATGGTAGAAGACATCATTTCTGTGTCCAAGGGTCTCAGAACCTATTAGACAGGAAAATAATAAAAACCACACAGGTGAAATGGCCGGTGATGGGGCACAGAGAGGCTATGGGAATGCAAAAGAGAAATAGCGCACATAAGGAATCAGGAAAGGATCACAAGAAGTGACAGTGCTTGAGCTCCATACTGAAGTTTGCCCAAGAAACAAGGGACCAGGGCACTCCCAAAGCAGCATAGACACGAAGACAAGGAAGCATGAGGAGCATGAGGCATCTGTAAGCCTATCAGCAGGTCCCAGTTGATTCTTGAAGAGCCTTGAAAATAGGTTAAGGAGTGAGTTTGGATCTTGTTCCCAAAATGAAGGGACACCACTGAGGAATGACATGCTCAGCTATGCATAAACGTAGCTAGCATCCTGCTCATCATTGTTGATTATGCTTCTCACGAGGTTGAATGTCAGTCCTCTCCTACAAAGCTTAAGCTCCAGTAGGGCAAGGTTTGAGTTTCTCCTGTTCACCGGGTTCCCACTATTGAGTAAAGTGCCTGGGACAGAGCAGGTATTGAATAGACAATGAATGAATGAATGAATGAATGAACGAACGAACGAATGAACGATTGACTGAACCCATCTGTCAGTGGGCTTGGGCGAGTAGGCTAAAAGGGGGCATCCTAAGGGAGGGGGAAAGACCAGCAAGACACAGGATTCCTCTAAGTCTGCCTCTCAGGTGTGGTCTGGGAAGCTAAGAAGGGACAGTGAGGACAGTGATTTTTAAGAACTCTAAGGACGAGGTGACAGGGATAAGATTCTGAGCTTGGACAATCTGGTATCTAAGGAGCAGCAAAGGGGAGCTGTCAGATGATACAGGAGTCCGCTTATGCATAGAAAGAGATGTGGCCAGAAATAAACACAGGTGGCCATGAGAAGGCCACTGATGGGACCACGAGGCCACAAGTGAGGGGCTTCAATCCAGAGGCTGTGAAAACTGGATTGGTTTTGTATCACATCACGACTTCCTTTGAGTTAACTATTAATACCACCAACAAGATCTACAACTGATCTTCCTGAGCTATTTGCTCTGAGCATTTCATTTTCAGCTCTGAGGACTGCTAATAGCTGAAGCATGAACTAGATTATCTCCACAAAGGAAGACTGCAGTTTAAATGCCGGCTCTTGGTTTAAAAAGCAGTTGAGAACAAATATGCCTAACAAAATTATCCCGACGTCAGATGTAAAAAGGACTGATGATCATTCTTTTCATTACAACCAGGATCCACTTAGGTCTTGAGTTTCTGCGAGAACAAGGGAGCAGATTATAGGAAAGATAATGAGCGTGTTTTAATGTCTAGCACGCACCTGGCTTGCTCAGACTGCGAGTGACATCACTAAGCAGCCCTGCATCTTCCCAGAGCCTCTTTGAGATGAAGAAAAAGCACTCAGAAAATTCTCAATGAAATCAAATGAATAGCCGATCCAGCAGAAAGAGAAACGTAGCTATCAAAAGAGGCTGGGATTCATGACCAGGAAATCTAAATTGATCTGCTGTGTTCCAGTTTTGTTAACTCCCGACAAGTAAGAGAATCTTCAGATTTGGGGGGTGGAGGAGGAGAATCTCTTCCATATTAGAACAAATTCAGGAAAACTTAAAATGCATACATGGTGCATTTTCTTCCCTTCTGAATTAGTAATGGCTTTGGTAAGTCTGATAAGGGGAAATGCACACAGTCACAATCTGGATT
Organism: Canis aureus; assembly: GCF_053574225.1. Lineage (NCBI taxonomy): Eukaryota > Metazoa > Chordata > Mammalia > Carnivora > Canidae > Canis > Canis aureus. The sequence goes on from NC_135627.1 coordinate 13,003,458, forward strand.
ACTCACTCTATTGAATGGAGTAATGTCAATGAGAACATTAGCATGATTTTAGGTGCTAAAATACTAACACTAGCCTATTTTAGAAAAGTAGTGACATGGAAGCAGCTTTCAAAAGCTTTCATTCTGAAATCAGATCGTAAGACAGGACACAGACCCCCATGTGGCTTTCAGGTCCAGGGGAGCTCGTCTCTGCTCTAGAAATGAAATGTTCTCATCTGTCCAACAGGGGACCAGTACTTCTGAGCATTAGTGATACGTGAGGCCTTCGCTCAAGGGGAGTCGACTGTCAGCGGCTGGCAATGAAAGACAGATTCCTGCACCTGGGTTTAATCTCATGCTTTCTCAAATTACCCTCAGGCATGTGAGCGCCTCTGAATATTAAAAATTAACTTTCTCAACTCATTATGAGCCCAAACTTCACTTGCAAATATAACCGGGAAAAGACATGGAGGGAGGGAGGGAGTCAGCAATCCAGTTAAGTACCTGGAATTGGTCATTCTGCAAAGTCTGGGAGTCCCTCACACACTTAGGAGAATACTAAAGGCAATCGTCCTGTTCAGTCAACCAGTTATTGACATCGTAAAGAGTTATTAGTATTTTTACCAAGTATCCTTGTGTCTGCAGGAGCCAGCTAACCCACCTGGTTTGGGGGGCTCAATTTCTAACTCTGAGGTTGGTGTGAACATTTCTCATGGAGTGAGCTTCACTGCCTAGGTGCTAAGAGGTGATGGCAGGGCTGGAGCAGGGCATAGATAGGAAAAATTATCATATAGGTATCATCTCTGACTTTTTAAGACACTTGTACATAGAGGGGAGGTAGTGGCAATGGTTATTCCAAGTGCTAACAGTTTTCTTCAATGATAGGAATGTTCTAGACATATCTACACTGTCAAATATGGCAGCCACTAGCCAAATGTGGCAATTAAGGAATAGTTAGTTCAATTGCATTTAAATGTAAATAGTCACATGGGGCTGGTAGTTACCACACTGTACAACATATACTTAGAAGACACAACCTAAGGGTGCCTGAGTGGCTCAGTAGGTTAAGGTCTGCCTTTGGCTCAGGACATGATCCCAGGGTTCTGGGATAGAGCCCCAAGTTGTGGGGAGCCTGCTTCCCCCTCTCCTTCTCTCCTTTCCCACTGCTTGGGCTCTCTTGATCACACACACTTTGTCTCTCAAATAAATAATAAAATCTTTAAGAAAAAAAAAAGACACAATGGGATGTCTGGGTGACTCAGTGGTTGAGTGCCTGCCTTCAGCCGAGGGCATGATCCTGGAGTCCTGGAATGGGGTCCCACGTCGGGCTCCCTGCAGGGAGCCTGCTTCTCCCTCTGTCTGTGTTTCTGCCTCTGTGTCTTTCATCAATAAATAAAATAAAATCTTAAAAAAAAAAAAAAGGACACAACCTAACTTTTGTCAGCTGCTGATCCAAATACAAAATGCTAACCTTGAAAATGTTAGGATTTGTTTTTAGGATTATTAAGGAGAGCGAACAGCCTCAGCTGTAGTCAGCAAAAATGCATGTGTGAGGTAGTTTGTCGCTAACTCATCAATCTTCATCTTCAGAGATAGAAAAACCATACTGAGCAAGTTTTCAGTTAAAGGTTATAGCAATTATCTAAAAACACAAATCTTTAATTTTTATTTTCCCAAAGAAAGAATACCTAGAAAAATAGCTGATGAAACCAGAATGTTTTTGAAAACCCTTTTTTTTTAAGATTAAAAAAAAAAAAAAAAAAACACCAAAAAAAACTTTTAGTCCCATGACCAATCTCAGACTTGGCTATTCTCATGCCAAATGACTTGGACTCTGCGCAGGTTGGTGGCCTAGTTCCCTACCATCTTACCTTGCTACAAGGTCTTCTGGGTGATTCCACTACCACCACAGTACACTCTGTTGGTTCCTTAGGCACTACCGGGTGTGACATTTTCCAGAAGGAATGCTTACTGTATCCTGTTCTGAAGGTTCTGAAGAGCTTGAGGATAGGTCAAAACCCCATCTACTTTTAGACTTTCTTGATATCATTTTGCATTGATGGGTTCCTCTCAAACTTCTCCCTGGTTTTCTCCTCATTAAAAAGATGTCCTCATTTTCCTTATGAAAATTTCAAACTAAGTAAAATTACAGGAAAGCCACTTCTTCCCCCACCAAAGCACATACACAGATTACAGCATTTATGTAGAATTATCCTGTTTAATCAAGCCAAAAATGATCCTTTTAAAGTACTGAAAGAGAAATTCTCTCAAGTGCACACAAAGTTCCTCATTACAGAGAAATATGCATAATACCTCGGGTGTACTTATCACCATAATTATTTTAGTGAAATGCATATCCTAAGATAGTAGGTACAATGACATCTTATATTTACAGCAATGTCAAAGAATAAAGCACTCAACAATTTTCTAGAACTTCCCTTTTAAGATCAAATCTCTTTTAATCCTCTTGATAGAAGCCATTTCTAAGTATATTTATAATTCCTTGGGTTCTTAAACAGGAGGACTGAATTTTTTAAGTTTTTTATTGAACATCCCTCAAAGCCAGAACATCAGCTATCAATTCTCATAGCCTGCTTTGCCCAGTCTCCTGGTTTATAGTTTCCAATTTTCCATGTACTAGGAGCAATAATTAAGCCTGTGTGGGTTAACTGAGTTAATCATGCTCTGAGTGAGGAACCAAAGAGCAAAGTACATAGCTGTTGGCAAAGGATTTCTGCCAAGCGAAGCATTCAGAGGTTCTCTTCCCACCCCACGCTCCCCAGCATCCCTAGCTACGTTAAAATTTTCCACGTGACAAGGAAGCTTAAGAGGTCAGAAGCAGAGTCTCCAAATAACACCTCAAGTCCAAATTTCAATTAATATAAAATTAACCAGTTAATTTACCATTTGCCAGAATTAGGTTTACTCTAGTAGATAATTCTAGCAATAATATCAGAGCTGCATAGCTAATCAATAACTTAGCGATGCCTCAGCCGTAAGTTTTCTAACACCAAAATCTTGTCATCTTTCATGGTGACCGCATAGCAAACTTTCTGTCTGCAGGTAGCACCATGTTGTTTTTCCTGCTGAGATTAGCTAGTGCTTAAAGCACCTGGGGGATGCTTTTAGGGACTTTCTTGTGCTTCTTTATAGGAAGGTGGGGAGACAAGGAGTGTGGATTGTGTGTAGGGCAACACAGAAATACAAGTCGGAGGGCACACAAGTGCATGACACGGAGAACAGTAATGCCTAGACCATGGATGCCACTCAATAGTTGCTCCTCTGAAACCTGTCTAAACAAAAGATTTATTATCAACTATTAGCAAGAAATGTAAAGGTTCTCTTGCTTCTGTTTTTATTAATTATCAAAAAATTTTAGGGCGGTTTACATGGAGTCTTTTAGAAATCTACTTGTTAGCTCTATTTTTACTTTTCTTTATGGGACCCCAGCCATCTCTGGGCTATGAATAAAGTACAACGGGCTATGAGGAGTGGGTCAATAGCACCCAAGCAGGAATAGTGTGCTCTCCTAAAAAGAAAAGTATGGAGTTGGTGAAATTGAGCAATGAATGAGCAAGTTTGAGGAATAAAGTCCAGATCGATTTTCTGTAAAAATTCCCTAATTTATCAAGCCTGGGGTTTAAGGAACCATATATAAACAGAAAGCACCTGAGGTCCAGGCTTGGTAATTAACTTGTTTCTCTTGCTCATTCACCAAACACAGTCACCGAGTGCAGGCTGCATGCTCCATGTCCCGCCGGGGACTGCTCGGCTTTGCTCAGAGAACACAGACACAGCGGTGCAAGAGGGACTGGGGGCATGCAGGAAGGCCATCGGACCCCCTTGAAGGATCGGGGACTTCCTGCAATAAGAGGCATCTCAGCAACACAAGGAGTGAGCATCCAGGGGTCATGCCACGTGTGCGCCAAGGCCCCGGAAATGGCAGGTTAGTCCATTTAGGGTGCCCACTGTGGTAGATCTGGGGCCAGGGTGGGGGATGGAGCAGAGGAGAAGCTTGAGGGACAACTGATCCTAAGAGCCCCTGAAACATAGCGAGGAGTCTGTTTTCTTGGCAAAGCCATCGACAGTGGTCTAGGTTAAAATTAACAGAAGTGGGGGTAGGACAGGAAACAGAAGAGGAAGTTCAGGCAAGATGACTGAGAGATGGGTGTGGCTGGGCATTGGGGACACTAATGTGACAGTGGTTCTATCCTGTAGGAAAGGAGCCAGGGCAAAGGGAGAGGCCCAGAATATACCTGAGAGAGGCACTCCAGGCATTAGAGCAGGCATCTGAGGAATGGGGGGTAAGGCGTGAGATAGGGGGCAGAGTATAGGGCACGGCAAGATGAAGAATTTTCTAGAAGAACCCTAGCTCTACCCCCAGAGTCACAGCCTTTGGACTGTGTCCTTTCTTAAGATTATTCATTCCTACCCAAACCCCTATGAGTGCTATAGCCAATGCAGGGGTTGGTTCATGTCACCCATGGGAAGAGAGGCCCCTAACACAGGACATCTGTCACCTGCTTCCCAGCTCAGCCAAATCTCTTCTCAAGCTGTGAAGAAGCTTCACGGACCTGCTCTGTCTACTGAGTAGCTACTAACCACATTGGCCTTTTGCGATTTAATTAAAATGAAGTAAGATTAGAAATTCAGTTCCTGGGGTGCCTGGGTGGCTCAGTGGTTGAGCATTTGCCTTTGGCTTGGGTCATGATCCCAGGGTCCTGGGATGGAGTACCGCATCGGGCCCCCACAGGGAGCCTGCTTCTCCCTCTGCCTACATATTCTCTGCCTCTGTGTGTCTCTCACAAATGAATAAATAAGACCTTAAAAAAAAAAATTCAGTTCCTCAGATCCAAGAACTACATTCTAAGTGGCTACCACAAGTGACAGACACCAAACATTTCCTTTATCACAGAGGTTTAGGATAGAACTGTGTGGAATTTGCTTCAAGTAGCATATGCAAGAGGTGAAGAAATTTTTTATTAACGAAAAGGTAGAAATTCACTCCATCATAGATTAAAGTTCTCAGTGAAGAGGGGCACCTGGCTGGCTTAGCTCAGTAGAGCCTGCGACTCTGGATCACAGGGTCTTGAGTTCAAGCCATATGTTGAGCCTAGAGTTTATTTTTAAAAAAACAAGAACAATAAAAAAGGTAAAACGCTCAGGGAAGAGGATCAATGTGGAAAACAAAAACACTATTTTGACATTCTCTTGAATACATAAAATAGTCAAAGAACTATAATTGAAACGATAAATTTCAAGTGTTGGCACGGTTTGCTAGAATATTTTTCTATTGTACATATATAAACTTAGTATTTATTTATTATGCTGTCAGTGTGGATAAATAATATGAAAATAGTAAGAAAAACATTGCAGCCTCATCAGAGTAGGGGTCAAAAAGGCTTCAGTATTTTTCACATTTCATGTTTTTAAATTTATGACATTTTCCAGGAAACCAAGGGCAGAAAACCGTAATCAATGAGCTGCTGAAAGGAGCATTTAGGAACTGATCCTGTGGGCCTTCTATACAAGTTTACTGATAAATACTAGTAGTTATGCCAACAAGTGAAAGTTCAATGTTCAAATACCAGCGTAGGGAGGGTAAGGACAGTGTTGGAATAAAGCTCTGGATCCTTGGGGAAGCGCTCACACGTGCACATGTGCACACACACCAGTGACCAGTTCCAGGCCCAAGCCATGCCCATCAAAATGCATGGGGGTAGACAGTAGGGCAAGGGCTTATATTTTTTTAAGGGCTCCCATGAAGTCACTAATATGAAGACAGTTGGAAAGAACTATTATGAATTAGACCAACTATTGTTTTTTTTAACGATTTTATTTGAGAGAGAGTGACGTAGCATAAGCAGGGGGAAGAGCAGAGGGAGAGAGAGAGAGAATCATGAGCAGACTCTATGCTAAGCACAATGTAGGGCTCGATCCCAGGACCGCTAGACCATAACTTGAGCTGAAAACAGAGTTGGACGATTAACTGACTAAACCACCCAGACACCCCTAAACCAACCTTTTCCATAGTCTCTATGCTCACAATTAAGACGTCCTTAGGGGACTCACGGGAGAAAACACAGTCCTTTTTAATATTCACAATATTTTCCTTAAGCTCAATTTAAAGCATCCTATTATCCACCAAGGCACTGGATTTAACCCTGACTGTAGGCTGGAATCACTTGGAAGGCTCTTTAGAAAAATACTAATGTCCAGGCCCCCTCCAACCTACCAAATTGGAATTTCCGCTAGAATTCAGGCATGTGTGTTTCATAAGATTCCTAGGTGATTCTAGAAGGCAGCCACAATTGAGAACCTTTGCGCTAAATGAAACCGATGCCTTATTTCTTGGGAAATTTAAATAGCAGTCATGAACCCAAAATATAAGCCCCAGTAGATCAGACTAATCCACTACATCTGTCTCAAGTTTCATCCCAAAGGTGCACCCAGGAGGTGCTCACAGCAGGTCTTCCCTTAACTGCCAGTACCCACCTCTACCCCACAGTATAAGCCCAGGAATCAGCACTCAAAAATTGCTTGAACAAATGGGAGCAATTTATGTGGTTATGGATAATCTTTCTATAAATGAGTGAATTTAATTTTTTTTTTTTTTTAGATTTCAGAGAGAGAGAGAGAGAGAGAAAGAAAGCATAAATGCATGGGGGAGGGGCAGAGGGAGAGAGGATCTGAAGCAGACTCCGTGCTGAGCATGAGCCCTACATGGATCTCGATCCCAGGCCCCTGAGGTCATGACCTAAGCTAAAACCAAGAGTCAGAAGCTCAACCAACTAGGCCACAGAGGAACCCCTAATGAGTGAATTTAAATGTTTCTTTCTAGACGAAATCCAAGAGCTCAGATACAGTCTGAAACTATATCCTGACCTGACAAATCAGTTTGAACACAGTAAATACTTATAATGTTGAGCCTCTTCTATATCAAGGAGCTTTTGCCAGCAAAACAAATTATCAGAAAATCTTAAAACTAAGAACCAAATAGCAAAATAACCTTCATGTAAACAGCAAGTGGGGGCTGCCCCCTTCTTCCCACGTCTCCTTCTCCCCACCCCATCCCGCAAGCTGGAAATGCACCCATGCCAGCGGTGGGGCAGTTGCGGGAACCCATTCCTCCCCCTCACACAGGATGTGAGGGGTGTCCTCACTCAGGTCTCGGGAAAGGAATGGGGGTTTGCTAAATCCTGTCCAGTTACATCATGGAGTCCAACCATTCCTTAAGCCACCACGCTCTGATTGGGAAATTCTGTCTTGGGATTCTGAGTCCTGGAACTGATTTATTTTAGTTCTTCTGTAAACCAAAATCCAACCGTAAAAACAACATAATAACATTAAAGGCAATGTGCAACAAGAAGAAACGTTAGCTCTGCTCCCTAGACCCTAGACCCTAACGCGATCATTTATAAATGTGTTTAGGTGTTGTGTTTGGTTTACTGGTACAGTATCTTCACATAGCTTTCGTAATCAAGGCTGCCATCTCATCCCATCGCCTGCTTTTCCTCACTCACTATGATGCTCTAGTAGGTGAATCAACAGCTCTATAAAACAGGCAGAGGGGAACACGGTGTCCAAGGAGGAAGTCTTGTTCTACAACGCTGCTTATAAATCCTGGACACCCCAGGCAAAATCTGCAGGCTCTGATGCTTCCAAATGTCTTTTTCTGAGACTCTGAAACATCCAATAATCTAGAAGCTGATCTCGTCCTTGGCATTTTGGGTGCTCATTCCATCAACTACATTAATAAAGGAAAGGCTGAACACAGAGATCTGGCCTCCAATTATGCTTAACGACACTGGTGACAGGCATGGAGCCATCAGCGCTGGCCAGACCTGCCATCCTGTACGGGCTCAGAACGTTACAGGGAGCTGTCACCCTCAAAGGGCAACTCCATCTGCCTCGAGGCCTTGGAAGAAGGAAGCTGACTTTGAGCGTTACATCCATCCTGTCCCCCCACCTCTGTCATTTTACATACAGATGGTACCTTTTGCAGCTTCTCCATGAAAACACTTTTCAAATGCATTAATAAATGCATGCCTGGAAGAGTGTTTTCTGTTTCTCCAGGATGTTTAAACATTATGCAACTCACTGCTCCAACCCAGAAAGTGGAGGAGCGGGTCGGGGGTTAGACATTAGCCAGTCATCAGGCAAAAGCTTTATTCTCTCCTCAGGCCAAAGTGACCAGCCACCAAAGGCAACCACTCACATTTTATATGAACTAACAATCATGATAGTTTATTGATAGCTCAATCTTTTGCAGATACAAGAAGGGTGCGGGGTGGAGGGGGATTTCCTTTCCAAATGCAAAAATGTTACAAATTACTCTCCTTAGACCAGCATTTTTCCTTCCTAGAAACTTGCTACATTTTTGCCTGAGGGAACCAATTAAAGCCATTATTTTTGTTGTTGATTATTTTTAAAACATACCAAATTATCGCCAACCTCCACAATAATCACTCGTGGCCAGTCCTATTTCATTGATATCCCTAACGACACTCACACACATCCATTTTATGGGGCAGCACATCCCAGACACCATTTATTTCATGCATGAATAACCCAGTGTGTTAAGTCTACTTTAGAATGACAAGAACCCGAGTTCACTTGCTAGTGTTTATAAAATTCTGTGGCAGGAGAGACAAAGTTAAGGCATTAACTTACTAGAGAACCACATGTAGGAAATTAAAAGGAACCACCCCTTCTGATCCCTCACTGCCGGAGAGTTTAGAGAGAGATTTGCCAGTTGAATGCAGCTGTGCATCACGAGTGAATTCACCAACCCAGCCCCAGCACAGCAAGATGAATACAGTTGCATGTGGCTGAAGTTTACTTTATAATAAAATCACGTTTCGGAGTGCCTGGGTGGCTCAGTGGTTGGATGTCTTCTGCCTTTGGTTCAGGTCATGATCCCAGGGTCCTGGGATGGAGTCTTGCATCAGGCCCCCTACTACAGGAAGCCTGCTTCTCCCTCTGCCTATGTCCTTGCCTCTGTGTCTCTCATAAACAAATAAAATCTTAAAAAAAAAAAAAAAAATCATGTTACTTGGAAATCAATTAGCCAAGTATCTATTATTTGACCTGAGTTAAAACCTCAAAAGAGAAATGACTGCTCATATTTATTTGATGTGCAGTTAAAATCCTAACTTTTTCTGTTTTAAAGTAAGCTCTATGCCCAATGTGGGGCTTGAATTCATGGGCCTGAGATCAGGAGTCAGATGCTCTACTGACTGAGCCAGCCAGGTGCCCCAAAATCCTAACATTTTTTTTAAAGATTTCATTTATTTATTCATATGAGAGAGAGACAGAGACAAAGACACAGGCAGAGGGAGAGGGAGAGGCAGGCTCCCCACAAGGAGCCCAATGCAGTACTCCATCCCGGCCCCTGGGATCATGCCCTGAGCTGAAAGCAGACACCCAACTGCTGAGCCAGCCAGGCGTCCCAATCCTAACTTTTTTTTTTTTAATTTTTATTTATTTATGATAGTCAGAGAGAGAGAGAGAGAGGCAGAGACATAGGCAGAGGGAGAAGCAGGCTCCATGCACCGGGAGCCCAATGTGGGATTCGATCCCGGGTCTCCAGGATCACGCCCTGGGCCAAAGGCAGGCGCCAAACCGCTGCGCCACCCAGGGATCGCCCAATCCTAACATTTTTAAGGAGGTTTTTACTTATGTGAATGGTACTAGTACCTTTCTTTTGACACAGAAGATTCTGGATGGTCAAGACCAATGTAGGAGCAGATTAGTAATAATTTTGCTAGTATTTTCATGCTTAACAGAAATCCTCTCCGTGGGATCATCCAGGCCCCTCTGATTTCTTATTTTCAAAGATTTTATTTATTTATTCATGAGAGACAGAGAGAGAGAGAGAGGCAGAGACACAGGCAGAGGGAGAAGCAGGCTCCATGCAGGGAGCCTGACATGGGACTCGATCCCGGGACTCCAGGATCACGTTCTGGGCCGAAGGCAGACACTAAACCGCTGAGCCACCCAGGGATCCCCCAGCCCCTCTGATTTTATGGAGAAATGGCCAAGGGAGAAGGGAGGAAGGGAGAGAGAAACAAAATCTTAAAAAGATGCACTTCTATGAAAATATAATCTAAAACGAAGCAAAGATTTTCAGACAAGCTCATCTCCTATAGGTAGTGAATGAATAAGGACTGGCCCCTTGCTCTCTCACTCAGTCTCTGCTGATCAGGACAGGGAAACCCAAGGTCAGTTAAGAACCCATAAAACTCCCCATTTCAAAGAGAACCTGACCAGCCAGCACTGCATCTTTCAAAGCCAGCATGCCGGTGTGCACACCAAAAGCTCCAGGGAATCTGAGTATCTTGGGGGTATCTTGTGCCTTTTTTTTAAATCATTTTTCAGCCTTTCACATTTTTTCCCTCCAGAGATCACCCTGACAAAATAACCAAGCTTAACAGAGGATGCCATCTGAATAAAGTGTGAGGAGGGGAAAAAAAAAATCCCTGACAAAGCAGCAAATCCATGCATATATTAGTGGAGATGGTGTTCACACTGAGGGCATGGCTCAGTGGGGGAGGAGGCCAAGGTTAGCAGCCACACTTAGCAAACTCCTTTTCTTCTTTTTGTTTTTAATCCTTGACCACGCAAAACTCTAGGTTTTGCCACTTTTTAAACAAAGGCTGATTATAAAGCAGCTCAAATCTTTAACCAGCTACAACATTTCCTTTTGTAGTAGAGAGAAGATGGGCTTTACCAGGAGACAAGGGAGGTTCAAATCCCGGCTCTACTGGTCCCTCCGCAGTTTAACCTTGAATTCCTCCCCTGGAAGTCAGAACCATCTGACTTCACAAAGCTTCGTTTGTGTGGTCTCTGACTTTCTATTTCCCTACACACAACTTGATGATTCTATTCAACGCTAACAGACAAAACTTCTTGAATGCCTCTGGGGCCAGACACCACTGAGGGCAGGAAGCCGGGAGTCCTGGTCCTTGCACAGCTCACAAGAGCGTGGCAGTGGTTCCTCTGGCCCTACGCAAAACTCGAAGTACTTCTTTCTGGTACCTTCTCACGGCCCAGCCCCTGGCTTCTTTCTGCTCTCATGGCTCCAGTCTGTGCTCAGTAATTATCACTAATTATCTCTGAAATGTGAGCTGATATGAGCTGAAATGCAAGAGTAGCAATTGTGGCTTCTCACTGCCCCACAGAGACACCCTTAATCCAGGCCAGCACCCGGGACTCTGAACCCCAACCCCAACTCTTGGACAAGATGCTCCAAGCAGCTCCTCCCAGTTAGACAGCTGGCAAAAGTGCAACCTACTAAGTGCTCTTCTTCCCCCCTCTTCACACTTTAATATGGGGCCCCTGGGCAATTAAACAAAGATCCCTTAGGCTCCCAAACACAAAGGTCAAGACAGGAAGTGAGAAGAAAAACGAAGACTGTATTTCACTTGGTCCCCCAAGTGAAAATTTCCTCTTCTCTTTTAGCTTCAACTATTCTCTGTAACTGTTGGGCTTTTTGCGGGCGTGCAAAGAGTGGTATCTGTGGTACTTTTAAAATAATATATTTCATTGGTGTAAGACAAGCTAGACTCAGCAGTGAGGCAAGTGTCCAGGAGATCAGCTTGTCAACACTAAGGGAGCCTCTGGCAAATGCCACCAAATGCTTCCCTCCTTGCTCTCTACCTGTATTTGCAAAACTTTAGTCACTTGTGTTACTGTTTGGAGAATGTCTGAAAATTCTTCCAAACTCGGTTCCATGAGTACAGATGCCAGGCCTTAACAACCAGTCCTGCATCTAAACCACAGCTGACTCTCAAATATTTATGAACGAAAGAAGTAGGTCCTCCACTTCCTTGAGTAATTGTAAGAAGGCTGGTTTCAACTCTTCTGTCATCCTGACCTGTGAAACTGTGATGCCAACACAAGTATGTACTAATAATCAGAGAGAGAGAGCTTCAACAACCGTGATCTGCCTTTTCCTACTTCATGCTTTTGGATTCAAAGGACAAGAGTGAAACCCTGGGGGAAATTATGGATCATAATTATGTGAAGAGAGTAGCTTTCTGGATTCGTACATTGGCCTTCCAATCTCGGGCCACCGCTTGGCTGGGTCCTCACTATCACTACACACAGTCTCAAAGGAGTGATTCACTAAATTTTAAAAAAGGGAGAAAAAGAAAAATTAACACACGCACACTCAGTTTCAGCTTCTGAGCCACCTCAATTCTCAGACTAAGAAAACTGCTCTCATCACATAAGAAAGTTGGCTACATAACAGATATAAACCATGACAATATTCACATTTTTTCCTTACTGTTAAGAAACCCATAGGCCCAAGGTGGAGACACTTGCCCCCAGGGCAGCAAACCCAGTCTTAATTGCAGTTTCAACCTCTCCAGAAATAGAATTTTAAGCCAGTCAATTTGAAATTTTCTGGTCAACACCAAAGAGATAATCTGTCACGCGGGCCCTCTCTGTCCCCTAAAAAAAGAGGAGTTAACCGAGGCAATTAGACGCCCCCCCTCCCCCCCTTCCCACAAAAGGAAGGTGATCTTGCCTAGAACAATCCTTTTCTTTTGCTAGTAACTGCCTTGACCCATCTTCCTTCCTGCAAAAACCTGTTTTGCATGACTCCTTGGAGCATCCCTCTACGTGCTCGATGGGATGCTGCCCGATTCATGAATCGATTAAATAAAGCCAATTACATCTTCAAATTTACTCGGTTGAATTTTAAGATTCCCCAGTAGGCTTAGTTAGGCCATTACGAAGCTGGTATCTGTGAACTCATCAGTTTCACATCTCTACAGCTGTTAATCACAGAGGAACTCTCAAGATCCCACGCACTGCCCAACATCTAGGAGAGGAGTGAACATTTAACAAAATGGATTTTTCCAAGAAAAACATACTGAGACTTTATAAATTACTAATACTGAGACTTTATAAATTACTAATAGTTTAAAAACCAAGACCCAACCAAGCCCGTGGACACACACATTTAAAACCAGATGTGCCACCTAGTATTGCCCACATAAAGAATTTAGGACAGCCCTCAAGAGCTTTTGAAAATAAGAGCACTGGATGTTATGCTATAATGTTGGCAAATTGAACTCCAATTTAAAAAAATTTTTTAAATTAAAAAATTAAAAAAAGAACAAAACACATTTTGCCAGATTTATTGGCCATGTGTTATTGAAGATACACTAACAGCTCAGTCTCCACAGAGAACTGTGATAGACCCTGACCAATCGGGAAGGGGTAATGATGGCTTATTACACGTCTTCCTACTGGTCAAATGTGAAATCTACTATTGAACACTGACTCTAAGTTTACCTACGAGTAAGGATTAAAATCACCTGTTCTCAAAGCTTCTCCACTGGATGCAGTATGGCTGGACTTGGTGGTTAAAAGTCTTAAATAACCACTGGTTTTTATTCTTACCTAAAACCAGATTCTTAACAAACCCTCCACCTAGTCACTATGTTCCAAATAACCAAGGTGAAAAAAAAAAAATTGTTAGCTAAATTTTCTCCTGACTATTCCCTTAACAAACAGCAACAAGGCAAAGAATCAAGCAGTCACTGGACACATCACATTGGCCCATGAGAAGGACAAGATTCCTGCCTCTGAGGGAGGAATTTGTCCCAAGAATTGTCCCAAGAATTTAACATTAAAATTGGATTTCATGGTATGTTAGTTGCAGAAATATTCTTACTTTTTGGAGATGCACTCTAGAGTACTGAAGAGCTAACTAAAGCTTTGTGAAAACTTGTCAGCTGTACACTTGTCTTTTGTGAGGTTTTTTGCATGTATGTTATATGCCTCAATTAAAAGTTTATTTTAAAAGAAGAGTGAAAAAATAAATAAAAGAAGAGTGAAAGATGTCAATGGTTCAACAGGGGAGCCTGGGTGGTTCAGTTGGTTGAATATCCAACTCGGTTTCAGCTCAGGTCATGATCTCATGGTTGTGGAATCGAGGCCCATATCAGGCTGTGCACTCAGTGTGGAGTTGGCATGAGATTCTTTCTCTCTGCCCCTCCCCCTGCTGTCCTCCCCCTAAAATAAATATGTAAAACCTTTTTAAAAATAAATAAAAGGTTCAACAAATAGGTATGATGGAAAATGGATAGATGGAATTCAGGCAAACATTAATTGCTGAATAAAAGGAATGGGTATATAAGGGTCATGTTTCTGTAGGGTAGTTGGTTTTTGTTTTTTTTTTTTTTTTTTTTTTTTTAGATTTATTTGACAGAGAAAAAAAAGCACAAGCAGAGGTAGCAACAGAGGGAGTGGGAGAAGCAAACTCTCCTCCAAGCAGGGAGCCCAACCATGGGCTTGATCCCAGGACCCTAAGTTCATGACCTGAGCTGATGGCAGACACTCAACTGACTGAGCCACCCAGGAGCCCCTGTAGGTTTTTAATTCTTATAGGAAAATCTAATTGGATTCCCTATGTATTCACACAAATAGTTTAAGCAAATACAGGAAGAGCCCTCATGCACAGCCAGGTCTCTAACCAGAGGTAGTGTAAGCCTGTTGTGAGAGAAGAAGACAGGAATGCCCCTAAAGGACCATGAATTATCTAAGCTCAAAAGGGCTTAAAACAACCTCCACCTCTTGAAGTGCAAGGACAGAAATGAGATTTGTTTGAATTACACAGAAGCTGGAAACAGGAGAAAAATGGGTAAGAGAAAGAAGAGTAACTGAAGGAGCTGTGACAACCAAGAGGAAAAGATGCACATCACCCAAATCAAGACAATGGTAACAGTCTCCAGAGAAGGAAAGAGCATGATCCCCAAGAATATATAAGTGACACACATGTGTCTCCATTCATCATGGTTTTACAAAAGTAGAATTCTTTCTGGAGGAGAACACCTGTATCTGAGCCTTTGGACTCTTGATTTGAATCTCAGTCCTGACTCTCCTAGACTTCCGAGACAAATCCCTTTTGAACCTCAACCACCAAGAGCAGAGATGGGTATCTGCTCCATGTATGCTGGAGCTGAAGCTGTGAAGATGACCCAGGCAATGCTCGGCTTGACAGACAGGAACAACTGGAATCTTCTTGAGGGGGTACCCAGGGCAACATCCGAACTTTGTAAGTGCTGGTGGCTTTTAAATTCAAGCTTATTTTCCTCTTATATTGAAAGACTCCATTAGGACTTTATTGTTTACATCTGGGTTACCCATGTAACTATGTCCCTGTTCACCAGTTAATTAAAGAGTAAAAACAAAAAGTAGCTCAATACATTCACCTGCAAAGATCATCATTAAGAACTGCAAGTGAGAAGGCGCTTGGGTGGTTCAATCAGTTGAGCATCAGACTCTTGATTTAGGCTAAGGTCATGATCTCAGGGTCCCGGGATTGAGCCCCATGTCAGGGCTCCTCGTTCAGCAGGGAGTCAGCTGGAGATTTACTCTCTCTCTCCCTCTGCCCCTTCCCCACCCCCCTCTCTCTCCAATAGATTAATTAATTTAAAAAGAAAAATAATTCCAAGTGAAGAACATTCACTTCTATGGGGTTGATTCAGACAAAGTTAGGACAGCATATGTTACCATAATTTTAATATTACAACAAAGCCAATAAACTAGCAAAATTTATTAGATACTATGGATCCACAATAATGCTATACACAGGGTCCCTTAAATCAATTCTGAGGAGGGGTAAGCAGAACCTGTGTCAACTAGACTTGCTTTGGGGTTGGCAAACATTTCTTGTAAAGAGCCAGACAGTACCTATATTATGGTCCACAATCCACATGGTCTCATTGTAACCACTCAGCTCTATTGCTGCAGCATGAGAAGCTGCCATGAACATGTCAACAATGGGCTCGGGTGTGTTCTAATAAAACTTTATTGATGGCACTGAGATGTAAATTTCATGTCATTTTCACATGTCATGAAATACTACCCTTCTTACTTTTCAATCATTTAAAAATGCAAATGAAATATAATTTGTTTTATAAGATGAAAAAGTTCTGGCAACTGGTTGCCCACAATATGAATATAATTAACACTGCTGAGCTATATGCTTAAAAATGGTTAACATAGTACATTTTACGGTATATATATTTTGCTCTAATTAAAAACTGTTAAGTCAAAAAAAAAAAAAAAAAAAAAAGACCATTCCTGGCTGGTAGGACTATGAGCTGATATAATCTCCTGGTATTACTCAGAAATAGGATGTGAAATGTACTACTGCTTATCAACCCAACATGACTAGAAACCTGACATCAGAAATCACTAGATAGCAGTTTCCATCCCAGGCCACAGTGAAGCAGAGAGTCCTGCAGTCCTCTGTGTGAAGGCACAGACATTGCTTGGATTCCTGTCATATTTCTGCAGGCCTCATCTGAGGGCTTGTGAACAGAGTAGCCCGTCCCTCTGGGCTGTGAGTCTACTGAACTGGAATCCTCCCCTGCAGAGGAAAACTGGATTTGAGTAGGGGACCCACACATTGCCTCAGCAGCCATCCACAAGGCCCTTTAGGATGATGCACATCCAAATGTCCTGGCATGCAGAAGGGGTTGGCCAAAGCAGAGGGCTCAGGGGGAAAGCCAAGTACAGATGTGACCCAAAAAGTCTGGGGACCACGAGCCTAGGCTCTGAAAGCATTTACGTCACCATCAAAGGAAACATGGCCTGCATTTCCAAACCCCACGCTTCCCATGTCCACACCAATAACCAGATGGAGATAGAGATGCCAAGTTTTTCTCAAATCAGTGACTGTGACCCAGAAAGACAAATCCCAAGGACAACTGCAGCCGGCTGGGCCTGTGATGCCACAAAACCAAAGGATCAGGTCAGAACGTGTGGGGTTCGTTAAGAAAAAGTAGTGGCTCTTGCTGCAAAATTGGTCTGTGGCTAAAATTCGTTTACACAAAAACATTTTTTCTTCCTATGATGTTAATTTGTTGAATGCCTACATAAAATATTAGCCCTCTTCTCCATGCCTTTAACTCCATCCTTTTATAGTTTTCAATGATGGGTTTTATTAATACTCAAAGAGCATCTTGGGGTGGTTTTTATTCATTAATCTACATGTAATATCTGGAAGTTCTGGAAACTGGTTTGAAATCTGGGACTTACAGAAAATTTTCCAAAGGTAGCGGTTCCAAAGAGTGACTCATGACAAACCTAAAACCCTCCCTTTGCCACCAACCAAGCAAATGAGTAAGCTCTGTTAATGACCGAGCTTCATGAATAGGAACTGTGATTAATTTGATGTGGACAGTGTGCTGGGCCCTGGTGCCTTATCTACATTTCCTTCAAAGGACAAAGTTGGTATTTTTATTCCCATTTTGCAGAGAAGGACAATGCGGCCCAGAGAACAAACTTGCCCAAAACCACACAGCTAGTAAGTGGTTGGACTGGGACTGGAGCCCAGATCTTTGACACCAAAATTGATGCTTCGCCCCCCTCCCTCTCTCTTTCACTGCCTTTCAGATAGATTAAACAGAAAATCAAATAATGTGAAAACCACTGTTAACGTGAGCTGGAAAACGATTTTAAGCAGCAACCTCCTGGTAACTCATTCTCACTAGATCTCTCGCTCCTTATCTATAAAGGAATGAGTTGGCACAAATGGCATCTATTAATTTCATGCCTTTGACACCAATTTTTCCCCCTTTAGCCAGTCATGCTAGGAAAAATGGAAAAAAGCACTTAAAAGTCATTTAGCTGTTTTTAGTTTATTTTTCCTGTCACACAGAATGATCGACATCACTCCTGGGAATCAAGGGATTATTCTGGCAGGGCAGAGAACTTTATAAGCCGTCACAGAGAAAATCAACTAGTGCACCATTTGATGTTCAGCTTCACACAGAGACTTACTGACATCATCTACCTCTGCCATAAGACTGACTTCTGAGATGGCATTCCCACCCCCCACAGGATCCAGGGCCTCAAGCAGAACAGAAGCCCAGTACACATTTGTTGTTGAAAATACAGTGGAAATAATCACCTTTACAATGCAGCAGTAGGAGCTGGGTGTAGCCCAGAGAAGCACGATTAAAATCCCCTAACTTTAGGTACCTGAACAGCTCAATAGGAATATATATTCACCAGGAGGAATGTGTGTGCCATGTTGTAACCAACACCACTAATATGGAAAGACTGAATTCTATTGTCCAACACCACCTGGACGCATCCAGGGATTCAAAACACCACACATTCAGATACGTTCAATGATACCACTTTTCCTATGCTTAGCCCCCTGCATACTTTGCCAAGTGTCTTCAATTCAGCTGAAGAAAATGTTAAGAAAATCATAAGGAAGATACATTTACAATACATACCATCTTTATCTAAAAAACAAAAACAAATGTAACACAAATGAGTTAATCCACAGTTCCTCGAACGCTGGTCAAGGGTCACCTGTCCCTTAAGGTGAGGTTCAATAACAAATCACATCTTAGATCAAGAGATGGCACGACTTCCCAAATGAGATGATGTCCCAGCAAGGTTTTGAGGGGGAACAGCTTTCCAAGTGGGGGTAGGGAAGAGGGGAGAGCATGAAAAAAGCATTCCAGAAGGAGAACACAGTATATACAAAGGTGCTACCTTAGCACACTGAGTAATGTGTTCGGGGAACCAGAGATGGACTACTTTTACTGGAGCGAAAACTTGAGGGAAAGATGGATGCTCCCTAAGTCACCTGTGGGAAATGAGGCAGGTATTTATAGTTTCATTTCATTGATTAGGAAACCAGAACAGAGGCAGGCAGACCAAGGCCTCTGTGGGAATTGGGCTAATGCCTGCCTTATACTCCACTGGCCCTCCCCATCCAGGGCTTAGGGCTCCATGAATGGTACCTTACTCAAGTATTTTCCCCAAGGTCACTAGTGAATCAATGACTAAGTTAGAATCAAGGATATGCCAATGCTTAGAACAAAAGTCACTTTATTTCCAAACTAGGTAGAGATAACCAGTGAAGTTAGGGAAAAGACCTAAAAAGAAATGATGGGTAAAGGACAACCACTAGAGGAATGTCACAGTATAAAAGGCTCAGATTCATAAACATGAGATCAATTCTAAGAAGATAAATATCACATAATGCTTCAGGATGTTTTAGATGATGGATGTGCCATGATTCACTCAATCCCATGCGGCCGCCTAGTCCAGGCAGCTTGATTTTTGCACATAGACTGAGCCATTCCTTAGAAGAAATCCCTTCAAAGAGCAATCACTAGTCAAAAACGCATAAGGTTATGTACTTTTATAGGAGATCATAAGATTTTTTTCTCTATATTGCTCAATATTTTATGACTTTTGAATGGGCATAGATTTTTTGAAAACTGAGAATAGCTTTTAAAACAGAGTCAAGTACAAAGAAAGGTAAAAGAGTATATCCACCACTCAGAAATGACAACACTTTGTCACATTTGGTTCAGGGTTTGTTTGTTTTTTAATAAGTAGAAATAAAACCTCATAAGTAAAACTATTCCCATTCTATCTTCCTATTTGTGTGTTTTTCCAATATGTTTTATATACACACATGCACACACCCCTACAGAAATATAGAGAGCTCTTTGTAGGTATGATTTTTAAATATGAATTAAACCATTCTCATCATTCAAAAATTATGTTCTTGAGATCTATGTTGATTTACATAACCACAGTTTACTCCTTAAATTCTGGCACACTGCTGGTTTAAATACACCATTCTCTATATATCCAACTCGTTTATGGATATTTAAGTTGTTTCCAATTCTACTCCTGAAGATCAATTTCAGTAATAACTACCCTTATATTTATCTTCCTGAGAGATAGACAGAAATTCTCTCTAGATGTGAACACTGTAAACAAGAATAATGTTGAAGAATGTTGAAGGCTCTGTATTAGGGAAGTCACATGGTTACACTGTCTGCGACACCTGGAACACCTCTTGTTAGGAATGTCACAACCTATACTATACCATGATAATACCTGCTGCTCCAAAAAAATACCCACTACCTACCTCCTCCTCAACCTAATGAACAGTAATCATATGATTATGGTAACTTCACTTGGGTCTTACAGATTATTGGCTGTATTCTCCTCTGTCCCAATTTTACTTGAAAAAATATTCTAATTAAAATTCACATGCAACTAACACGAACAGCTATCACATTGCCATTTTAGCACATTACTTCAATCCTGGCCATGCCACCAGGTTACCCCCAGTGAATACAAAAGGCACAGATTCCATGAATGCTATGCCTGGATTGACCAATTCCCATTAAAACTCAAATTCAATCTCTTCATTTTAACTGGAGCTTTTTGCTAGTCCTCTCAACAAGCCTCGTTTTCCATGATCTTAAATGGAAAAAACACTTGATCACCTCACCCAACACAAGAGGGAAGTCACAATCATCAGCTGCCCTCCGGCTGCCTAAGTGGCCCTAAAATAAGCCAAGTGCATCTTGCATTACACGTCTGGAGCCGGGAGGAAGACGAACAGCTGGCAAGTAAGAATAATGCGGTACTAACCTATAGGAAGCACAACCAGCACAAAAGAGGGCTGCTGAAATCATCCACCCAGACCAATTCAAACCGCGTGCTGCTTTTTCCTTCTTCCACTCCCCCCACCACAAGCATGTTATATATTGGTAAGACAGCATCTTCATTACAAGCTAAACTCCCTTGCCACATACAATTTTCCATGGTCCTCAGCCCATTCAAAACAAAAAAAGCTCCCCAGGCCGGAAGTACACAGTCATGCAGATTTATGGACGCTGATTTAACTCTGCAAGGAAGGAATGCCACCGGGTCAAAGAAGGGAGGTGGTGAAGAAGAGGGCGTGGAACTAAAGGTTGCATCCATGGCAGGTAGAGACAGGCACTAGGGTTTCTTTCTGAAAGGCAGGAATTCCATCACTGCACCCTACCCCAGGATGGACCAGTTCATAGCAACTCCCCATCACTGCAGCCACCCGAGGGGACGGCTAGCACCTCCCCCTGGGACCCTGAGCAATGCATCCTCTCTCCCCTGGGGCTTCCCCTAGAAAACAAAGGTATGAGACCGCACATGTCCCCTTAGCAACACAATACCTTAGGGTGGGGATCTCAGAATCCCATCCTCCCCAGCAACTGCCAACATCTGTCCATCCCTAATTCCAAGAAGCCCTCCTAAAATGCACGCCCCCCCCCCCCCCCCCCGCCTCCCCGCAACAGTGCAGGAATTAAATGCAGACATAAGCCTCCAATCAATCATGCAGATCTCTCCAGAGCCTTCTCCTGTAGCCTGTGTAGAACTGATTAATATTGCGGGCCTTGACTCTCTCCAGCCGGCAGGGCTCTGGGATGGTGCCTGGCCCTTTGCATCCTGTCTGTGGCCTCATTTAACACTCCTCTTGGCCGGATAAATCTGGCAAGCGGCAGATGAGAAGTCACTTCCAAACACTGGTCAGCTTCTTGGCAGAACAGGGGGATTGAAACAGGAACATAGTTCCGTGTTAGAACCCCCTGCCTTGGGAGAACATGAAAAACCAACTCCAGCTAAAGCAGGGGGATTCTGAGAATAATTCTAAAAAGGCAGGTGGAGAAGGAAGGCATCCAGACAGTGTTAGTAAGACAAGCACTTGTAGGTGAGTTTGAGGTTTACTGGCATTGTTTTGCTTTCACGGGTCCAGAATTGAGCTGGGCTGAGGCCCAGACCTCTAGGTACCATAACTTTGACCTTTCCAATGTTTGCATGGTTTATCTGGGATGCAGGAAATACTTGCAGTGGCTGAACCCATAAAGATGCAGGTGGCTATAATGCCTGAGTCTTGTGTTTTTTAATGGAAGAAGCTGAAAGAGAGCAAAGAAACATTTTAAATGAAGCAATGTTTCATCGATCAACCAGTACTAGGGGACTTCCAACGTGATTAACAGTATCTTAAAAAAGAAGACCAGCTTTATACATTTCAGACACCAGATGAGCAATGAGTGACCAAAGACACAAAAGTAAGAATGTATTATACCTTCCCGTGGGGTCCAGAACCACTGGGGTCAGCCAATGTCCAAAGTCACAAATAATCTATTCAGTCAACTAAACTTAGAAGCACAAAAATCCTCAGAGGCCGAAGAGACCAACAATTAAAAGTAGAGTGCTCCCTCCCTACAGCAGGCAGGCACTCAGAATGTAAGAGAATCATGAAGTAAAAATTGTGTTAAAGAAGCTGAGTGCTGTTTTTTTGTTTTTTTAATTGCATTTCCCCAATATAAAGACTGGTCATTCTAAACTTTTCCTTGGAACCGACTTCTCATTAGGACACACAGGAGTTTACTAGTGTAGCCCAGAGGGCTAAAAGTAGGAAAGAGCCTGAAGGATTATTCCAATTCCCCTGTTTTATGAACATTCAAACTGAAGTTCAAAGGCAACTGGCCCCAGGTCGCACAGCAATTCCCAACATACACACCCCTCTTCGAGGTATTATTAAACACCCCATTTCTATGGCCCCCCGGACTATTTCCCAGACTCCTCCCCCCTCTCCATCCAACCAAAATCTTTGGCCTGAAGCTTAAGCCAAGCTCCACATGACTCACACCAACAACTCTTTCCCCTCTGAAGTGCGTAAGAGATCAAGTTTCCAAGAAACCATCTTGTTATTGGAATTTTAAATGCTGCCATTTTTATAATCAAACACTGTGAAACTTGCTGAAGAGGGCTGTCTGAACTGCCAGAAGCCAACAGGCCTCGATGACACAAAGCTCCAGTCTCTCTGGCCACATCTAGGGCAGCCCAACACTGGGGGGGCAGGTGGGTACTGAGAGAGGCTACATGGAAGCCCCTCACCAATCAAATTCTAAGACTAATTATAGACCAGCAGATGTGTACTGATCCAAAAAAAAAAAAAAAAAAAAAAGAAGAAAGAAAGAAACCAGAAATGAACATTTTAAATTCTTGAATTAATTACCAAATAAAATCACATAAATATACATGAATAATCCTACCAGGTGGCAATATTCCTGGGCTGCTTCTATGGAATTTGTCACTTCATCATGAGGGCAAGAAAGGAGGTGTCGGCAGACGGTTTGGTGACGGACTCTGGCTTTCTTCTTTGCTTACTGTCTTTGCAAACACTCTGATTTTTCTACTTAAACCTGTACTCCTGGAAGCTTTACCTTCTCAGGTTGAATGACATCTGTGTAAGGTCACAAATTAATAAGCATGATGCTCAGCAGTCTTATGCACTATCTAGATGTATTGACCCATCCTTCACACAAAACCATACGGGTTGGTGATCTTCACAACTATTATTAGAGTTTTCAGAGGAAAAAGCATATCGAGACAGAGGCATTCATAGCCTGAGCTTATCAAGTCCTACTAATCAGGTAAATACCGAGTAAAATGTCAGATTCTTATACAGCGCGCATTTTAGCCTGGATATCTTCCAAGCCACAGATCAATTGAAGTTGCTTTTTTCTTTCAATTTTGTGTGTGTTTGGGGGGGGGGGGGCAGAATGAGAGAGAGAGAGTTTTAAACAGGCTCCATGCTGGGCACACAACCCACTATGGGGCTCAGTATCACAACCTTGAAATCATGACCTGAGCCAAAATCAATAATCCGATGTTCAACCAACTGAGCCACTCACGTGCCCTTGGAGTTCTTCTTCAAGAAGGATTTGAACAGATACATAAAGAACAAGAAGGCAGAAGGAGAGAATAAGGTAATGAAAATCCAAAATGAGAAGGAAAATATGTGTTTTTAATTTGACATTGATTAGACTGTGTCAAGAAGAAAAATGAACAGGGACGCCTGGGTGGCTCAGCAGTTGAGTGCCTGCCTTCGGCTCAGGGCCTGATCCTAGAGACCAGGGATCGAGTCCCACATCAGGCTTCCTGCATGGAGCCTGCTTCTCTCTCTGCCTATGTCTCTGCCTCTCTCTCTGTGTGTGTCTCTCATGAATAAAGAAGAAGAAAGAAAAAAGAAGAAGAAGAAGAAAAACGAACAAATCCCATCACACTCTCCCCCTTCGGAAAATCCTACCATATCCAAAAGCTTCCAGAACACATTTCTATCCTATCAGATTACCGACACAGTCAAGGCTGGGGGCTGTCTAAATACACAGATGATTCTATCTCTAAAAAAACTTGAGGAAGTTAAGAACATATACTGTCTTTTCTAATCAAAAGTGATGTTGAAGAATTTTTTATATGTATTTTCAGTTGACAATGGGATAGTGATGGTGTTAAAAAAAATATCCGTATTTCAAGTGATACACACGAAAAACATTTACAACAGGACACCGGGTGGCTCAGTGGGTTAAGTGTTGGACTCAGCTCAGGTCATGATCTCATGGGTTTTGAGATTGAGCCCCACCTCTTCTCTGTGCTTAGCAGAGACCTCTCTCTCTCTCTCTCCTCCCTTCTCCTCCCAGCTCACAAGCATTCACTCTCTCATGCTGTAACATAATTTAAAAAAATAAAAATGTTTACAGTTAAAAACAAAAGTTTCCATCAGAAAGCAAAACGTTCCAGAACCTGATGAGAGATGCCAACCTATACATTTTTTTAATCATTCTTTTTTATTCTATTTCCTTTTTATTTTATTTATTTATTCATGAGAGACCCAGAGAGAGGCAGAGACACAAGCAGAGGGAGAAGCAGGCTCCCTGCGGGGAGCCTGATAGGGGACTTGATCCCAGGACCCCAGGATCATAGCCAGAGGCAAAAACAGACGCTCAAACACTGACCCACCCAGGTGCCCCGGTCATATTTCCTTTTTTGAAAAATGTGTGGTAGAATTACAAACAATGTACCATTTTTAAGGGTACAGTTTGGGGGATTAAGCTCATTCTCATTGTTATGCAACCATTATCACCATCCATCTCCAGAACTTTTTTCCATCTTGCAAACTAGCACCTGTGCACCCGTTAAACACCAATTCCCCATTCCCCTTCCCTCTAATCCCTGGCAACCACCACTTTCTGTTCTGTTCTGTCTCTACCACGCATACAATTTGCAGAGCTCCCTTGGTCAAACTCAGAATTAATAACAAAATACCAAGAAACCTCCCTCAGATTCCAAATATTGATTTATTAAAATACAGTATAACATATGTATCTAAACTGCAACAAAAATAGTTAGCAAGATCTTAATACTTACATCGAATTCTGTGTACACATAAATTATCATGTAAGTGAATTTATGGTTTTATCATCATCACTTTCATGCAATCGTTCAATGGACTTTTAGTTTAGCTCTGTAAGAGCACTCACTAGAAATGAAACGGCTGGGTCAAAGCTAGCACATTTTTAAGATTTTTGACCAGTTGCCAAATTGCCCACCAGAAAGGTTGTTGCTTTAACTTTTAGTGATGCTTCTCAGATTCAAGTAGATTGCTCTGGATTTGGGGGATGGGGAGGGAGAGTAGTCGATAAACAATGACACAGTTCCCACTAAATGTCTGTACTACCTACCCAGCCTTTCCTTGAAGTTATAAGAGACCATTTCCACGGGATCTCTGCCTGCCTGACAAAGGGTATAAGAAATCTACAAAGGTCATGAATGGTCATGAGCAAGGAATCAGATTTTCTGAAGCATTTTTTTTCCCCATTAAAACAGCTGAAGATAGAACCCTGAAAGAAATCTGCTGCATAGGACTATAAAACACACAATAAACAAAATACAGACTTCTCTCTCATTACTAATATTTTTCAAAAACCAATCCATGAAAGCAAATTCAATTAAAAAGAGTATAGTTTCATAATATTTTACATTATCAGCAAATCAGTGTATTTTGTGATTACACAAGCAACCATTTTGCATGTACAAGAAAAACTGCAAAACCAACATCTTCCTACGTTTTAATAGAGCCTATTAATGGAGCTTCCTCAGGGTGGCCAAAAGGAGCCTAAAAAGAGCTCTTTGCACTAATTTCCCCCAATACAACTCAAAATCTCATTTCTCAAATGAAGCTAAATTCTCTGGTGTTAGAAATTCATCATTTTAAAAATTTCTCCTAGAAATAAAATTTTCTTCCTTTGCTTCTCAAAGCAAAACCTTTGATTTTAAAAAAGAGGGAGAGGGAAGGAAGGAAAGAGAGAGAGAATGAGGGAGAGAGAGAATGCCAAAAAAGAAACTTTGTACTGAATCCAGCTTTTTTTTTTTTGCCCCAGCTGCAGCCAAGCCAGCAACGCTTCCCCATGAAGTGGTTCCTGAAAATTGCCTGGTTACTTTTCCCATCTCCCCACTACCATCGGTTATATGAACATATGTTTTCATTTATAGCATTATGGATAGTCTCTAGACAGTCTGTTGAAAAGAAATTAATCCCAGCAGTGACTAAGATCCTGAATTCTCAGCAATTTCTTATGAATTCACGGTAAGGCTATTTATGCTGAGGCTGAAGCTGAATGTGTAAACAGCTGACCAGGGCTAAACTATTGTGCATTAGGCTTCTCTGGCTTAAACCTCATTCTGCATTTAGAGCAACACAGGCAGAAAAATACTTTTCTTATTAATACATTCAATACAAACGCAAGAGACAAAATTCCTATGATAGCTTCGTGTCCGTATCAGAGAGCCAATGTCTCCTTTTTACTGAGCACCTACTATGTGCCAAAAATTGCCTACCTTCAAGGGTGCAATCTAGGTCACTTTGCAGGCACTGCTGCCAACTCAAAAGACCTACTGTTGTAAACAGAGACTCACCATAGGTAAGTAGTTTGTTCAGAATCCTAGTTACAAGAGTAGAACTAAGGTGTGAACGCTCATCTCTCACTCCAAACCCAAAATGCTAAGACAACACAAACACCAAGGATGCACACATTTAGTGTTTCATTACAAGACGGCTGTTTGGGGATGGGGAGGAGGGCCCAGTGCTTTTCAGGGATGCTCACACATTACCAATGCCACCCTCCTATCAGCACTTTGCCCAGAGGCTGAGAGTTTCCCAGAACCAGAGGGAGGCTGAGGTGGTCTCAGAACATAAAAAACTGGATGATCATGTGGACAACAGAGGCCGTTATTGCCAAAGATGTTCAGAACCATCTGATAAGCCCCGTTTTGGGTTACGAAAAAGGAGACAAAAGCACAGATCAATTTGTTCCAAATCCCACTTCCAAAGTGTGCATGCATCCTCTCACCCACACACGCCGAGGGACTCTGCACTCAAACCCAGGAATTCTGCCTCCACCCAGTACTGTACCTGTTAGCCCAAACCAAAACACCACATGGCCCAGTTTACACAATAATGTGCTGTGAACAGACCAGGATGCTCCCGATACTCATGTGGAAAAGGGGAAGAACAACACGGAGGTTTAGAAGTAAGCTTGACACGTCCTTGTGGTGTGACCTTGGGCCCCAGCAGCAGCAGCCACAGGTCATTATCAATACATTGGCTCAGGGATCCCCGGGTGGCCCAGCGGTTTGGTGCCTGCCTTTGGCCCAGGGTGTGATCCTGGAGTCCCGGGATCAAGTCCCACATCGGGCTTCCTGCATGGAGCCTGCTTCTCCCTCTACCCCTCTCTCTGTCTCTCTCATGAATAAATAAATAAAATCTTTAAAAAAAAATACATCATCTCAAAAAATAAATAGATAGATAGATAGATAGACAGACAGATAGATAGATAGGCAGGCTCATTTAATCCTCATAACCACATGGGAGAGGGATCCTATCAGCCTCATTTTATGCATGGCAACCCTCAGGTCCCAGCTGAAAAGTGGTAGCAACAGGATTCGAACCCAGTTTTTGCCTAGCATCAAAATCCTGATATCACTGATAAGCCACAACGCTGCCAAGCCAGAGCAGAATATCTGACTCAGAGGGTGGCTACAGTCATTTCCTGAGACAGATGCAAGAAGTACTCTGCAGCAGCACCCAGACAACAGCTACTGTGCTCTCATCACCCTTCATCGTCATCGTCATCACCATCTACAGCAGCAGCAGGGCAGCAAGGCCAAGGCTACTGCCAATAAACACGTCACAATATTCTTTCATGCTTCAAATTATTTTCATCTCCCCAAACACCCTATCAAAGATTAGAAGCTTCACATTTTTCCCTGAACTTGGCTTGAAAATCACTTTTGTTGCAGCCTAAATCAACATGCAGCTATTAATCCATCACACTCTGCACGTAACCACGTCAGTGCCAACCTTTGGAATTCTACCTACTTGGAACTGAGGAGCTGGTTTTATTTTGATAAAAGCTACTCTGAAATTTTGGGTCTCTGCTTGCCAAAATCAAGTCGAAAAAATGTTGGTGTCAAACAATTTGGAAGTGTTCTAAAACTAATACTCGGAGAATCAGGGGCAGTTGTCTTTTCCTCTGAAGTATAAATTACCACCAAGGCTCCCGGAGATATGGACTTGCCTATGGCAGGGAGCGGGGCGGGGGGGTAAAAGCAAATTTTATTTATTTTTTAATTTTTTAAATTTATTTATGGTAGTCACACAGAGAGAGAAAGAGAGAGGCAGAGACACAGGCAGAGGGAGAAGCAGGCTCCATGCACCGGGAGCCCAACGTGGGATTCGATCCCGGGTCTCCAGGATCGCGCCCTGGGCCAAAGGCAGGCGCCAAACCGCTGCGCCACCCAGGGTTCCCGCAAATTTTCTTTAAAGACCAACACCAGATGCTTCCTTTAACACTGACTGACACACAATTTCAGGCCCCTGGAAGGCTTGGTATGAAAGATACAAGTTTTAAGTGTGTTGCAAAGTATAAAGTACAGAGATGACTATTTTTCTGAGGGCAGCCAGTGACAGCAGAAGTTAAGAGCGTTCAGTCATACCCAAGGGGTAAGGCTTGCATGACAGCTCTCTTGCCCATTTGTGGGGTACCACTGGCTTGTCTTTGGGTTCATGTCAGAGTAATAGCAAAATCATCTCTCTGAGTGTGTGTGTGTGTGTGTGTGTGTGTGCGCGCGCGTGCGCGCGCGCTGGGGCGGGGTGGGGTAAACCTTCAACTACCAAAACCCAGACCCAACCCTTTGGAAAATACCATCTTTGGATAAATAAAAATTCAGGTAATAAAATCTTATATTAAGTCTACTAAAGACCATGTGGTTATCAACCAGATAAGGACCACACTGCAAGTCTAAAGTTACTGAATGGTAACCACATGCCCTTTTAGCCTTGTGATTCTACACCAAATGATCAAGAAGTTGGGATAGACCAAAATGATGTTTCAGAAACTATTTTTGAAAAATGCATCTGACCATATTGTCACTCTAAACTCTATTATACATACATTTAAAAATATACACAATTAACTATCAGGCTATCACACAATCTAGTATCTTTTCTTGGTTGATGAGGGAGCTTATCAGAGCACAAAATGTAATGTGTGAATAGACTACCTCCTGTAGTTTATCCCACTACTCCCCAAGAGGGACTTTCCATTAAACTGAAGAAAACCATCTCCATCTCTTGATTAAAACCTTGAGAGTGTCCTGTGTCTTCATTGACAAAATCTTGGACAAGCAGGAAAGAGAGGTCCTGGCCCCATTTTGGCCACCATTAGCTAAATGACCTTGGTCAGAACATTTATCTGTTTGAGGCTCACTTTTCTCATTTTGTAAAGGGGATATGGGGATGGTCTCCCAGTTTTAAATGTCATCCAAATTCACTTTCCAAAAATACATTTTCATATTATCTACTTTCTTTTAGGATTACTCAAATACACATATATGCATCTTAATCATAAATTAGAAACTTAGTTTTATAAGAACAGTTTTTAATTCATTTAATCCATAAACATGCATTAATTCCCTGTTATGTGCCAAGCACTGCGCTTGACACTAGGAACAGACCAAAGACCACACAATTCTCTCCTCTCAGTTAAGTGGAAAGACAGGCACTGAACAAGTTACGGACCAAACACGCTATTGTTTAGAGTTACACACATGTGTGCCAAAGTATAAAGAGAAACAAGGGAATGATTAACACAAAATTCAGGCCGTGATTACTTCTGTGGGGAGGGAGGGTGAGCAATGAGGAAGGGACCTGTACTGGGAATATTATGGTTTTTAACTTAGATGTTTGTGTTCTTATTTGTTAAACTATACTTACACATTTTATAGTCTCTTTTGCAAATACGCCATACCTTAGAATCTCAAGTTTCAACAGATTATGTAAGAAATAAATCATGTACTAACCCAAAAGACTGCCATTGCAAAACATTTCTTTAGAATCCAAAGCATTCAAAACATACACAGATTCAGATTTTAGCATAAGAGCTTTGATGTGATTGGAGGGGGCAAGTTAAAGAACAATATTTCAGTTTTTGTTTTAAGCCTCCTTTTCAAAGTACAGAAGTTTTTCCAATTAAGTCAATGAACAGCCCCAATTGGGCGTGTTTGGGAATCATTGATCAATCTCATAAATAAATTTACGCTAGTGTATTATTTAATATACACAAGTCCCACACTTTTCTCAAATGCATCTCTCTACCTGAAGCTCAAGAGCTTGAAATATCATAAACAATAAAAATTAGGTTTCCAAAAAAGTCAACAGCCTCAACCTCGCTTAATTTTGAAGACTTCCAAAAGACAGGGAAAGGAGCTGTCACACATCACATATGTAAATTGAAAGGACAGAGGTGGTTAACCAGAGTGTTCATTTCCCAGTGGAATTTCCTTTTTTAAAAACCACCACTGGCAACTGTCACTAAGAAACAGTATTGCTTCAGGTTTTCCTTTGGTCTTTTTTATTCTATAATGTTCAAAGACAGGTATAAACACAAGGCCCCTGTGATCTTTCTTTCACAGACATTTGTCTGGTTACTATTCTGCCTCCCCAAGACGCAGCCCTATGTAGCATCAATCATTTCCATAGCCAAAGAATTTATGTGTCATCAGAGGACCAGAATTTGGATGGAGAATGTGGGAGGGAATTGTAAGATCTTTTCTACTAAAATATCACTGTCACCATAAGGAAAAAGTAAGATGGACTCAACTGGAAGTTATTCTGAATGCTACAACCCTTGAGCAAAAATGAAGAATTCTTCCTTAAATAAAGGGGTCAGAGACTGACCCTGGTAAAAGGGGCTTTGTATTATAAATGTTTAAGTCTTACCATATCAAGTAAAAGAAGGACCACAACAACAAAACTATCATTTTCCCCAAAAGTCCCTGAAAGATTAACAGGGAACAATTATGCTTGTCTATTTCCAAAGGCAGAGTTGTATCATGAAAATTCACCCACACATCACCTGATCTGTGTCACTTGTGTATAACTTACCCAAAAATTCCTATTATTTCTCTGCTTAGTGTTACATGAAATAGTGTAACACACACACACAAAAAACAATTATAGCTTAACTTGGGCATTCTTATAAACTGAATCACAGCTGATGCTCATTATTCACTATAATCTGTTCTGTAAAATTGCTGTTTATTTAGCAAATACTGCTCCTAGGAGAAAAACAGGGTTAGGTTCCTACGAGTATCTGGTCACAGCATTTTCATCAACCTATTAATCCAACCCATAATTTCATTCAATGTGTTTCTATTTAAAGACACTTTATTTCACATCTATCGTCAGTTAATTAACATGGACCTCACAGCTAACAGCCCTGTAACTCATGCCTGAATGAAGCTCATGTGACACACGTATTTCTCTCTGTAAGGCACTTCCCAGAGTTCTTGTACCTGAGAACACCAGAGAGCACTCCAGCTCACACCTGGGGGCCATGTGAAACTGTGAAATCACCAATAAAAAGCACAAAAACATGCAAAAGGTGATAGTACAGAGACCATGAGGAGGACAGCTGTTTACAACGACAGCTGAAACCAGAGGGCAGTGCCCCTCATTCAGCCTTCACTGCAAACACATACAGTGGGTAACTCAAAATTCTCACCATGGCTCTGCGCATGTCTGTGAATGATCTCAGAGCAACGCAAGTAGTGATTTGGGGTTGGTTACAAATAAAGTTGAGGGGGTACAAGAATTTGCAAATACCAGAACCTGCAAATAAGGAAGATCAGCTGTAGTTCAACAAATCATAATGACTCAGCACGTCACAATTTTAACAAATTAATACCTAAAAATGTTTCTGAAGTTTTGTTATAATTTTAAAAAACATATCAAGTATTTCTTTTCCGGACATTATTCCATCTTATGATGGAACAGCCTAATACTTCTGTGGCCATAACACAACATTTCCTTGCACGAGCCACCTATCCTAAGGCTGTTCACACTGTCAGCTAGGCAGACATTGTGTCACTCCTCCAACCATCCTTCTCCTGGCATCCACTATGGAATCTTCTTCCACCCAAATATAGCATAAAGAGCTCAAAACTCACAAAATGTTCCAAACACAGAGAACTGTGTTTCCTCTAGGTATATAATCTGCGCTTCGCCCAAGCTAGAAATAGATGTGTAACTGACACATTTCCCCCATTAAAATGGTTATGTCTTGGGTTGGGGTAGGGTGTGCCCATCTGCCTATCTGGAGAAAATGATCTGCGGAAACGGCCTCTGTGATACCAAAGGTGTTGAGGGCTTTGGCCATTATGTGACGTTCCCTTTGTAAGGCCCGGTGGAAAGGTGCGATTCTGGTCTCAGGGTGAGAAACCTAGGAGTCTTCCCGCGAATTGGTTCATTCTTGGCATACAAATCATGGACTAAGTACACAATGTGGGTCGCTCTTCACAATGATTGCTGGAAAGCAAAGGGCCACACTGGTGGCTCACCTTTGGGACTAAGCAGCTTCACTTGGTGAACTGGCCCCCTCCCTGGATCCAGTTTATATCTTGCCCTCGTTCACCCTTTGACTTTTTGGTTTTTAACTTACTTCCATTTTACACTCTCTACACTCTTTTGTAACTACCTCCAATCCTTTGTAAGGCTGGGGGAGCAGGTATAACAATCTGACCTCCTAACTTCCTCCAGAGAGGGTCTCTCTGCTGCTTTTGGTTCCAACAGAATTCCGCACTTACTTTTCCCTGCCATCACCCCTCATTAGTTCAAACTGCTGCTGTTGGCCATGCATCCTCCCAGGATGCTCTACCCTGCAGGACTGTGGGTAGTGACAACCCACACCAGCATAAGTGACCTGGCTTGGTCATGTCAGGCCCCCTGTGACCTTCTGAAAGAACAGTTGAGGAAATCATGTGTGGGAACCAAAGTGGGCCGCACCTTGTCAGCTGGGTGTGTGGAAGACTGCATACCAGGAATAAGCCACACACCTGGAGTGGGACACCATGGGCAGATGGCAGGCATACTCATCCAGGTGTGCAAAAGAAAGGCTGTCCCCTTGAAGAAGGCAGGTGCCCAGGACACAAGGAGCCCGGTTCTCCACACTATGTAGAGTACGGGCAGGCAGGATACTTGGGTTCAGTGAACAGCTGGATTCCTTAACCTAATTAACAATTAATGTTCCATTTCAGTGCTCTGGTCTAGGAAAACAATGACAAAGCCTCTATTGACTAAAGTGCTGTGTTCCTTAAGTGATGTCATTCTGTTTGTTTACAGTTCAAGTACCTGGTTAAAATTAAACTTTTCTAAATACCCCCTGTTTCCGTATGTGTGACTAAGGACTTTGAGCTTTTAAAATTATCCCCAAAGACAACAGAGCATACAGGAACATATACAAATCCCACCTGACTTTTGAGAATTTGCTAACAGAATCATAGTCACTTTTCCTAGACAAAAACAAAAAAACAAAACAAAAAAAAAATTTAAGTTACAAGAATCAGAAGATGGTTAAGTTTATTTTCCTGATCTGCCCATGATAATTAAGAATTTGTTTCTAAAGTTATAAGAACAAGACACATCTCTATTTTTTTGTTGTTTCAAAATTGCTACTGTCAGGTAATCATGTCATACCTTTGTAATTACAAAACAAAAGTTTGGTTGTTTTTTTTTTTTTTAAAGAACTGCTCTGTTAGCCCCAAAAGATTTCTCAAGAATTAATACTGGCATAAACATCTGCTATTCTCACTAGCTCAGGCCTAACCATCCACCTTACTCGGGGAAGGAAAGCTGGAAGAGACTTTTTAAAAGAAAGCTTTGAGTTGACACAAGTAGAAACTGTCCCATATGTCACTCTAATCATCGGTTTCAATTAAAGCATTTGCTTCCTATTACTGAGGTATTAGGACTCTGTCATATATAAAACATTGACTATAGAAGCTGAAAATTTGTTTTTGCATCCAAACAAACTTCTGAAAGCATCCTATAAAATGTTTATCAAGAAAGTAGTAAGACAAACAGGAATTAAAATAGATATGGGGGCAACTAGGTGGCTCCATCAGTTGAGTAAATGACTCCTGATCTCAGCTCAGGTCATAATTTCAGGGTCCTGAGATCAAGCCCCAAGTTGGGCTCCATGTTCAGTGGGAGTCTGCTGGAGATTCTCTCCCCCAGTTCCTCTCCCACACCCCCTCCTCACACTCTCTCAAATAAAATCATTAAAAAAAAAAAAACCTAGATACTTGGTTTTATTAGTCTAAAAACCTTTATAATTAATAATCCATTATTTGAATTCAAAAACATGAAGAAAAAAATTACCGTGGAGTACTCAGAGCACGGTAGTATACTAAATGAGGTGTTCCTTTTAAATTTAAAACCTTTCAAGAGCTGAACTACAGCAATTCCAATCAACATTTTGAAAGCTAATGAATCTAATTAAGAGACCACACGGGAAAGAAATGGTTTTTAACTTCAGCACTAAGCAATAAACCAAATTCCTCTCTTTGGTCTAATTTATGTCAGGGGAAAAGAAGTGAATCTTCCCCTAGCATCAAACACCACATAGCAGAATGGTCTTCTTCGCTCCCCTCCAAGTGGTACCCAATCTGGGAGCACTCGGCTCCCAGGAGCAAGCAGGGCATCTTCGCTAACCTGGGAGCACATCTCCATCTATGCCCACCCAGCAGAAAAAGAAAGTACTTACCACCAAAAGGTGTTCACATCCTATTTTAATATAATGCTAGCCATTGCCAAGCATTTTCTTCACATGAAGTAATGAAACAGAACTTTGAGTCTTAACTCAGTAGAGCGTAAGCAGCTCTTCAGCGAAAGCTGCTGCCTAACTCTTCAAATCCAATTTATGGAGGAAACTGAGCCTTTTGTCCAGGAGTGATAAATGCAGTCCTCTCCAAACTCTTCAATTACGTGCAAATGGTGGTGAATGAAGTGCTTAGGCCACAAAATGATCCAAGTGGATCAGGTACTCAGGGGATGGAAAGATAGAGTATCCATGGAAGGGAACAGAGCAAATGTTACTTCTCTTAAAAGGGCATTTGCTGGGAAAGCCATACTGCCAACAATCAATCAGCACAAAGTTGGGGCTGACTGTATTTTCATCACAAATGTTGTACCCAATTCTATTCCGCCTTAAAATTGTGCAAAATTCTCTGGTATTTATGTGAACATACTTAATTAACAAAAGATCTCCCTAAAATTTTAATCAACTTCTAATCGGCCCAAAGGATCATCATCATTGATATTCAAGAGCTTGTTTGAGGTGGATGGAAAAAGACTCTAGAAAGAAGATGCAGGGTTGGGGGACTGACTCACTTCTTTTGTAATCCTTTCCTAATAGGACTATAAGTTTCAAGTACTTTAAAGAAGTTTTTTAGGGATGCCTGGGTGGCTCAGTGGTAGAGCATCTGCCTTTGGCTCAGGGCATGATACCAGGGTCTTGGGCTCAAGTCTCATATTGGGCTCCCCAAAGGGAGCCTGCCTCTCCCCTCTGCGTAGGTCTCTGCCTCTCTGTGCATGTCTCTCATGAATAAATAAAATCTTAAAAAAGAAAAAGGAAGTTGTTTAAAATTACACTAAAATCCAACACGTGTGCAGGGGTAAAAACATAAGACACTTCTAAAGTAGCCAACACTGAAATCAGTTTTAGGTTGTTTTCATTACAAAAATAACTGATGGTCAACACTGAGGCCTTTTATCAAGCTAGGGGAAAAAAGAATTACCTAAAAGGCCAAAGCAAGTTGTATGGATTCTTCTTTCTCAATAGAATACAACAACAAAGTAGCTGATTCTTCATCCTACAGAATTTGCCAATACCACCCTCCAGATGACAGCAGTCAAAACTCAAAGTTCTGCCCACAGAAAATACCCTTTAAAAGTAGATCTAGGGGGCACCTGGGTGGCTCAGTGGGTTAAGTCTGCCTTCCGCTCAAGTCATGATCCCACCCCACTCTCCGCTCAGTGAGGAGTCTGCTTCTCCCTCTCCATGTTCTCATTCTAACTCTTTATTTAAAAAAAAAAAAAAAAATGTAGAAGCTTTGATTTCACGAAATTCATAGATACACAAATGAAAATTTGAATCTCTAAAATCTATGTAATTAAAGACATTAGTCTTTCACAAAGTTTCATACATCAATATAAAATATTCTTAAGTGGTGTTTTTATGTTCTTATTTTTAGATCTTTGGAACAAAGGAGATATGCCCATATTGAATAGGAAAAAAATCTATTTTCTAGAATATATATACATATGTATATATAGCAGCATATGCACTCACTGAACTTATATTCACTAAGTCCAGATTTTTAAGAATCTTCTTTAATATTAAAAATGACTCCCCCAGAAAGGTTTCCTATTCAGCTAGTGAATGTATACTATTATTCCAGACAAAAGCATTTAGAAAGCCAGTTTCAATGTGGATAGTAGACACTAATTTTCTCTGTTGCCTTAGGGGAGGGAAGAACATTCAAAATATTTATATATTAAAGAAATATGTGTCTTTGAGAGATCCTGCACATAACATTCAGGGTGGTCCATGCAAAAACAGGTCCTGTTGAATACAAAAAGACTTAAAGCAGAGCCTGTCAAAGCAAGATGCATGGCTATGGTGCTCACATAAAACAGAAACATAAACAAGCTGTATGGCAAAGAACAAAACAGAGGTTTGTATTTTAGGCCAGCCGTATGGAATATGTCCCCACCCAAAGAGGTTTCCCTCCTCTTTACATGGAGTCCAAGCCATCAAACAGAACATGCTGGCGAGTAGGGCCTCACTCATCGAAACTGCTCAACATCTCTTCACGAGGCATTTCTTCCAAGGGTCCTTCGGGCCCAGGCCAGCACATGGCATGCACCTCTGGAAGTGGAAGCACGCACACTGGGCACCTTCCTGCCTACACACACGCTGAGCCCCTGGAACTCTGCTCACACTGTGCATAGCTTTTTGTAAAACTTCACCTGCTGCTTATCTGTGGCAGAAACCCATCCTAATCCCCAAACTCCACCCAGCTCTTCAGATTGCCAGATGCTACCTTCCCCCCATGCTCATGAATTTCTCTTATCTCACCCTCTGGTCATTTATACTTGTCCACGTTTTTATACTATAACTGTTCATCCACTGTCTGCATACACACTGGATCAGAATCCTCAGTAGGGCAGAGATAGCTGGTCTTCTACTTTCTTCCTACCGATTCATCCTCTAGAATCTTGTCATACGGTCTACAACAGTAGATTAATCTCCAGTGACTCACAATATGTCAAGGGAGACAACGCAGTGCCTGATTTTAAGGGAATACTGGGTTTCCAGATTATATACCACATTCTTTACATTCCACCCTTCCCCTTTTCCTTTTCCTATCTCCCCCATCCTAAAATTTTCATCATAAACAAACAGGTAACAAACTGGAAAAAACTTTATAAAAGCAACTCTCACACTCTGGGGTAATATCTACCAACATGGTGATTTTGTGTTTAATTAAGATTATCATTCTTTATTGAACCACAGGTAATTTCATCACACAGTGAGAGTTTCATAGCCACAGGCTCACCTCCATTGAACGACTCAGATTTTCCTCCAATCCTTCTTACCAAATGACTTCTTTCCTTTTTACCCAGCTCTAACATTTTCATTTTCCACCAAAAGACCCAGAGTGTCCACTAACAAAAGATTTTGTACAATTACTCATAATTTTGTTAACATGTCAGCCCTAGAAATGCATGGAGGTTCCCTTTTTATTTCCTTGCCCCCCCCGCCCCCCCCCCCCCATAAGTCCTATACCTTCATCCTCCTCTCAAACAGCTCCAAGAAGGGGCAGCACAACCATGTTTGGACAAACAAGAACCATCCACCACTTTCTCTGGCCAGGCCTCAGAACACCACCCAAGCAGTTGCCATGGAGACTGATTTATGCCAAAGCTTAAGGCAGCTTGAGCTTGGCTCCTCTCTGGCTGACCCTTCTCTGGCTGATGCTTCCTCCCAATAAGGTGTCCTGTCCAGTGAGACTTCGGGCTCACCCTCTGGAATGGAGCCAGCAGCCTCGAGCTTGCCCTTCTCTTCTTATCCCTCCTGGAAGAGCTCTAGCCTAGCACAGACTAGCACCACCGTGCGCCCAGGACTCCAGATGGACATCTAGTTTGGAGCTGCAATCCGCCACCCTCCTTCCTCCTCGACATTTCTCCTAACTCAAAACCATCTTGTGCTCCTCTTGCATCATCTCCCCGAGCTGCTCCTCTCTAGCCTACCACCAGCCATCCGGCGGCCCAGCCAAGCATGAGAGGCCTGCTCTGTACCCCCTGCACCCCCAGCTCACCCTAGCCCCTTTGCTAGTTCTTGCTGTACCCCACTCCAGCTCGGACTCCAGCAGGAATTTCCCAACATCGGTGCCTAACCTTGACCTCTACCCTTTCCACTCTGGAGGATCAGTCCTTTAGCTCTGATTAGATCTCCTCTCCTGAACTACTTAGTTATCCTGTGGCACAGAAGCCACTTAAAATAACTGAAAATGCTAGACAGAACATAAAAAT
Organism: Canis aureus; assembly: GCF_053574225.1. Classification (NCBI taxonomy): domain Eukaryota; kingdom Metazoa; phylum Chordata; class Mammalia; order Carnivora; family Canidae; genus Canis; species Canis aureus. The sequence goes on from NC_135627.1 coordinate 13,042,051, forward strand.
CTTTGTCAATGCACTGCTGCCATCAAATATGGACACTCAGGTCGGAGAGCTTGAACTGCAAGTAATAAATGGGCTACAACAGAGACAACTCTTGCCCTGGGAAGCTTTGCTAAACTTGGGGGAATAGGGCCTCTGGTTTTTATGATGGGGATAAAGGGAAGCAACACCCGAGGGCCTGGCCAGAGCAGGAGTCAAACAGGAGCCACATGCCCATGCTTGGCACATATGTCCAAGGACTTGGACAAGGACTTGGGGTCCTTCCTTAACATGGTAAATCTGTTACTGAATCCTGGGGTTAATGATTTTCCCACAGCCACAGGAAGGCATCAAAAATATGCGGAAAACAGTCTGAAGATATATCAGTCCATAAGGAAGTACGATCCTCTGTGAGGATTAAAATGTAAGATCTAGTCCGGACCACCAATCCAGCATTCCCAGACAGGAAGTTGGAGTCCCTCCCACTCCAAAAATAACAAAGGCAAAACATGCTTTCTCTATTACCTGCTTCGCAATCCAGGTATTATTTGAGAAATGCACATAGGAAATGTTGGCAACATTTATGCATTTCCTGTTCCAGTTTTATTTGGTCTTTGACTAGATAGGACTAGATTTATGACCCTAAATGGTTTTCTTTTTTTAAGGTTTTATTCCAGAGAGAAAGAGAGAGCGCACGAGCAGGAGGAGGGGCAGAGGGAGAGAGAGAAGCAGACTCCCCTGCTGAGCAGGGAGCCCAAAGTGGAACTCGATCCCGGGACCCTGGGATCATGACCTGAGCAGAAGGCAGACGCTTATGCATGAGCCACCCAGGTGCCCTGGCCCTACGTGGTTTTAATTAAATCTTGTCTGGAAGCAATTTTTCTCCTAAAGTCTTCATACAGGTGACACTAGAAGAAGTCCTGACATCTTAGCGAAGTCAGTTTTTCCTGGCTACAAATTAAGATTTTTGAAGGAAAAAAAAATATGCCATTGGGTTGAGGGTTATGATTCAACAAACTCTTACCATGTTTTGTTCTTCAGTCATACAGTGAGTTCATTAACAATTTTTTTAAAGACTTTTGTGAAGCCAGTTACAAAAGGCCCCATATTATATGATGCCATTTATATGAAATGTGCCAGAACAGGCAACCTATAGAGCTGAAAGCTGGTTAGTGGTGGCCAGAGGAGGGGAGAAGGGTGTAGGCAGTGACTGCTCATAAGTGTGGGGTTTCTTTTCAGGGGGGGGAGGACAGATATGCTCAGAAATTCAGGATAGCCACACAACTCTGTAAATATGCTGAGACCCACGGAATCCTATATACTTCAGGTGAACCGTACGGCCTGTGAGTTATAGGAGATTAAGCGGTTTTAAACATGGGCCTGGCAGTGACCAAGGGCTTGGGGAAGGGAAGGGGCGCCGTTCCAGGAACACAGTTGCCCCGTGCAAGATAAAGCGCCACTGGAGCCCGGCTGCACAACAATGTGAACACACTCAACTGTGCACTTATAAGTGATGAAGATGGTAAATCTGCGTGGTATGGCGTTTTCTTCCCCCCTTTCCTTTTGCTACAATTGGAAATTTCAAAAATTAATTTTAGAGGAGAAGAGGGTGCCTGGAAAAACAGCACCCATTTCAAAGTGGCTGTCACCTGTTCTGTCTCCCGCCAGGACACGGACACAGCATCCGGGTGGGTGGAGGCGGCTTCCCCCCACCTTTCTCCAGCACCCCTCTGGCTCCCTTTACCACCTCCCCCGGAGTTCCTTCACACTAGAATTACACTAGGTGTAATCCAAAGGTCATACACAAATTCCTTCAGTGCAATCTCTCCTCAGATGGTATCTTCTCAGGTCATGGGAGGCTTTTTGAGGACTTATTTCCATGAGAATGTTGTACTGGATTCCATGGGGTGGACAACCTGGGCAGTATGAGGAGGCTCTTGTGCCTGTCCCTGTGCCTCTGGGTGGGGGAGGGTACTCCACAGAGAGGACCACAGAAAGTTCTCGTAAAATCGATGCCGAAATTGGGGCACATGAAATTCTGAGCAGCTATGCAACAAGGCTGCATAAGCCTGAAGGTAGAGGGTGAGGATAGGGACCCCGGGCCCTATCCTTACATCAACACTGGGGGTTACAGCTCTAATGCAGTAATTCTGGAGGAGACACAACCCAGCCCATAGCATATATATAAGGGTAAACTACCAACTATGGGTTTTGTGTCACACGGTAATCACAAAAATAGTCCAGTCTATGGCCATACATGAGACAACTTTAAACACCTGGTCTAATTCAGAATTTATTTACTCAGATTTCTAACAACATTTGTGTCTTATGTTCCAAAGAATGGATTAAAAGTTGCAAATTAAAAGCTTGAAAATACATGCTTCTTGGTCCAAAACATAGAAGAGTGACAAGACGGAATAACTACCATCTCTCAGGAATATTTTTTTAAAAACTGACCCATCCACTTGAAAGTAAGAGCAGTATAATTATGTTTTGGTTTTGTTTTTTGTTGTTTTTGTTGTTGTTGTTGTTGTTTGGTTCAGCATGTGTTTAGGTACCTGCTATAGTTGAACTGGGGACCCCAATATTCCTGTGAAGCCCTAACCCCCAAGACCTCAGCATCAGGCCTTATTTGGAAACAGGGTCATTACAGATGAAAGCAGTTAAGATGAGGTTCTCCAGGAGTAGGATCGGCCCCTCATCCAGTAGGACTGGAGTCCTTACAAAAATGGGGAATTTGAACACAGGAGCACACACAGGGTACTGCTGGGTTTCTGCTGCCATTAGCCAAGAACAATCAGAAGGTGGAGACTGGCCTAGGGGTGTCCTTCCCCAGAGCCTTCAGGGGAGTGAGGCACTGCTCACATCCTGATCTCGGACTTCCAGCCTCCGGAATGGTTTGCAGGTACTTAAACTGCCCAAGAGATTGAATGCCAGGCTTTACTGAAAAAAAGTAATACTCTCAAGTGGAAACTGTTCGTTTGGACTTGGATGGTATGATGGTGACTTTCATGTGTCAACTTGACTGGGCCATGGGGTGCCCAGGTATTTGGTCAAACTTTTCAAACATTCCTATGTGTAGGTGAAGGTGTTTTAGTAGACTGCTCTCCCCAGTGTGGATGGGCCTCATCCAATCAGTTGAAGGTGGGAGGAGCGCTTTCCCCCAAGAAAGAGGAAATTCTGTGAGCCTGACTGCCTTTCCACTGGCACAGGAAGCTTTTTTCCCTGCCATCAGACTCAAACTGAAGCACTGGCATTTCCAGGGTATCAAGCCTACTGCCTTCAGATTAGAACTTACACCATCAGCTCTCCCGACGCTCATGCCTCCAGACTTAGACTAGAGCTATGCCTTAGCCCTCCTGGGTCTCCAGCGTGCCAATTCACCCCAAGGACCTTGGGTCTTGCCAGCCTCCATAATCATGTGAGCCAATTCCTTATAATAAATCTTTCTATATGCACATATAATATATACGTCCTGTTCTTTTTTTTTTAAGATTTTATTTATTTATTCATGAGAGACACACGGAGAGAGGCAGAAGCAGAGGAAGAAGCAGGCTCCATGCAGGGAGCCCATTGTGGGACTCAATCCCAGGACCGGGATCACACCCTGAGCCAAAGGCAAACAATCACTGAGCCACCCAGGTGTCCCCATCCTACTGGTTCCATTTCTCTGGAGAACCTGACCAACCCAGACAGATCTGGCAACTTACTCAGTGTCCTCATCTATACAATGGGGATACCACTGTCTGTCTTGAAAGTTGTGTGTATAAGAGACAAAGTAGGCCAAGAGCTAACACGTTTCCAGGCTTGGTCAATGGGAACCGGCGGGGAGCTGCCACTGCCGCCACCACTGCCACCATCAAACCCAGGTACTGGCAGGGACCCACTTGCACAGAAGCAAAAGCCATCTTCTAAAAAACCCAAATGGTTATAAATACATTTATTAGCATAAAACAGAGACAACCCAAGAGAAAGAATTACAGAAGCTCCAGACACTGAAAATAGACATTAGAAATCCTAAAAACCCAAGGTGTGACAAATCACTACAAATGACAACTTGAAAGACCATTTTGACAGAAATGTTAAGATATCAAAAAAAAAAAAAAAAAAAAGATGTGAAAGTATGAACAGATGAATTCCAATACTGTTAGGAATCAGGTACTTCAGTACCTTAAGCATAAAGAGAACTTCCTTCTCAGTCACTCTACACACCTGTAAGAATACAACAGGTGTGCACCGTATCAGAGTCCACTCCGGCGAACTTTCTACCATTTCCTTGTTGCTGCTATTCCAAAGAAAGGATGAATTTCACTTTCCAGAATACTCCAGGCCAGCCTCCTGGAAAAAAAAACCTACCACTGAAGACTGCTAACAATACGAGATGTAATGCCAAAGTGATCTTCGTTGCTGCCTTGCTCAACTGGCAAGGATACAGAGACCCAAAACAGGGAGGATGGGGACCCAACCTGCAGCCAGAGCCGCCGGCGGAACTGGGTCAGCAGCAGGACAGCCCTTGTCTGCACACGGAGGGAGGTCGAAGAAGGAGGGGAGGAGGGAGCACCAGAGTCCGAACCCAGCCATTGACCCCACCCGCGAGGGGGTCAGGCACAGAAACTGCTGAGTGCCCAGGTACCTGCCGTGTCGTCCCCCACCCCCATTTCAACATGGAAGATCCAATCTCTAAAATTCTTGGTATTCACCACCCTGGGATATTCTTAAAAACCAAAGAGTTTAATTAATTAATGGCTTTAAAACGACACTCAGAACCCTGGGCTTAAAATGTTCTGTATCCTCCCAGGAGTAACTACAGAAGACTGGTAGTCAAGTGGTTAAATTCCATGCCTGGCTCTGCCCAATAATAGGGTGCTTCCTCTGCCCCTCCCTCCCCACCCCCAGATGGGGAGATGCCACTATCTCCCCCAGAGATGCAGACCATCCAACTAGACACAATGCCTTCAGACTCAGCACCGCCAACCTCAGCCCTGGAGTACATGGTGTGCCATCACTCCTGTTCCTCGGGTCAGGGGCAGCGCTCTGGCAGGACAGGGACACAAAGGAGGTGGTGGCGTCTTCCACCTTCACTCAAGACAGCCTTCTCTTCCAAGGACTTCCTTTGTTAGAGAAAATGGGAAAGGAGCCCATATCCCAGAAAAGTGAAAAAGAAGAAAGGTTCAAGAAAAACAACTCATTTGGAGTCCATTGCAGCAAAGGATATTTCTCGGGCAATTGACAAAGAATATGCTCAGCTCATAAAGAAGAGCAGAGGCAACGCGGGAGGGCTGGGTGCACAGGTCAGTACAGACAACGTCTGCCAGGAATCGAAGTTAGCAGACACAGAAGAAACTGGTTTTGTGGGTCCCTTGGCCTCTGCAGTGGGGGTTGCTGCTGTCTTGAAAGGCAGAGGAGGAAGGGCCAGCAGACAGGTGGGTAGAGGGGACCTGGGCCCACATTCTGGGGTGGGCACCGATAGGTCTGCTGCTGAAAGCGACATGAACACATTTTCCTCTGAAGAAATGAGCAGAAGACCTTGTGGATGCAGAAAACCAAAGATCAAACCAGAATGAGGAGCCCCCTGGTCTGTCTCTTTCTCAGGCAGTGAAGCAAGTACATGTTCTAACTTCTCTTTCCTTCCACACATCCCTCAAGAAACATTCTTTGGGATGCCCACATGGAGTTGGAATTTCACTCATCATGTATAACTCAAAATAAAACTACTTGTTATTTTTAAGGAGCTACGCCAAGTAATTAGTGCTTACATTTTTATATACGGCACAGAATGAGTGCATCTATGTGTATATACACGCACGCTTTTGTAAGAGTGTTTTCATTATCCTGATGATTACTGGGCGTAAATAAAAAATATTATCAGATGCGTTCCTCTGCTTCACCTATTACAGACCCAACACTTATCTTTCCCCCAGCCCCCATGAGTGCTCATAGGGCCGGCACGATCATAAATGTCCAGTAAGACACTTTAGTGCAAATAAATGCATATCTATTCATTCTCCCTCTCTCATCAGAATGTGGTGAGAGGACCAGGATACCTGAGGGGAGGAGAGCGTGGGAGACTACAGCAGCTCTTAAGTCAAAAAGGGCTTTCTCAATATACCATCTACCTCCTGGCTCCAAAGTTTAGCCATAGCTTTGCAATTACTAATGGAATTTCAGGAAATAGAGGACTAACGTAGCAACTTCAATTTCTCTGAGTATCTACAGCATCCTTGGTCAATCATTTTACTGACCCTGAAAGTGGTGCTTTATTAAAATTTGTAACATGGGAGTAGCCCTGGTGGCTTAGCAGTTTACTGCCGCTTTCGGCCTGGGGCATGGTCCTGGGGATCTGGGATCAAGTCCCACGTCGGGCTCCCTGCATGGAGCCTGCTTCTCCCTCTGCCTGTGTCTCTGCCTCTCTCTGTCTCTCATGAATAAATAAATAAAATCTTTTTAAAAATGTGTAACATGGTGAATTATGACAGATACAAATGGATTAGGCCATATGTGTCCCAGTAACTAGCCAGCCTGGGACGTGGAGACAGTCAAATTAGGTTGAGGCTGGTGTGCATTTCTGGCAGCAAACTGAATGAATGAATGACTAGGTAGGTATTACTCATCTCTTCCCTCATGGTCTCGGCTTCCTATATAACTGAAGGCTATATAAATAGTTTGCCAAATGTTTTCCTCATGTTTTATTTTTACATTTAGAGCTAGAGTTTTAATCCTCCTCAAAGATTTTTCCTGTATCTGGTAGAAGATGAAAAATCTAAATTTTTCTTTCAAACCAATAGCTAAGCAGGCCAGCACCATCTATTAAGCAAACCATTCTTTTCCCACCCAGTTTGAGCGTGCTTTTCCCACATATCATTTCCCACAAGTACTCAGACTCTTGATTCTATTTCTGCACTAGTACCTGCTATTTTAATTACAGTGGTTCTAAGAGTCTAACGTCTGAGAGAGCAAGGCCATTTTACGTATTTCAAAAAAAGTCTTGGTGATTTTCACACACTTATTCTCTCACAGGAACTTAAAAATCACCTTGCCTCTTACTCTATCCTCCCAAGAAATCATAGTGCTCTAATGGGAATAAGACAAACGTGTCAATTCCCATGGAGAGATCTAATATTTGAGGATACAGTCTCCCCGCCCCGGAGTCCAGTATATTCCTTCACCACTTGGATCTTGCTTCTAAAAGTTGTTCCATAAAGTTTTACATTGTTCTTCTGTTCCCTCCTAGTAAAATATCTAAGTAGTTTTCACTCTCGGTCACAATTTTGAACTTTGCCCCATTTCTAAGTGGTTATTCCAAGGACGGAAAAAAAAAAAAGGCCACTAGTTTCTATGTATTTCTTTTTTTTCAGTCATCCAAATTCACTTAAAAACCGAAGATAATTTTTTTAAGGACATCTGAATTAAGTGTATGATGATGTCCTTTGGAAATAATTTCCCAGTTTCTTACTGTTCTCAGAAGTTACAGCCATTAAGATTAAGCTTATTAGAAAGTAGACATGTCGTAACTTACTCTTAGAAGTTAAAACCTTCAAAACACTATGAAACAGTGAGAAGACAATCATGCGTTTTGATTTTAATGGGAACTGTTTTAGTATTTCACCATGCAATTGAATGTTGTTGGATTTTGGTAATCAGTCTTCATTTTCGATTTCTAGCTCTTTCATTCAGATATTAAAAATCATATCTAAAAACAACTACGATACATTTTTAACATCTAGTCACTTTTTTTTTTTTCTTTTAGTATTTTAAGATATCCTAATCTCAAACTATTCTTGAATTCATGGAATAAACCTAAGTCATGCTGACATTTGAAAAAATACCACACATGGTATTAATTTGTAAATTTAATTGTGTTTTACTCATACAATTGTTGTAGTCATAGTAAAATTGACCTATACTTTCCTTTTCCATATCACTTATATTAGGTTTTGAGGCTATATCATATAATAGTATGTATTATATTTTTTTTTATTTTATTTTTTTTTATTTTTATTTTTTTTTATGTATTATATTTTTATATTTTAGAAAGTATCTATTCTTTCTAGACTGGCTATAAAACTATCTAGACCTGGGGTTTTTTTGTTTGTTTGTTTGTTTGTTTGTTTTTAAACAGATGAACTTAGTAACTGACAACCTAGTTGCAAATTCAAACTTTTCCTGATTGGGGAAGAAATCCTCATAGGTAGGTATACATATACACACCAAGGGATGGTAACTTTCTCACCTTTCCCATATCAGAAAAGGAAATATGAAGGGAGTCCTTGTGATAGCTGGGGCCTCCCTGAAATATGCAGGAAATTGAGAGCAAAATCCAAGTTAACTCCAGACACTGGAGCACAAGCAGAAGATACCAAATGAGTTAATACCCTAACAAGTCAGAATTGCATGTCAGTCCTTATCAACAACTTGAATTTTTAAAGGAAGTAAAAATATTCCTTAGCAATTTAAAACTTCTCCATTGAATTGAGTGGTGAGGGAGTCCCAAAGTTTTCAGTTTCTTCCCCCTAAGAGATCAACTTCTTTACATATACAGAGCCTTCCTACAAGACTTCTAACAACAATTAAAACACCATTACCTTGTAGTGGTTCCTTACAAAGGGACCCTGGCTGGCCTGGCTCAGTACCCTTCACTCACGCCTTTCCTGGGGTGAATTTATATCTGTCAGATGGGTGACTTTGGGGGAAGAAGCTGGGTGTGCCAGTGACTGAGTAGGGAGTCTGATTCGGGGCACAGATACCAGCATGGCCAGCCAGCAAGAAGCCTGGTGTATATCACTCATTGGCCTAACACTGTGGCCATCCATGGGTAGCATGCTTCTTTCTCAGCTGGCTCTGAACTCAGGAGAAAAAGAGCTTACTTATTACTCATCCTTCTTAAGGCTAAACCATCCCTTTATTTCAACAAGGAACTCTAATGTAAATATAAAATGGGCTGAATGGGATACTTTGCCAGTATCCTCAACCATCTATAGCTTGCTAAGAAAAGCCTACACACTAGGCCAGAGTTAAATCCAAGGCAGCACTACTCATTTAGAAGTACAAAACCTGGGACGCCTGGGTGGCTCAGTAGGTTAAGCATCTGCCTTAGGTTCAGGTCATGTTCCCAGGGTCCTGGGATGGAGCCCCATGGCTGGCTCTCTGCTCAGTGGGGAGCCTGCTTCTCCCTGCTGCTCTGCCTACTTGTGCACAGTAGGCTGAATGAGTAGGCTCATGCAAATGCTCCCTGTCAAATCAATAAAATCTTAAAAAAAAAAAAAAAAAGACAGAAAACCTGCAGGCATGGGACATAGGGGGACAGGCAAGCCTCCAAAGAGAAGCCCATAAACATGTGGACCTCCTACATAACAACAAACACCATGAAAGGCCTTCATGGGGTCCTCACTTAACCTTCTGTGGACAGGAAAGCTATTATAGACTTTTTGGGAAAATCAGGCAATACTATCAAAAACATCACTCCAAAGTTTCAAAGTCCTGAATTCTCAATAGGCATACATCCAAAATGTAAGATCTTTCCATGCCTTAAGTGAGTCACATTAGTGCCAATTTATGAAATCTACCCTCATAGCATAGAAATCTGAAAACTATTTTTTTAAAGATTTTATTTATGTATTCATGAGACACACACAGAGAGAGGCAGAGACACAGGCAGAGGGAGAAGCAGGCTCCTTATGGGGAGCCAGATTCGGGACTTAATCCCAGGACCCTGGGATCACGCCCCGAGCTGAAGGCAGATACTCAACCACTGAGCCACCCGGGTGCCCCCTGAATACTATCTCTGATGAACATTCTTTTCCCTACAAACCCTAGCAGTTCTCCTCCAAAGTAACAGTAAATAAAATCTGAAGTTCCTGCACTTCAAACCATGGTTTGCAATCAAAAAGAAAAAAAAAAAAAAAAAAGACTTAACTGAGCAAGCAAAACTGAATGAAAACATCAGGCCCCCAAAGATTCATGGAGTCACTGGTTAAGCAAAAAAGGCAAATTTCATAGAGGGAAAGAATATACCCCAGTCCCTTTATGAATCCTAAGACTGCAACAGAAATAGGTTACAAAATAGTATCTAAATGGGAAGATCTACAGGTTGCCCTATTAACTGCTTTATTGCTCTCTTCTTTTCCCCTGACTGCCAGTATAGTTTGCTCAGGGTTCTACTCTCCTGGCGTCACCTTCCTATGCTTCCCTGGCTCAGATCTTAAGAACACATTCTGTCTTCTATCCAAGTAGCAGCCTGGCCCAGGGAGCATCGTATGGTGTTCTGTGCTCCCAAGCCCATCCCGGTGAACAGCTAAACCACTCCCTGCAGGTCAGCTAGAGATAATTTCTCTGTGTTCACCCCCTACCCCCTGAGCGTCCTCCTCTTTGCCAGTCCCTCCACCCCTTACTCGATTTCCCAAGATGGAGAGAATGAGGAACACCCAATCCACACATCTCATTTTATAGAAAGGTATTGGAGAAGACAGAGTGGTTGCCTGGCTCACAATTATTCATGTCCGTGCTATTTGGCCATGGGGAGCTGCCACAGACTTTTCGACAGCCCCCTTCTTTACTTACGCTAGGCACAGCCTCATCCTGTGGCTTACAACCCAAAGACAACTGCCTGGCAATAGCAGAAAATATCAGTATCTTTGCCTAGTTGATTTTTGACAGTTTTGTGCATTTTTCCCAATTTTCTAAAATGAACACAGATTACTTTAGACATATTAAGGAGCTTCAAAAGGTTTTAGAGTTAATCTGTGTTTAAAGATCAAAAGTTTTGTGCTCACTAAATCCCAGAACCTGTTCAAAGACGCAAAAGCCTCTAATGCTCAAAATTATCATGTTAACAAGCAATTATTAAGATCAACTAATAAGGTATCTTTGTGGATAAGGACAATATTTTCAAGATGCCCCAATCTCTTGGCAGGGGGAGGGGCAGATGGGGTGGTATTCAGGTCTTTAAGTAAAGAAGCAAGGACTCATTAACCCCACAGCCCCTTGGCTCCTAGGCATGATCAGTGACTATGACCAATAAGTAACCTGCTGAAAAACATTAGACTATCACAACTTGGCTTTCACAGAATGCTTTCTTTCTGAATAATTCTTAAAACTCTCATAAACTAGAATTACATATTCTATCACCTTTTTCCATTTCTCTAACCTGTAACAGGCAACACAGCAGAGATAAAGGGAGCCTTATAACTGCAGTGAGATATCCCAAGTTCCACATCCTTCTACCAGTGTGCAGACATCTCCCTCCTGGTTTTCATTAATGTCCTGTGACCTTATTCCTCTAACAAAAACTCTTGAGATTATGCTATCATGTCCTGTCACTGCCATAAATTAATATTTGACGTTGTCACTCAGAGGCCTCAAGCTGTGAATAAAATTTAAGTAAAGAGGATTTCATACCAGGAAAATTTGCCTGAATGCTATACTTTGGGGACACAACTTAAAATTTGTAAAAAAAAAAAAAAAAAAAAATCTGGTCCACAGGTTTCCAAATGCTACAACACAAGCAGAATAAGTAGTTTTTGTTTTGTTTTGTTTTGTTTTACTTGTTTGATGTTCATGGTCAGAAGAATCTCTGCAAAGGAGGAGAAAATGTGAGCAGAAGGACAAAGAATAGAAAATTTATCATTTGCAGGGAATTAATTAGAATAAGGTCCAAATCGTATGTCTTGGCAGCTCTCCGCTTGGAATGTCATACATTACTCAAAAACAATATTTAATTGCAGATCTGTGTGCCAAGTTCGGCAAGGAGATACCACTTGGCTTGCTTACTTGAAGACAGGTTTTATGCAATATTAAAAGAGAAAATTAAAAGATTAAAAGTTTGTGAGAATCTTATTCAACTGGTCAATTCACATAGAAATGCTAAAAAGTAAAGAACACTTGGCATCTTTGAATGTTAACATCTTTGGTAACTTTAGGATCATTTTTGAAATTGCGTCTTCACAAAGCGTTCTCAATCATAGGATAACCCAAGACCCAGCCAACACCACACCTGGAGGTGAAGTGAACCTTAGGGAGAAGTGATTTGCCAAAGGTTCCCCAAGTAGATCAATAGGCAAAAAAAAAAAAGGTCTAGTGGCTATTTACTCCTGGTATGTGCAGGAAACCCGCAACTGCCAGTGAAGGTCACTGAGAACCCAGACCCAGCCTTAAAGGAATTTAACATCTCTGTGGGAGGCAAGAGCCATAAAATAATAACTAATGACACATAATCAAGCGATAAACGCCAACACCAAACGATGCTGTGAATGTTAGCGAAACTTCAAAGTCACCTTGGATGTTTTCAAAGTATCTCCTATCAGTCATCTACAGAGTGGAGGTCACATACTCAGGAGCTAGTATTTTAACTTATGTTTAACAAATCTGTTCCTACCTCCAAACCTTTTCCCCCATGGTTGATCCTATTTCCATAGCCCAAGCCCCAGCTGCTACCCTGTGAGGAGTCACCTGAAACGCAGTGGAAATGAAGGACCAGCCTGTTTATCTTTAGAGCTGAAATCAGCTGTGGCTGTTTTAACTAGTTTCCTTTTTTGTTAATTGTGGTTAAAAAAAAATCCATATAGTGATACTTTTTTTTTTTTTTTTTAAGATTTGACAGAGAGACAGAGAAAGCAGAAGCAGGGGGAGAGGCAGAGGGAGAAGCACTCCCCACTGAGCAGGGACCCTGATGTGACTGGATGCCAGGACCCTGGGATCAATGACCTGAGTTGAAGGCAGATGTTTAACTGACTGAGCTACCCAGGTGCCCCAGCAATACTTCCCATCTTAATGCTCCTTAAGTGTATATAGTTCACTAGTGTTACATATATTCATGTAGATCTCCAGAATTTTTTCCAGTTTACAAAACTGGAACTACATTCTGCTAAAACAGCTCCCTACTTCCCTTCCCAAGCCTCTGGCAACCACTGTTCTACTTTCTGTTTCTATGAATTGGACTACTCTTGGTATCTCATGTAAGTTGGACTCATGCAGTATCTGTCTCTTTGTAGCTTATTTCACTTAACATCCTCAAGGTTCATTCATCCACATTACAGCATGTGACAGCATTTCCTTCCTTTAAGGCTAAGTCTATTCCATAGTATGTATATTCTACATGTCAGCCACTCATCCAACACACATTTGGGTTGCTTCTACCTCCTGGTTACTGTGAAAAATGCTGTAATGAACCTAGTACACCAATAGCTCTTCAAGATTCGGTTTTCAATTTCTTTTTAAATATATACCTAGAGTTAGCACTGCTAGATCGTAGGGTAATTCCAGAGGAACTGCTGTATTTTCCATCGTGGCTGCCATTTTACATTCTCACCAACAGGGCACAAAGGTTTCACTTTCTCCATATTCTCACCCAGTATTTGTTAGATTCTGGTTTTTTGATAGCAGCATCCTCATGGGTGGGAAGGGATATCTCACGGTGAATCCAATTTGCATTTCCTGAATGGTCAGTGATGTGTGGCATAACCATTTAAAGATTGAGAGAATACTGGGAAAGCAATAAAGGCTTGTGTTTTCAACCTGGACCAAGACGTCAAAGGAACTATTTTCACCAGAATCAGTGAATGGACAGACGTGAGAAACACAAGAGGATGATGTGGGGAGGTGCTCCTCAAGAACTCTCAAGCTAGCACTCTCCCATTACAGATTCATGGAAAAATGCTGGGGGAGGAAGGAAAATTATTCAAAACCAACCTACTCCTGTGGTTCGCTTGATTGAAACAGCCAAGATTCCTCATCTAATGCAGTTGCCCATACCACAGGTCTCATTTCAAATATGCAGATGTGTGATTTAAGAGGAACCTTGGGTGCTACGAGTCTCCTCCACTTACTAGGAAAAGGTCCTATCCTACACAGTGCTCCAAAGGAACCAGAGCAGAAAAGTGGTGCATAAATTGCAAAGCTAGGAGTCACGGCACCAAATGGCCCAACCATTTCTCAAATGATACTTCATAAGGAAGCTGAACAAGGAAGAGTCGCTGTACTATACGTAGGCACTGAATGAGATCTCAACAAAACTCACATGTGAGTCCTAATCCCCAGCACCCTATTTGGAAATAGGGTCTTTGCAGATGATCAAGTTAGAATGCCTAGGGCCCTAAATCAGCAGGGGAGAAACAGAGACACACTGAGAGAATACCAAGCAAAGATGAAGGCAGAGACACATTTACAAGCCAAAGAACACCAAAGATCATAAGCAAATCACAAGAAGCTAGGGGAGGGCCCGAGAGAGATTTCTCCCTCAGAGCCGCAGAAGAAACCCAGTCCTGCCAACATCTGGATCTCAGTCGGTTTCCAGAATGGGGAGAGGATACATTTCTGTCATTGAAGCTGCCCTGTCTGCGGTCCCAGGTTGTGGCAGGCCTAGCAAACTAGAACACATTCTGTTTCAACAAGGGTCAGACTGAGTCGTTACGTGGCTGAGGAGCCCAGGAAACAAGACTACCTCTAATGGGTCACCTCGATGTCACAGCAGTTAGTGCGGCCAGCAGGCCTCACTGACACCACAGATGGCCTGGAGGGATCACGTGGGTCCACGGCACCCAGAAAAAGAACTTCAGTCCAGTACCTTGTGTACCACCCAGCAAAGACCAAAAACAAAACCAACTCCCCAGGCCCCTTTGTCAAGCATTTTAGAAGCCAGACAGAGGGCAAAAATAATTTTGGAAGCTAAGCAATGTAGCTCATACCCACATAAAACCTCTCTCAAACAGCCCTGGGTTGGCAGGGCGCCGAACGGCTGCTGGCAGTGTCTGGTTGAACCAGTTTTCTGGAGAAAATTAGAGTTTTCTTTTCTAAGACTGCCATGTACCTCTTAGGAGGTTCAAAAGAGAAGGCAGTGGTGAGCACTAATGGAAAAGCCCACCTTACAAAAATCGCCCTGGGGATGGAAAGGAAGGGGGAGGGGGGAAGAAAAAGACAGACTAGCTTTGTTATCAGCAAGTTCACGGTTAGCAAACACTAAGACTTCGCCTGGAATGAGGGTTTCCTCTTTGTTTTTTTAAAAGATTTTATTTCTTTATTCATGAGAGACACAGAGAAAGAGGCAGAGACACAGGCAGAGGGAGAAAGAAGCAGGTTCCCTGCTGGGAGCCCCATGTGGGATCCCGGGTCTCCAGGATCACACCCTGGGCCAAAGGGATATGCTCAACCACTGAGCCACTCAGGTGTCCTGGGTTTCCTCTTTAGAGGGGAATAATGGGCAAGAGCTTAAACCAGGAGCAGTCTGGGCAGGGCAGGGGCCCAGACACTTCATCATGCGGTCAGCAAACAGGGACACTAGTTATCCCGATGACATCTACCTAGATGCAGGCAGCTGTTAAATACAACCGAACCCCAGCTAACGAAGGAGAAGAAATACTTCCCAGCATCGTGTTACAAAACCAGATATCCCATGTAACAGCTCCAATAAAATACATCATCTCGGTACTTGCTGAAAGCATTAAATCAGGCCGAGGGATAATCAGATGGCTAATAGGGATATTTAAGTTGTGTTTCAACTCCTATTTGGTATACACTAGAGCCACACACAACTCTGGTTGGCTTTTTTATCTTCATCTTTTGGATTCCACTGATGAAATCACGTGCAAATTAAAGCATGTCCATGAATCACAGGATTGATATGTGAATAAAAGTATCTGTGTCGATGTCTGCCAGGTAATGCAAAGTCCAGCGGGAGATGGGACTAAGGATGGAGGGGTCACAGGGTGTAAAGAGAAACCCCTCACCCAAGGCTGAAGTGAAAGCACAAGAAAAGAAACAAGCAGAAGTTTAGAGGTATGAGCTAGAGGAAGCCACACCTGGTGGTCTTAATTTTCTGTGAGGTGGTAGGCTTGCTCAACCCCTAAGATAGCATGTCCTGGCTCTTCCCCATTCCCCCTGCTGACTGGCCAGGACAGCCTGCTGGCCATGGTGCCATCGTTTGTAGTCTTCTAGTTGGGCTCAGCAGGAGGAGACATTGATTGGAGACACGTGGCAGGAACAGAGGTGGGCTTTTCATCACCCACCTCTCTTCTCCCCTCCTTCCTTCTTGGCCCTGCTAGGGCTCTGGTGATGGCCATCACTCCTGCTGGCCAGTCCATCCTGCACGGCCACACCATGAGCGGCCTAAGAACCAATCCCTCTTGGGGCACCTGGGTGGCTCAGCGGTTGAGCATTTGCCTTCACCTCAGGGCATGATCCCGGAGTCCTGGGATCAAGTCCCACATCAGACTCCCCACACTGAGCCTGCTTCTCCTTCTGCCTATGTTTCTGCCTCTCTCTCCCAAATAAATAAAACCTAAAAAGAAAAAAAAAAACAAAAACAGTCCATCTTCCTGCCTCTTCAAACCTAAAGATGACAGCGCCCCGTGGGGCCACAGGAGAGTGCACTGCACTGGCCAGAAGGGACTAGATGACCTGCCACGGCCACACTGGACACAGCAAAGTAGTGACTAAGGGCTTGCTATCAGAGGAGCTAGAAAGCTCCAATGACCAGGTAAGATCTGAGGTGGTACATTTGCAGCAGCCACAAGCCTCTGCTATTGTATACTTTTTTCCAACATCCCTTCACTGGCTGGTGTTGCCACAAAGAAGAAAGGAGCTGTGGCTACCGCCAGCATCACAGCAATGCAAGGGACAGACACCCTAACAGAAGTCACTGGGTTCTGAACCATGAGCAGAGCATCAGTGAGGGAGAAGAGGTGGCTACAAGGGTGAAGAGCAGAGGTCATGGGAGGGACAAGATGGAGAGGCAGATCAAGTTGGATTCAAAAAGCCAATGTCACCATGGACAGAGGAGAGTTAAAAAAAAAAAAAAAAAAAAAGTCACAGAATGCTAAAAGCATGGGCTTTCATAAAAATGTTACCAAGTATTTATTATTGAACATCTATCACATTCCAGTGTCTCCTGTACCTTCAGAGCCATCACAAATGCCTTTTACTCTTATTTCTGTTCCTAGTTTAAGGGGCATATACTCAGAATCAGGAATGGAGGAATGCTTTAGATTATAACTCTTACAATGAGTTTTTAACTGCCTTCCCCTCTACCAAAAATAAATAAATAAAAATCTTTCTATTAACTGTTCAGTGAGAACAAAGACTAGAGGGTTTTATTTTTAACAGGTGTGCTAGGGAAAAGGCATCTTGAGCCTCAGGGTGAGACAGACTTTTTTCCTTCATTCTCTTAATGTTAACTATGCATCTGTTATGGGTTGCATTGGGTTCCCCGAGACTCATATATTGGACTCCTAACCCCCAGTACTTTAGAATGGGGCTTTATTTGGAAATAGGACCTTCACGGAGCTCATCTAGTTCAAATGAGGTCATTAGGGCTGGGGTCGTCATCTTGCAGAGCTGGCATTCATATAGAAAGAGAAAATTGGAGACACTTACCCAACACAGGGGGAACGCCATGGAAACGTGGAGGCTGAGGTGGGGGCATCACATCTATAAGCCCAAGAACATGCCAGCAAACCACCAGAAGCTAGGGGAAAGCTGTGGAATGCATCCTCCCTCACAAGGATCCAACCCTGTGGACACCCTTATCATGGAATTCCAGCCTCCAAATGGAGATGGAATACACTTCTGTTGTGGAAGCCCCCAGTCTGTAGTATATGAATTGCCTGGTCCCAGCAACCCTAGGAAACTAATACAGATTTTAGGTATTTTTTCCACACTCTAATAACTCGACAAATGCTCTTTGGTCTTGCTTTTCAATGTTGTAGACATTCAGCCTTCTATCTAGGCCAAAGGTAATTGAGCATGTGTGTTCTGTTTGCAGACAGAAACAGCTTCTGATCACTGGAAGATGACCTAACAGCCTAAGGCACCTTATGCTACACCTCGTAAGTAAACTGCCTCAATGGGGCACCTGGGTGGCTCAGTGGTTGAGCATCTGCCTTTGGCTCAGGGTGTGATCCCGGGGTCCCTGCAAGGAGTCTGCTTCTCCCTCTGTGTCTATACCCCTCTCTGTGTCTCTCATGAATAAATATATCTTAAAAAACAAAAAAAAAGTAAACTGCATCAAAATTAAATGACAAGCTGAGGACCGCTCTCACCCCCTCCCTTTCTAATGACTTGGAACCAGGTCCTTTCAAGACCCCAAATTTCAAGGCTCTCCTTTCAAGACCCCAAATTTCAAGGCTCTCCCCAAATTTCAATTTCACCGTGTGCTGAAGAGCATAGCTTCTGAATGACAAGGAAATGGAAATGCTAAAACAGAATTTTCCTAATACAAATGGAAACCAAGCAATCAACCTCCATTTGATACTTCCAGTCTGTGCAATTTACATAATCACTATGAATCTTAGAGGTTCATTTACAGAGTCACAGATTCTTCTTCATGATTAAGAATAAGGCAGTGCCTTTTATTAGCAACATCAGCAACATTCCTTTCCCGTCAATTACAGGAAGACGCGATTTCTAGTACAGCGGTTGTCATGGAAAGCCTGTGCTGGGTGATGTCCTAGTCCTCTGCGACAGCAGGAAGCCACCCAAATTGTGAACCTAAGGGCTGTACGGTCTCCCGCTCTCTAGGTGCTCCCATCCAGTGAGATGCCAAGTGTGATCCACTCTACCTCCTCGATTCCTCCTGGGCCTTCCACCAGAGTCTGTATTGGTAGACACCACAGAGACAGGACAATGACCCAAGGCCTCTGGTCACTGGGTGTTCCTCCTGCAGGCTTAGCCCTGTTCAATCCCAGCCCCCCAGCCCCGGCCACCTAAGGGCACCGATCACCAGCACGTGCCAGGAGCCAGCATGAGTGACCTGCTGGGTTATCCTCAGGGCTACCCTCAGGGCTACTTCTGGCCCTGGACATTCTAATGATGTGGGAAAAGCAAGGCTTCAACGTACAGATGCGCAGGGCCAGGACCCAGCTCCCCCCACTTCCCAGCTCTCTGACCTAGACCAAGCCCCTCATGGCCTGCAAGCCTCATTCATGCTCCATTCACTGCTCAGCCACAAGTGACAGAAGGACAGACTTATCGGCACAATGTTTGCCACATGGCAAGGGATTTTTAAAAGGCAGTCATTTTTATTCACTTTCTTATCACTAGCCGCACCTTGCCTTGTGTGTTCATAAACATTTACACAACTCCTATCGTGTTTTCCAGGTCACTTTCCATAAAATAACACCAGAGCCACAGATTCCACTGTGGGAATCTAGTCTAGCTTCCTGTTTATATAAGTAAGGAAAGAGAAACCCAAAAAGCAGTCACTTATAGTTGCAAAGTGTTAAAGCCTTTCGGAACTGCTCACTTACAGAAGACCCCAAATTCATCAAAATCATTCCATCCCTTTCATAGCAGTTAAAATGTCCAACTCAAATGTTCAAAGAGATGAAGACACTCTTGTAAGAAACAGCAGATAATTAAGAATAAATCAGTGTGACTTATGTTCATATTTCACATTAACATTCAAACACAAGAGTACCTCACCAGCTAAGCACTTCCTTCAAAGAACCCACAGAATCCACACCGTGAAGAGCTGTCCTGGAAGTCTTGACAGCCTGCATCTACCTTGAAAACCTTCATCCAGCTTGTGCTAGAATGCACATAAAAATTAAGCTAAAAGAACACTCCTCCATTTCAAAGCTAACGAAGTGGAGGCATAGAGAAACTACAAATACATTAAAAAAAAAAAAAAAAAAGTAAATGTGCTTTTCAGAAACAGAATTCAGAATTCATCACAGCTGTCCAAGTGATACTTCATGCTTACAGACCTTCCAAAGTCACCTGGGATACATCTATTTTAGGAAAAACCCTCCAAAGAAAGGTCAAATCAACTGTAAGACTGCGTAGAAAGCTATGGGGGGGGGGGGATACTTTAGGAGGGGGAATTCCACTTGACAGGAGCATACTATTTTCATTTTATCTTAAAGTGCTTTCACACTTTTCCCCCCAATTTCACCTAGCCAAAAACGCTAGCATAATCTCAATTCTGTTCAAGAACAACCCAGGAACTAAATCTTAACAGGATAAGAAAAAAAAAAAAAAAAAAGACACCTTTTAAAAAAAAATTATTTATTCATGAGAGACATGCAGAGAGAGGCAGAGGGGGAAGCAGGCTTCCCATGGGGAGCCCAATGCAGGACGTGATCCCTGGACCTGGGGATCATGCCCTGAGCTGAAGGCAGATGCTCAAGCACTGAACCACCCAGGTGTCCCAAAAAAGACAAACTTTCTTGAGAAGTGGATTCGAGTCCAGAGCTCTGCAGTGTTTTTCCGTCTGACTCCGCCTCAGCCCCACAAGGTAGGCATCCTCCACACTTAGGGAGGAGATAGGCTGAGAATGGTTATCTTACACATCCAGAGCCACGCAGCCAGGGAGTGATGAAGAAGCCAGGATCCAGTGTCCTGGATTTTCCCCTTCTAACCTCCTGTTTCCTGGAATCAGATAATTTATTATCTCCCATTAAGAGGGTGATAGGGGAGCAGCTCTCAAACTCCCTATGTTTTCTCAGCATATTGGCCCATTTTAACATCAGATACAGACATTCTCAATTACAGGTTTGGTTTTTTTGTTGTTTTTTTTTTTAATTTATTAGGTTCTGAGAGACTTTCAGGGAGAAAAGAACAAA